>NC_035172.2:33316509-33636390 GCF_001659605.2 Manihot esculenta
GCATAAGTTGTCATCATAAGGTAAGGTCACGTGGCAAGAGTCTGATAAGTTGATATATAGTCATACCTGGGAAAAGAAAGACTCAGATACCATAATACCCGGTTCTTCATCAAGACTTACCCTCTCCTATAGAAGTCGAGTCTTCACATAATGTCACCGTTAGCAGATATAATCCAGTAGATTTCCACTATGCTTATAATCATGAAATCACCGATCAATTAACCGATGGGATCTCCCATCAATTAGTCGTCACCAGCCAGATTTTTAAGGGGTTCCACCCGTGGAAAGGAAGACTCAAACTCCATAACACCTAGTTCTTCATCAAAACTCACCATCTCTTGCAGAGGTCGAGTCTTCATATAATGTTACCATTAGCAGGTATGATCGAGTAGATTCGCGCTACACCTATAATCACGGAATCACCGATCAATTAACCGGTGAGATCTCTCATTAATTAGCCATCACCAGCCGAATTTTTAGGAAATACTATAATTAACTATATTTTATTACAGTATAAAAACTAAAGACCACAACAATAAAAGTACGCAATTATTACACAACTACTTTTGAGTTCTAAATAATTTTTTATACTCACTCCATTAGCCATCACCAGTCGGAATGGCTGCCGTAAACGTCAATCACCTCACACTTTCTTTCTTATAAAATTGATAAATTACACAACTCTATTCCTGTCACATCATTTTTTAAAATAAAAAAAAATCAATTAATGAGATTATTCACACTTAAATAATAATTTTTCGTTACTTTTATGAATATTGGGTTAATTGTATTTGCCGATTATTTAAATGTGTGTTATTTGCTTTGCAAATACATCTTGAATTGAGTTAAGTCTACTTGTAATTATTATGCATGATTGTGATGTATTTTATTGCTCTTGCACACTAAAAAAAAATAAAGACATTATAATAAAAAATTATCTTTGATTCAATTATTGAAGACAATATTTTTTAGCCATGTAGCTCAACTTAAAAAAATTAATATTTTATGAATCATAAAATAAATATTTTTTCCCTCTTATAATATTTATTATTTAAAATATATACACTTATATCAATAAGTCTAATTAATGATTTTAATAATAATAATTTTTTAAAAATATCATTTAAATGGTCATTTTCTTTTTATATAAAATGAGTATTCGATCGATTCAGTTTAAAATTAAATTGAATTAAATAAATTAAAAATTAAAATTAAATATGTATAAAAATCGATTCAAATCAATTTTAGATATAAACCGATTTAAATTGAATTGTTATGATTTGATTTGATTTGATTCGATTCGATTTAATCGATTAAAATTTTTAATGGACTTTTATGTTTTAACCTTATTTTTAGTATTGTAAAATATAATTAAAATATTTTAATATCGATTATGATCTAATATTTTTATATTATAAAAAATAATATACTATTATTAGTAATTAATTTGATTTGATTTTATTATTTTTTTCAAATTAAATTGAATCGATTAGATTTTTTAATGTGCTTTTATATTTTAATCTTATTTTTTAATATTTTAAAATTTAATTAAAATATTATAATATTAGTTATAGTCTAATATTTTTATAGTATAAAAAATAATATATTATTATTAGTAATCGATTTAGTTTGATTTTATTATTATTTTTAATTAAAATTAAATCGAAGTAAAATAATTGAATTTTTAAAATAAAAAATAATTAAAATAAAAAAATAAAAAATTAAATTAAAATTTCAAATTAATTCAATTTAATTTTTTTCTATTTAAATTGAATATTACCCACCAAGATATTAATATTAAATAACTTAAACACTAATAAGGATATGTATGAAAAAAATAATTAATATTATTTTTAAAATTTTAAAATCACAAATAATTTGGAATAATTTAAAAGAAAACGATAGTTTTTATGTAACTAATAAAACGAATATCCAATTAAGGAAAAAAAAAAAAAAGAAGCTTTGTACATGGTGATGAAGTCAAGTGAAACTTGTGAGAAGTTTTAACTTTTGGAATTGACAGATCCACTTGTGCAGCATTGAATAGACAAGAAGAAACTGCATGAATCTGTGAAATGACTTTAAAGGAGTTGGGTAATTTTGAGTGAGCTGTCTGGTTGGGACAAGCTGTGAATTGCACATGTTGGGTCATGAGTACAGCCACTTCAATTTGCAAAATTAGTATTAATGATTTGCCTTTGAAGCAAAATTTAAAATGCCCCACTCTCACTAAACTATTTCCTTCAATTTTTACTTTTAATTTCAAATTGAGATACCAATCCCTTCTCTCATTCGTTTTAAATAAATAAATAACAAACTACTATACACTTACAGATTTAAATTTACTCTAATAATAAATAGATCTAAATAAATTTAGAGGTTTCAGATTCTACTCTCTCAATCTTCTATCTCTATTTTTTTTTAACAAATAAACTACTATCATTATATATAGATAAAAATTATTATAAAAATTTATTTAAATTTTATTCTTACAAAATTATTCATGAATATTATATTCATATCATCCATAATTTATGGTTTAAATTATGTTAAATTGATGTCTTGTGATAGTCATCATTAGCACTTAAGTCTATTTGTTTTAACATGTTAATTTATTAACATGATAATATAAAATAATATTTTTGTAATATATAAATAATTTTTTTAAATTTAAAAAATTATTGTTCACTTTTATTTTTTACAATATAATAATATAAATTGATTATTATAATTCAATTTAATTTTATTATATTTTTAAATTTCTTTAAATATAATGTTTTTAAAAATAATATAATTAAAAACTTAATAAAAAATTATTTTTAATATATATAAATAAATAAAAATTAAGAAACAGATAAAATAATTTATTTAAAATATTAATATTGGCTCGACTCTAGTCGTTGGAAAAAAGTGTTTTGATATTTCCCACCACCTCACATTTTATTTAAGACATTAATATTGTAATAATCCATGAGATAAAATTGTTCAAGAATGAGATTTTTTTTTTTTTGATGTTTATCGTTGACATTATTTTCCTCATTTATTTGAGGAAAATAATTTATATAAAGAATATTTTTGTGAAATATACTTTTTATAAGACATATTTTTTTAGAAAAATATTTTTTTAATAAAATAAATTGTTTTTATTGCTTTGTTTTATTTTTTTTTAAATATTAATAAATCTATATATCTCACAATTAATAAATTTATCAAAATGTGGAAATGACTTTTTTTATTAACAAAAGTTATTTTTAAAAAATAATTTAATTTTCTTTTTAATTATAAAAATATAATTTATTGTAATTGTTGAGTGTCCTCAATATCAGAAATATTTTATGAAATAAATGGAGATCAAAATATTAAAAGAGTAACAAATATATTAAAATTTAACAAAAATATAAATAAGAAAAATATACTATATTTCAATTAAAATTCATATACAAATACGATTAATTTAATTAATATTTTAAAAATATTCAACTTATTTAAACAAATAAAAAAGTAATCATAATATGAGAAATAACAAAAAAAAAAATAAATAGAGGGAGTAATACCAAGCAAACACTAATAAAAAAGAAATTTACCTCTTTTTACTCTTTTCATATAAAAAAGTTAATTCACCATAAAAAGAAGATATCATTATCTCCATAATGTTCCCTAGAATTCTAACTCATAATGGGCAATTCTAATTCATCATAAACTCTATGAAGACGAAATCCTAATTTTGATATCTTACAAAAAATATTGAATCATGCCATTGCAATTGATATTAAAGTCATTATCATTACCTTTGCCTTTAAGCTAAAATAAAAAAAATTCCATAATAATATAATTATTTTGTTTGGTAATAACAATAAAAAAAAATCTTAAAACACTTGAACTCTTACATTTTCCCTCCCTTCATCATCCAACCAGAACCTGCCATGCCAAAACTACACGTTTGCCAGCTAAGCATAAAACAAAACAAAACAAAGAACAGTTCTCACGTGCGCCACGGTGTGCAATTACCAAATCCTGATGCCTGAGAGCGAAACGTAAGCAAATACCAAGCGCACATAAACTAGTGTCCCAAAAGCGCAGAGGGTGTACCATTTTCTGAAACGCTACCGTTTCGTCCCTACGGTCCATTTCTCCACCGTTAAATCTCTTTAGAGGGAAAACAATGGCCACACCCAGCAATGCCGAAAAGGAAAGAGAAAAAGAGCTTCAATTAGACGATGATCTATACAGAGCTTAGACATTGAGGGCTATCTTTTCCTCGTCCTTTTCTGGTTGATTTTTGGAGAGAATCTAGAAGAAAGCTAGGGTTTAATGGCGGAGCAGAGGAACAGATGGAACTGGGAGGTGAGTGGATTTGAGCCTAGGAAGTCATCGGCTTCTGTGGAGCCGGAGGAGCATAGAGTGGCTGCACCGCTTGTGCGAAGGTACTCGATCTCTGCGGCTTCGGTTTTGCCGCGAGAGAATTCGGAGTTGTCGAAGCAGGCTTTAGCCTCTAAAGTCCAGCGGTTGAAGGATAAAGTTAAGGTAATTTGGTTTTTGTTTGTTTTACAGTGAATGCATTTGAATTTTTTCGAGCTCATTAGTTTTTAGTTGAGTAATTAGCTGTTCAATGATGGTCATAGTGGCAATGTGGTAAGTTTTGCTCAGAATTTGAGTTACAATGGACTGATGTAAAATTAAGGGGCACTGAGTTGTTATCTGACTGTAGTCTACCAATAATGAATACATTAACATTTCTACTAACACTAACATTAATACGGTCTTTGCTCATTATTCGCTTTCTGCTCTAAGGTCGGTATCCTGATATATAAAGGCACGCAACATACTGTTTTGTGAACCTTGCTCATCTGTTGCTAGAGTTACCAGCAAACAACAAAATGAAATTGTTTTAGAGACCCTTAGAAATATATTTTTAGTGTTTTTAGAATTAATGCTGTTAATAAATAGGTTGCAAATTTTGAGGCAAGTTTAGCTGTCTATACGGGTGCATGCTTGATGCAATAGAGGGCAAAGATACAAATGTGATGGAAGTATCATTTTTTCCCCTTTGTTTTCAATTTTTTCTTTACATCTCTAGTCAGTTTGAATGCAGCGTGCTCTAAAATAGTTCTTTCTCCCTCTCCAGACATCCTCTAAAAGATTTTGCGGATGGAACATAGGGAAGTGGAATGGGAGTTGGGGAGGGCTAATGACGCTTCACTTATAAATAGTCTGCTACTCTACTTTTTCAAAAGGCATATACAGTTTCAGAGCCTTTTATCTTCCCTTCAAACATAAAATTATATTCTGATCTTCTGTGAAAAAAGATGGCTTATGTGTTCACTCTTATAAGAGCAAGCTATGGAATCTGAATAATATATCTTGTATTGCATGTCAATGCATGGAAAATGGTCCAGAAGTTGAAATTGACTTCTGATACAAGATTTTAACTCCTAAGAATTTTTGGCCATAGGAAGCTGCTTGGAGAATCATTCTCTGAATTTTGAAAGTTCGTAATTTACTACTAGTTTGGTGAATTGTGTGTTGGCTGTTTAATGTATTTAACTTGCATTCACATTTTTTGGCTGGATCAGAAAAATGTGGGTTACACATATAAATTATAGTCATGGAAAGGTATCTTTATGGTACAAAAAGAGGGAATAATTGATTCTATCTCACTGCTTTTGACAGCATAAGCTGAACTTGATAGGAGAGCTTTTGAGACGCAAGAAAAAACATGATAGGAGAGCTTTTGAGACAGAAGACTGCCTTTCTTTGCTCTTATACATGATTCAATTATTCGGTAAAATCAAGATATGGTTTTAAATCATGGTTGTGGATAACAGAAACAGGCTTATTATAGCCATGATTAACAGTAACAGCCTGCTGCTATGCAATTTTTTTAAAGAAGGTTTACAAAGTTCAGAACTGAATAGATATTTAAATATATAACTAAAACTAAAACAAACAATTAAATAATAACTATAAGTACATCAAGTAAAAACATTAATCTATGTAACTTAATTTCATGATTATTTATTTTTCTTAAATTTTATCTTACCAAGTCAAAATATATACCTAACGAACGTTACTGAAGTCTTAAATCTTTCTTTCATATTATTTTCTAATTATTTATGGATGCCTAAAAATGATTCCGTAACATAGCTAATAGTTAGAAAAAAAATAAAAATAACCTTTAGACTTGGCAAAATAAAACTTCATACCATAAATTTCATAAACAACCTAATTTAAATCATAATTTTTAATCAATTGAGCCAAAAGCACCAGTAAGAAATACCAACAACTCACTCTTTGCAAAATTTTGAATGTAGAATTGTTGATTTGCTCCCCTTCAGTCAAAATCACCTTATTAATTTTGCAAAGAAATGAAGGATTTCACTTGATTATGGAGAAATTTGAGAGAAAATGGCGAAGTTCCTAAAGAGAAATCGTAGAGAAGCTGAATGAGTAAAGCCAACAGTCTTCTGCAAAAAGAAAAAGAAAAAAAGAAAAGCAAAAGAAAAAAAAGGCCTCCTAGTGATGCCTTACAAGAATAATGGCCTTTATGCAAAGGAGGTTGCGTGATGGTGGCTATTTAAAGGAAAATTAGCCTCCCGTAATCATTATGGCTGATAAATAATGGATTTTTAGAGTTGATATGTAAAACATAAAGGTATGCTGTTCATCCAATATATTTTGTAATGACTACAATCCCAACCTATTGCCACTAGGAATGTTTTGAATGACCAAAAGTGCTCTTTAGAACACAAGTATATGTAGGTGTTCATTCATAGCCTCCTATGCATTGATATATGCATATTAGAGTCCCATAGTAGGTGATGATGACTAGTAATGCCCATCAAAAAATTAGCTGTGGATGGTGAACTGTCATTGTATTTTTATGTGGTTTCTTGTGAGTTTTTCATTTCCTCCTTTTATGATGTTTCAGAAGTGTGGGAAACCATTTCCTTCAAGATGGCTTTGATTTTCTTTTATCTTTGAAAGCATTATTTGTTGCCACTTTCCTTGTAAGCATTGGGAACCAGAAAATGTAAATCGTAGAAGATATTTCCTATGAAACAAATGAAGCCTAACACCAATACCAATGTCATAAAAGTTAAGAGCATCTTAGAAATTTCATAGAATTTAGGTCTAGACATTGCCAGTTTAGTTATATACTAATATAAATGAGGACTTTCGTCGTGATTGGTTTGAAATCTTTGAGAGAAATTTATTTTTGTAATTATGGGTAGCCCTTGGAACCATAGTTGTGAAAAGCTCAAGGCGCAAAGGGGGTTTGGAGCATGGTTTTAAATCGCGGTCGCAACCGCATTCGCGGGTAATGGAAATAGGCTTATAATGGTCATAACGTAATGGTAACGGCCTTCTGCTATGCAAATTTTTTTGAAAAATTTGCAAAGTTAATGAAATTAACAAATATTTAAAGGTGCGATCAAAACTAAGTTATACAACTTAATAATAAATATAAATATATCAAATAAATTCAAAATTTACAATTTTTAAATATCATGCTTGATAATTAACCTCAATTACTATCAGAATGAATGTTTATCAAGTCCTTGAGTAGATCCATTTTGATCTTCTAATAAAAGTTATCGAACATTATAACTTCTAACCATTTTTACTTATACATTCTAAACTAACTTTTTTGCACAATAGATTTTGAAACCACTCTAAGATATAGAGTTCTTGATTCTTGAAGAAGTGAATAGAGGAATCTGCAATCCTTAATAGTCAAGCTTACAAAAATTTAGAAGAAAGTTGAGAAGAGAGCTTGAGAATTGAGGGAAATCTCTTTTTTTTTTTAGTTTTGGCAATTTGGTTTGGAAAAATGAAGTGATAAGGCTGAAAAGAGAGTCTTCAAACCTTCAATTATTCAAACATCACGGGAAGAAGGCTGTCCCAACAAGAAGACAACATTCTCTGTAAATTCCTGCAAAGAAAAGAAAGTAACGGCCATTGAGTTGCAGCCTGTAACGGCCGTTACTCTAATAAAATTTTATTACTGCGCCTTAATAGCCACGGCCTTCTCTAAAACCTATAAATAACGGCCGTTACGTTACGTTATGGCTGTTATTTAAAGCCATGATTTGGAGCCTAGGCGCAAGGCGCAAGGCGCAGGCATGCGTCTAAGCAACTTGAGGCGCAAAAAGGAAAAATAAATAAAAATCTAAAAATTCATTAATATTCAAGTAACATGAACCAAAATGTAATAAAGTTAAGTACCAAACATCAAATGCTGACACTCACAATTCTATAATCACAGTTCACATTCACAATTCTATAACCACAATCACAATGCACATTCATAATCGCAGTTTCACTATTCACAGAATACATTACTTGGTCTCTCTCTACAATCACAATGGCACAATTCACAATACATCAAATACCTAAAGCACAATTCTCATCTGATTAATTAGCATGATAACACAAATGCACAAGTAACATAAAGCTGAAAAAAAAAGAAACAGAACAGATGCAGCAATAGATCTGGTCGACAGCAACATTAGAAAAAAAAAATTGGGCAGCATGCCGGTAGAATTACAACCATAGGGAGAAAAAATGAGAACAAAAAGAGGAACATGCGATGAGAACGAAGAAAAAGAGAAAGAAGAAAAAGAGGAAGGAGGATGATAAACAAACAAAAAAAATAAGAAATAGTTACCTGAAATGGGATTAAGCAGGTATGTAAAATGTTTATGATTATTTATATTGTTAACAAAGAAAATTATATTCACCTTGAACAGGTTGCAAAAGAAGATTACTTGGAGTTGAGGCAAGAAGCAAGTGATCTGCAGGAGTATTCCAATGCAAAACTTGATCGAGTAACACGTTATTTAGGTGTGCTTGCTGAAAAAACTCGCAAGCTAGGTAAGGAATTGAGTTCTTCTGTATAGTGGTATGGCCTATATTAAGGTGTCCTCTTCTGGATAATATTAGTTTTCTATTTGCGAATTGATTTAATGAATTGCATGGTGATTATCTGAGATTAATTTCCCATGCTTATGGGGAATATATTTGATCACTAGGAGAGTTGATATCACATGCTGTGGGTGTTCTTATCTTTGAAAATAGTTAATTTATGAAAAGCATTCAAATACTAAAGTTTTTTGTGCTTCACTTTGTGGCACTATCTTTGCTTCTTTTTTTTTTTCCTCAAGATTTTGTTGTTGGTGGGTTCTGCTGATGGACTTTATCTAAATGTAAATGCCAGATCAAGTTGTCCTTGAAACTGATGCTAGAATATCTCCATTGATTAATGAGAAGAAAAGGCTGTTTAATGACTTATTGACAGCCAAAGGTACTATTCTATTATTTTGCCACTCTCTCTTTCTCATGCATAAACATCCACATGCACACAACATTACCCATTGTGAAATATACTTCTTTGGTCTTAAAGCAATTCTTGTAGTAGTCATTTGGTCAAACCGTATTTCCAATTTCAGGAAACATCAAGGTTTTTTGTCGTGCTAGACCATTATTTGAAGATGAGGGTCCTTCCATTGTTGAATTTCCTGATGATTGCACTATCCGTGTCAATACCGGCGATGATAGCATTGCCAACCCCAAAAAGGATTTTGAATTTGATAAAGTATATGGACCTCATATTGGACAAGGTTTGTTTAGAAATTCTTTGTTCAGTCTAAATAAAGTTTTAATTCATTTATTTCTTACTACTACAAGTTCCACAAAATTTTGGGAACATTGTGGTGCTTGACTTTCATTTATTTACTTGTGCCATTATAGTGGCTTAGCTTCTTGATTAAATATCTTGGCTCTGATGCTTCTTATGCAGCTGAACTGTTTAGTGACGTTCAACCATTTGTGCAATCGGCATTGGATGGTTACAATGTTTCAGTATTTGCTTATGGACAAACTCGCTCTGGAAAGACACACACTATGGTTGTTCTCTCTCTCTACCCCTAAACCCCCCCCCCCCCCCCAACATACCACACGCACACTTAGACGTTGATAGAGTATAGAATCACATAACCAATAGAGAAATGATAAAAGGAATAAGATATAGCAGGATGAAGAGGATTTTATTCAAAAAGTGGAGTAATCGAGTAAGATACAAAATATCTTCCTCACGCCCCAACAGTATACTCACTGCCCCTAAGCTACTCAAGCTGGAAGAAAATACATATTCAAGTCATGCCTCATACTTTTACTCTCTTCTTTTATACAGCTTTTTGAAGTTGCTAATTTGCTATAGTCACATGTTTCCCCGATTACTTGCCAACAGAATTGGGTTGAGTGGAGCAACAACTTCTATTCTTCTACAACCTTCTTGCTTATTCTAGAATAACGACCCAATTTCTATTCTCCCTTTAGGTTCGGTTGAAGAAGGTTTAGGAGCAAGAAAGAGTAAAAAATTTGTGTTTGGTTGCTGTGGGAGTGTTATCTGTTGTTTGAAAGATGGAAAGAGGCTAGAGTTTCTCTTTTGTTGTTTAAAAGCATCTAAAAAGAACCTTGCTTCAGTGAGGAGTTGCCTCTGGCGCCTCTTGCCTGGTGCCTTGGTGATCTGAGGCGGTGCCTCTGTGCAGGGTGCCTCGCCTCGCCTCTCGCTTTTTTTCACCTTTGACAACAATGCTTCCACCAAAATTGGTTTGAGCTAGCCAGTAACTTTCAATTCTTCTATAGCCTTATTACTTCTTCCAGAATACAGCACCAATGCCTTTTCTCCCTTCCTTTAGGTTTGCCGGAAGAAGGTTCTGCAACTTACACCCATAGTTGTGAGGATTATTTATTTTCTTCATGCATGTACATGCATAAGAATATGTTCCTGTGTTACTTTAGTCTTAAAGGTTCTTGAACTCAAAGTTTGGAGGGCCTGCCATGATATCTCTTGGCTGAAACTCTTTTGTTGTTACCTGTAATGTAAAGATAATCTCGAAAAAAATAGAATAGGGAATGATTAAGCTAGAATGATTTGTGGCAGAATGTTCAAATCTGACTTTTCTTCGCGTGCTACATTTTCTCAGCATTTTTTTCTCTAAAAATGAGGGGATTGATTTCTCAAGAAACTTGATGACCTGGATAACATGTTCGTATTGATTCCTTCCAGTTCTGTGGCCTTACTGTGGGCATGGCACTCTTATGCCCTTTAATTATGTGCTTGGCTTTATAGGATTACAGTATATATTTACTGTTGATTCTTTGACATGATTTCACTTTCGCAGGAAGGATCCAGCCATGATCGTGGTCTATATGCTCGTTGTTTTGAGGAGTTGTTTGATTTAGCTAACTCTGATTCGACTTCTACATCTCGATTCAATTTCTCTGTTACTGTTTTTGAGTTGTACAATGAACAGGTTATATGTTGATCTCTTACTGTCATCAGACTTCTTTCGTTTCGTAGTTGAGTTTTCCAGTATTTTGTTTTGAAATAGGGTGTGAATAAAGTAGAAAACTATGATTGAGCATAAACATCTTTAAATGTGCTAACGTTGAACTTTTCATGTTTTCATAGACACGGGATTTACTGTCTGAATCAGAGAGCAGTCTGCAAAAGATCTGCATGGGATCAGCAGAATCTTTTATAGAGCTTGTGCAAGAAAAAGTTGATAACCCTTTAGACTTCTCTAGAGTCTTGAAAGCTGCATTTCAGAGCCGGGGAAATGACACATCAAAGTTCAACGTTTCTCATTTGTATGGCCTAAACTTTTACTTGCAAAGATTCTCTCATTCTCATATGATAATCTGTTATAGGCACTTATCTTTTTAACTAATTGCCCTCTATGAGAAGTATATGACTAATGGCACCTATATATTGATTCTTAGTAATTGCCGTTATAAGTAGAACGGGACACAAAACAGTAAATTTTAATTCCTCCAATTAGCAGTGTAGAATCAAAAGAAATTAAGTCATAATTTGTAACTGTGACAAGACAGCTGATGGTCGCATGTGGGCCTAAATTTATCTAAAATTGAACGTGTTTGTATTTAAGGCTTTTTTATAATTATTTTTAGTAGCCTCTTGTGTCTGAGCACTTGCTGTTCTCAATTGTGAATGAAACATCAAAGTTGCAACCTTAAATTATGTTCATGCATCTCCAGTAAGAGGGAGCCAATTACAATTTACAAGCCTATTTATATTATTAAGACACTATAATTTGCTGCAACAAATTTAGATTTATTTGTGACTATTTGTGATATATTGAAGTAGGTTCCATGTGTGTTGTGGTTTTGTCCTCAAGTACTGATCTCTAACTAATTTATGTGAACTTACTTTGTTCCCTTGTCAGGATCATAACAGTACACATATATTATAACAATTTGATCAGTGGAGAGAACTTGTATAGCAAGCTTTCCCTTGTTGATTTGGCTGGAACTGAAGGTTTAATTACAGAAGATGAAAGTGGGGAGCGTGTGACAGATTTGCTGCATGTGATGAAAGCACTTTCAGCGTATGTCTTATTAGCACTTTTTCTTCATTAAATACTTTCTTGATGAACTTCTCAGTAGTTATTGAACTTATGATCTGGAAATAGAATTTTACATAATCCTATAATTTAAGCTCCAACTTGTTATATAGGACTTCTTTCATTGTTGTGAAGTTTGAGATGGTTGGTGGGCCTGATGGGGTTTATATTATCCGTTTATCTTTCAAATCATAGTAGCTGTAATTCAACATGTAGGACTGTTTTCTGATTTATTCCGGGACTATGGTCTTTCCATTCCATGGTCTTGTTACAATTTATATTGTGTATGTAGGTTGGGAGATGTTTTGTCTTCTTTGACTTCAAGGAAGGATGTTATTCCTTATGAAAATTCAATGCTTACAACATTACTTGCAGACTCCCTAGGTATGATCTTTTCATATTTGAATTAAGTTTTTGTGCATTTTGTTGGTCAAAATTTTTTGGAGAATATAATAAATAGTAGCTTTCTGATTGTACTTTTTCGTGTTACATTTAATAAATGAGTTAAGTTCGAGTGTTGTGTGAATGTGCTGTGAAAGTGTGCGTATGATAGTACCTAACTGCCTCCAATTATACTTGTATTTTTGTAGATTTTCTATACCACCAACAGTGTAAATATCCAATGGTTTGAGGGAAAAATCAAGCTCTTCTTTCTTCCAGTTTTCTCTTTATTCTCTCCCTTTCATCTTCTTTTACATGGTATCCAAGCCATAATGTTTGATTCCTGACCTTGGTCCATTTCTTCCCGCTTTGCTGCCTTTTTTTTTTTTTTTTCCTCTGGGTATCGCAAAGGAAAGGCACCATACCACCAGGCCACCCTATTAATGACACACATTGATTGTCCAAATCTCAGGGACCTCCACAGTGTTAATTTCACTGTGAAATAGAGCCCAACATTTGCGACCCATTTGGGTTGGTTTGACCCGAATCAATTTTCCAGCCTAAATCTCTGTTTTCCCAAGGAGTCACTTCACGCCAGCGTCACTCTCCATTATGATGTTGCATTTGCATGATCTGACTGGGTTCACTTCTCTTTTGTGTTTTATCTGGTGATCAATCTTGAGTATTTTTGCCATTGATTTGTCAGAAGACATTGTTCTGATAATGGTTTTTCAATAACGAAATAAGTTTACAGCTTGTAATTGTTTGTTCTTCCTTTTCTTCTTCGTCTTCTTTTGTTTTTATTTTTAACTTCTATTAATTTTCTTTGCTAACTGAGATTTGTCAATACTTATTGCTTAAAGTATTTTTATTTCTGTAGGTGGAAGCTCAAAGACTTTGATGATACTTAATGTGTGTCCAAATGCTGCAAATTTGTCTGAGACATTATCGTCCCTCAATTTCTGTGCTAGAGCTCGAAATGCTATGCTAAGCCTTGGAAATCGTGATACAATTAAGAAATGGAGAGATGTGGTAAGTTCTTCCTGTTGCTTTCAGATACAGAGGTTATCCTTATGGTTTGCTTACTAACTTTTCCTTTCTGTTACATGTTTTTGCTTTCATTAGCATGTGCCTTCTGCTGCAATGCAAGTCTAGGGAAAAAAAATTCATGGGTGTCAAAGGGGGCTACCTGGATTTTGTAATGAGAATAATAATCTTGAATTACTAGTATATTTGGGACTATATTGATTGTCAGGGTCATTGGATAGATGAAAAGAAAAAAAGAAAGCCGCTCGTTTTTTTTTTTTCTCTTATTTCTTTTCCAATGCATTTCATCATTGATGTGCACCTTTTGGAGAACTATAAAGCAAACTAAAGCCTTTAACTTGAGCTTCACTTAATTGAAAAGAGTGGCATGAGAGGCATAAAAGGACTTGCTAGTTGCTAGGGAATTTTCCAAAAGCATCCAGAGGCCATATCCATCTATCCTTCATAGGAAGAAAATGGAAAAAAAAAATAGAGTTCACCTCAATAAGCCCACTGAAAATTACTTTGTCATTTCCTGCTATTAATTTTCCTGTAAATGAAAATGAAAGTTCTAGGAGAAGATGTTATTGTCAGGGAAAAATATTTGGTAACTGGAGCATCATGCAAAGCCAAAGGTCTATAAAGATGAGCTAAAAGATGAGAAAAATATGCTTGACCACAAAAGGCATCTTGTGATAAACAAATACAGCCAATTGTGTGTTTAACATGAGGAAAGAAAAATAAAGACACCCGAGATATGATTGTCCATGGGTCACTGGTAACAACAACATTTCCTCTCACCCTTTCATACCCATTCTATAATCTGGGCTTTTCCTTTATTTGTTTTTTTGAATATTATTTTGACCTTTTGGTTGGAAATATACATGTTGAGTCTGCATAATACTTCAGTATGCCATCATTGAAAAAAGTGCTTAACCATGAAAGAAGTGCTGCATAAAGGGCATAATTTGAAAGTTATATATTAGCACTTGATGGATGTAGCATTATTGTGAAACATACCAATTCTGTAATTTGTGATGGTTATGTAGGCAAATGATGCAAGGAAGGAGTTATATGAAAAGGAGAAGGAAATCCAGGATCTGAGACAAGAGGTTTTGGGACTAAAGCAAGCACTTAAAGAGGCAAATGATCAATGCGTGCTACTATACAATGAAGTTCAGAAGGCGTGGAAAGTTTCATTCACATTGCAATCGGATTTAAAGGTTTTGTAACTAGATGATTTTGGTATATTTTCCAATTCTATAATGTGGATATGCTACATTGCTGCTTGGCATTTTGGCTTTGATTTTCATATTGCAAAATGCTATTTTAGGTTATTTCTCTATTTCTGTTTTTGCTGAAAAACTTGGTTCTATTATTTTCGGGTTGGGGGGAGAGGTGTTGCTCATTTTTAGGTCCCATGCTCCCTTCACCACTCTCAAACTCTATCTTATAGTTAGTGGAGTTGCCAGTTTAGTTAAGCATGTCACTGAGCTCTTCCATTTCTATTTTTTGATGGATGCAGTCTGAGAATATCATGCTTGTGGACAAACATAAGATAGAAAAGGAACAAAATGCTCAGCTCAGAAATCAGGTAGCTCAACTGTTACAGATGGAACAGGAGCAGAAAATGCAGATGATGCAACGAGATTCCACAATTGAGACATTGGAGGTTGGTGTTGTTCCAATTTTTCTTTTATATCCACAGGTGCATATTGCTAGAATTAACATGTTTCATTATGAAAGTTTTCTGTACGCATTTGGAATAATTGTTTAAGTTACTGCATCATGCTACTTGCACAGTGATTGATATGTGAGGTTTATGTGTTGTTTCCCTTGTTTGAAGAGCAACCTTAGCTTGTTTTTCATATACATGTTTCTAGTTGTCTTTTGAGTTTTATTGGAATTGGAGGATTCCTTGTCCTCCAGATGCAGTCCTCTTGATAAAGTTCTTTGCGTTTGTGCTCTATTTCCAATTCTTAGTGACAATAGAGCTCATTCAAGCTTATGAAAAAAATGTATAATAATTGTTTCTGTTCTTCTAGTCAAATTCTGTTCTACAGTTTTATGCGATGGTATAAGCTTTTACTTCTGATGTAGGCTAAAATTAAAAGCATGGAGTCACAACTCAGCAAAGCACTTCATTCTAATGAAGCTAGTTCAAAGTTTGGCTCAGAGTCTGGGCCTGGAGTTTCATCAATTTCCAAAGCAACCACAGATGGCATGGATTCTTCATCAGTAACCAAGAAACTTGAAGAAGAACTGAAGAAACGTGATGCGCTTATTGAGGTCTGCTACACTTTTCAAAACTGCTTGCAGGGTTATGATGATTGATTAAAACATATTGAAAACTGGAAATCATACATAAACATTGACCTGAATGATAGTGGGAAGTTATAGGCAGTGCATATTCATAGGCATCCTTGCATGAAGGGGAGTAAAGAAAATATTGAGGGGCTTGTGTCCCTCTAATAAAACAAAGACCTGGTATTTTGGTCATCCTGAACCCAATTTTCTCAATCCGGCTCCTACCTTTATATACTTGTTTCCTTGATATAGCTTACTTCTTACTGGATCATTACCATGTTTTGTGCAGAGATTGCATGAAGAAAATGAGAAATTGTTTGATAGATTAACGGAGAAAGCATCTTTAGGTGGATCTCCTCAGGTATTTTCTTCCTTACATGATATCAATAAAAATATTTTAACGGCATTTTATTTTTGTGGGTACCATATCCAATCATTTACATGTCATAGGTATATATATAATTTTGTTTTCTCAACTCGATACTCTGCCTAGCTGTGACATTCTCATGTGTTTGTTTGTTGAATCCATCATGTTCCTGGATTTCTAAAGAATTATTGATAGTGAATCGATTGATTTTTGAAGGCCCTGGGGTTAAAGATATTTTATTTTACTGGTCATGTCATGATATATACTTATAGGGCAGGTTTAAAGAACTTCACACCAACCACTTATCATCCATGTAAAGGGTAAACATGATAGTTTGCTAATTCTAATTAGCTGAAATGAAATTTCGTGCAAAATGTTGCATTCTCTTTTCTGGTGCTAGAATAAAGAGTTTTCAATTTTTTTTATGTTTATTATGCTTGTAGGCAGATAGACATTTATGCAAATGTATTGACCAAATTCATAATTTACTTTCTCACCTTATCGCTCCAAGTCACTTTGCCTCTTCAATTTTATATTTATCCCATTTACCTCTTCAACTTTTAAATTTTAGAATAACTTAATCCTTGCGCTCTCATTCCCAGTTATTCCACAATTGGAAGTTGAAAGGGTGACATGCACTCACTCTCACATTGCAAGGCTTTAGTTATTCACAATTTGAAATTGAAGGTGTAAATAGGATGGAGATAAGTTGAGGGAGTAAAATGACTTTTTTTTAAGTGAAAAAGTTAAGAGGGCAAATAGTGCATTCAGCCCAATATATTTTAGGGTCAGGTTGTCAAAGGTAGGTGTTATGGCTCTGCTGATGGCAGCTTCTATATGTACACTTTGGTGCTTCCCAACCTTTATTATGTGAATTATTTTCATCCTGTGGGGCTACTGTGCCTGGTGGGTTAGTATCAGTTTACTTGAGGTGAGGTTCTTCTAATGTCCATTGTGTAGTTCTGCATTTCTAATGTTGTTATGTTCTTTGACAGATGTCAAGTCCATTCTCCATAGGAACAATAAATTCTCAGTCTCGGGACATGGGAAGGTACTTTTCCTTTTATACACAAGTACAGTCATTATTTATGTTTTGTGTTCTTCATATCTTTGTATCTATATTGTACAGGAATGATAGCAACAATAAAGGGCGGTCTATGGATGCTATTGCTTCACCACTGGTATCAGATAGAAGTGATGGCACAGTTGCTTTGGTAAAATCAGGATCTGAAAAAGTTAAATCAACACCAGCCGGAGAATATCTTACGGCTGCTCTAAATGACTTTGATCCTGAACAATATGACGGCCTTGCAGCCATTTCAGATGGAGCAAACAAGCTCTTAATGCTGGTACACATTTTTTGTTGCTCTATTAGGACAAAAACTTTGCAGTCTTACTCTGGTTTTTATGCTGTTTTGCAAAGGTTTGTAGTGGTTATATAATGTTAATAATTTTAAAATATCCAATTTTTTACTAAGTTATGGACAAGGATAGAGAAATCTAGATTTATAGTAGTGTTACTATCACCAAAAAAGTTAACATTTTCAATTTTCCTTATCTTTGTTAATCTTTTATTTCAAAAACAATTATTGGAAATTCCAAATACTCGAAGCTTATGATTTATTGGTGCCTTCCCCCCCACCCCCACCCCTTCCCCTGTTTTCTTTTTTCTGGTGAGTTACATTGATGCTTTATGTCTATTCTATGCTACAACTGGTTGCTCAGGGTAAATCATTGCTTTATATCTGTCCAGTTGAGCTGGCCGATTGGGCTGTGCATGAACATTTTTAAAATGCACTTGCAATTAAATCTTTTTAGTGCTCTGGCTGAAAATTTTCCATTGGATAATCTTTTGTTTTCCTCTTGATAAAGTAACAACTTTGTGTTTATCCCAAACTCCTCCCGTGTCTTCTTCGGATGGTAATTGCTAATATTGCAGGTTCTGGCAGCAGTCATTAAAGCAGGTGCTTCTAGAGAGCATGAAATTCTTGCTGAAATTAGGGATGCTGTATTCTCTTTTATCCGGAAAATGGAACCCAAAAGGGTGATGGATACCATGCTTGTTTCCCGGGTCAGAATTTTGTATATACGATCTTTACTTGCTAGGTCCCCAGAATTGCAGTCCATCAAGGTAAAAAACATTGGATGTTGGCCTTATGTTTTTTTTTTTTTTTTTGTGCAGCTTATATGGCTATACCGTAATGCTGTCATTTTTATCTTCATGACCACTATATGGATATGCATTTTACTGCTTCACTTTGCAGGTTTCTCCTGTTGAGTGCTTTTTAGAAAAAGCCAATACTGGACGAAGTAGAAGTTCCAGCCGAGGTAACAGTCCTGGAAGATCCCCTGTACGTTATGCAGATGAACAGATCCATGGGTTTAAAGTGAACATAAAACCAGAAAAGAAGTCTAAGTTATCATCAGTTGTCATGAGAATGCGAGGAATAGATCAGGTAGCGATCATCATTTTGACTATTTGCTATTTTATGTTGTTCCAAGAGCTCTATAGATAGCTCCTGCCACCTCTAATGAACAGTCAAATGTATTTGCTAAAATGTACAGGACAATCCGACTTAACAGAATAAAGACATATGAAAAAGGTGCAGTTTTTGGTTTTGAATGGGCAGGAGGGAGTTTACTTTAGACATGTCCACTTTTCTGTCTCATGATGTAATGAAAACTTTGTTTTGGAGCCACTTGATGTTTCTCATGGTCTTGTAAATTCTCGTTTCATATTATAGAGAGGAAAAAACCTTTGTATGGCATTTCTTTATTTTGAAAATGCTCCGACTCTCAGAATCCTATTATCATATTTCCAGGATACATGGAGGCAACAGGTTACTGGTGGGAAACTACGGGAAATACAAGAGGAGGCAAAAAGCTTTGCAATTGGAAATAAATCTCTTGCTGCTCTTTTTGTTCATACTCCAGCTGGTGAGCTGCAGCGGCAAATTAGGTCCTGGCTTGCAGAAAGTTTTGAATTTCTTTCTGTTACAGGAGATGATGCATCAGGGGGGAGCACTGGCCAGTTAGAACTTCTTTCAACTGCAATTATGGATGGCTGGATGGCTGGACTTGGGGCTGCACTGCCCCCCAACACAGATGCCCTTGGGCAACTTTTGTCTGAGTATGCAAAGCGGGTCTACAGTTCCCAATTGCAACACTTAAAGGTATGCATATGAGCATGCTATTGTGGCTAAATATGGACTATGGATGTGTGAGAACTGAACTTGGTAATAACCTTCTGTTGGTTGTTGTCAGCTTTCACTCGCATCTGAATAAATTTAGATAGCAGTTCCTTCCCTTTTGTATAGATTTTGTCATATTTGATAACCTTCTATGTGGGGTCATTTCTAGTTAATGTTCCACCGGTGCAATTCTGGTTACTTTTTGTTTCATCAACCAAATACCTTTTTTTAAAGCATCGTCCTTCTATAGAGGCTCTTGGTGAAAAGCATTGGAAATTCTGATTAAAGTGTGAGAATGCCTGTCGCTGGATAAACTTTGCAAAGTACATTTTTTTATATGATTATCTTATAAGGAAGTACTTAGTTCAGAGATTTGTTTTTTCCAAGAGGAATTTACTGATGCCAGTTTATCAACTGTAAGCTTCATTAGGTATTTCTAATGTTTCATTTTTAATCAGGACATTGCTGGCACCTTATCAACTGAGGTAGCAGAAGATGCTACACAAGTGGCGAAACTTCGTTCGGCTCTTGAGTCTGTTGATCACAAAAGAAGAAAGGTAAAATTCGTTGCCTGCTTACATTAATATCTTAGAGTTAGCTTTCTTCATAAAACTTTAAACAATTACTAGACTGTGTTTCATAATCAAGGATAATACTTGTACACATTAAGAGGCATACCTTTTGATATTTGTTATTAATTCAACTGTTGATATAGTTTTGGATGTTTCTTTATGTATTTCTGGAGTAACTAGAAAGTCTGTATATGAAACATTGACTACGAATTCAATAGCCAAAACACAGAAGTTCATTTTTCTAACTGACATTTAACTAGGCTAACTCACCATAAATTTCTAATCGAATACTTGCTTCTCTGTGCAATTTGAAATGCAAAGAGAAAAATCAGATTGCGAGATGTTTTTTTTTTGGGGGAGTGGGGGTTGGGGGAGGGAGGCAAATGAATGAAGATGATTATAATGAAACCTTAATAGAAGGGGAAGGGGTAGGAGGTGTTGGAGAAGAAGGGGCTATAACTCTGGGTCCCAGCTGGGAATAGTTAGTTGGTCTATCTTTGATGGTGATGGTTATTAAGGAGAGTGAGAGGTTCACATGTATTGGAATAATTTCAAGCGAATACATGTCTTCTCTTGCTTCCCCCCTCTCTAGAATTTCTTTCTGGTGCATGGTAAGGTTTGTATTAGAAGCAGCTGTTGTCCCCACTATCTTTACCAAAGTCAAAGAATTGGCAACAGTGAACACTGATGGCAATTTGGAATTGAATGTTTTATTATGAAGTCTGAATTCTCATTTCTGTCTTGGGAGACTATTTTCCCAGAAATTTGTCATGTTTTTTTTTTTTTTTTTGTTTCAAGCTTTATAATTTTATTTTTAGAAATTGGTATTAAGATATATTTTTTCCCTGAAGAAATAATGTTGGCATTTGGGATAAAAAAATCTCTCTCTCTCTGGACCTGGATTATGGATGCACTGTTCCTCTCAATTGCCTGTTTCTGGAATCCTGGGTATTAAAATTATATTATTTGAAGTAAGAATTGAGAATAAATTCACAGAAGGTTGCTAAGCCAGCTATAGACTATGGATATAGAGGCAATGAATTCTATCTTTTCCCCTTTTTTTTCCACATAGTAAAGAATATTTGCATGAAGTATATTTTTTGCTGTAACCTTGTTTTGGCCTATGTTGCTCTGCTGTATTTTGTCCTTAGATATAAAGATTTTCATCTTGTCTCATTTTGTTTTATTTCTTTTTTTATTATTTTTCTAGCTTTTGCAGCAAATGAGAAGTGATGTAGCCTTGTTAACATTGGATGATGGTGGTTCACCTATTCATAATCCTTCTACTGCTGTTGAGGATGCACGACTAGCATCTCTCATTTCTCTTGATGGCATATTGAAGCAAGTCAAGGTTTTCCTCTATTATCCTGTCTTTTTATATATGATCATCTGGTTGAAGACAGACGATGATGTTATTACTGTTTGAACAGGATATATTGAGACAATCCTCTGTAAACGCCTTGAGTAAAACTAAAAAGAAAGCTCTGCTTAGTTCTCTAGATGAACTTGCGGAACGGATGCCTTCCCTTCTTGAAATTGATCATCCATGTGCACAGAGGCAAATTGCAGATGCTCGTCATGTGGTTGAGGTATAAATATATACATTATGGTTATTCTTTTACGGATGCAAGTTTTTCTTAATACATGATTCCCTTTTTTGGGCCTCAGACAGGGGGAATGTGGCAATTTTGTCTTTGGTAGACTTAGCCATGTTTGGGGTAAACTTAAATTGAGAAACTTATTTACAATGAATTGATGGCGATAAAATGTGCAAGGATACTTGCAGTTTGATATAAATCACATTTTCATTTCAATTTTAGATCCTAATCATTTCAATTCCACCCTTTGTTTCAGAATTCAAATCGAACTTCATTGAGCAACCTACAAGACCATATGCGTGTTGAATTATAATTTTCCTTACAAAATTGCTGTGACAAGTAATTGTCAAACACAGAGAATAAGATGAAAGTGAACCGAGTTTTATTTTTCAGAAATCTCAGATTAGTAAATTTATGTCTGAAGTAACTGCAAGTGCTGGGAAAATATAATATTAAACTAAAATTACTCATGCACTTTGTATAGTGGAATAGGCTTATGCTGCACACAACAAGGTAAGGTCGGGAAAAAAAAGGAAACTAATTCATTTACTTTGACAGAACAAACTTATCTTGTAGTGGCAATTTTTGATTTAATGCTTAATTTTCCAAATTCAAGATTGAAGAAAAATAATTTTCAGCATCGGGATTCCAAAATGCACTTTCGAATTTAAGTTTGATTCCCCCTCTCTTTCTCTCTGTGTTAGCAATTGATTGCAAGTAATTTATTTTCCTTGCCTAATTTTTGGTTTTTTGTATGTTGCTGCAGTTGATTCCTGAAGAAGATGACCACCTTCATGAGTCGGTACATAATAGAAAATCTTCTTTAGATTTGGGGACTGGTAATGAAACTGATGTGGCACAGTGGAATGTTCTGCAATTCAACACGGGCTCCACAACACCATTTATCATCAAGTGTGGAGCAAACTCAGATTCTGAATTGGTTATCAAAGCCGATGCCCGGGTTCAAGAACCTAAAGGAGGTGAAATTGTAAGAGTTGTTCCAAGGCCACCTGTATTAGAAAATAAGAGCTTGGAGGAAATGAAACAAGTATTCTCCCAACTTCCTGAGGCACTAAGCTTGCTCGCCTTAGCAAGGACCGCAGACGGTACTCGAGCTCGGTATTCTAGACTGTACAGAACCTTGGCCATGAAAGTTCCATCATTGAGGGACCTAGTTGGTGAGCTTGAGAAGGGGGGAGTATTGAAAGATGTGAAATCATGAATCCATAGTGTTTTCAGGAGTCACTGTGTGCCTTCTAGTTCTGGTGTGATTTATTGTGGTTGGCCGAATTCATAAAATTTGTTTGTTTTTGGTGGGAAGGGGGTTTAGAGGAAGAAGGGCTGTCTGTTGAAAGAAATTGTTTTGTAGTTAATTATGGGAGAAGGAAATCTTTGTATTTTGATACTTGTAGTGCATATGCAATGTATTGTATCACACGTATGCTTCGAAATTGTTGTTGATATAATTTAGCAATTTTGTGTTATTTAATTTATTTAATTACACTTTTTTTTTTCCGGTGGAAAGTAAAAGAAACCCTAGTTACTGGCCTTACCACTGCTTCAGTGTATTTCTTGAAATTCACTTTTATATGCGTAGAAACGTTGCCTGAGATTCTCCGGCAAACGTAGCCATTCAGCCAATTTTGACGCTACCCTCCAATTATAGAACTTAAAAAGGAATATTCACTTGTAGCAGTTTTCTGAAAATGTTTTAAAGTGTATACCTGATATTTTAACTGAAGAATTGAAAATTTAAATTTTAAGTTTTTTAAAATTTAATAATTAGGTTATTTTTTTACTGTTTTCTTTCATAATAAATATCTTGTTTTTGAAATGAAAACTACTTGTTTATAATCAAAATTACATTATTCTTTCCATACCCAAAATTGAAAAACTATAAGCAAAATATTTTTTTGCAATAGTAAAATTAATTATATTATTATAAAATAAATAAAAATAATACCTAATAAAAGATTTTAAAAATAAAATAAATTGTGTAATATCTTATTTTTAATTGTGAAAATATAAGTGAAATAATAACATAATTTTTTTTTTGGATTATAAGTAAAATGTCCCAAGTGTTTACTTACAACATTTTAAAAAGAAATCAATAACTGCCTCCCCGGCGAGTTTTTGAAAGATTGATTGGAAAGCTAATAATAATATTTCCATTCCTCACATAACACATTAACTAAATTCACCTTTTTGGAGAGATTTCTTTATCACAAGATTTACATGCCACGATTTTTCAATCATTTATTTTTTCATTATTCGTTTTCGTCACATATATGTAAGCTAATTAATTACTTTTAGTTTTCAGCAGTTTTTTATTTAAAAAAACAATCATATTAAATTTACAACGCATTTTTCTTTTTTAACCATTATTTCCCTTTGAAGGAAAATAATAATAAGTTTTTTTACCATTTCAAAATTACAAAAATAATAATTTATTATTAAAACTTAATATTTTAATATGTATTTGAATTTAAATATAAAATTGTAGATTTATTTAATTTAACAAATTAAAATGAAATTATTCTACTTAATAAAAAGTAAATCACCGGTGCAATGCAATACTTTGAAATTTAATTTGTAATATAAAATTTATTTAATTTCATTTTAATACTCATAATAATGTTGATTTAGAAAAGGCTGAATAAAATTTTTTATATATGCATTCACAAGCTTAATCTGATAGTAAATATCGCTAAATAAATCTGAAAAATCTCAATTCTAATTTTAAAGTATTTAATTTCCAAATCTCATTTAAAAAAAAAAAAAAGAAAAATCATGTACATACAGATATGCCGCACGTATTCTCCGTGTGATTTATGGCATAAAGATTCGCGAAACTTTAAGAATTATATATATATATATATATATATATATAAAGATAATAAAAAAGAACAAGTAATAACAAAAATAAATACATGCTGAGTTTTTTTTTTTTTAAATTGAGTTAATTATTTTATACTCATCATATTAAATATTTATATAAATTATTATTCATATAATATATTTTAATTAATTATATCCAAATCAATATAAAATATTTAATTTCGTAATTAAAATTCATTTCCATATGAAATTATATTTATATTAAGTTCATTTATTGACATGTATATATTACTTCTACCTTAAAAAATTTTAAAAAAAATATTTAAGATTAATATGATAAATTTTTAATCAATTTAGATAAATTTTTCTCAATTTCTTTTTTCATTCTATACATTTTTTAAATTAAAATTTTGCATCCAACAATTTTATATCTATTAAATTTTAGTATTAAGATAAAATTTCTAACTATTTATACTATTAAATTGATTAATTTGATATTCTATTATAGTTAGAGACAGCATAAAATAATTTAAATTTTAAATTAATTCATAATTTAATTTATAAAATGTATAAACGGTACGATAAACAAAAAATTAATAATTTTTTAATAATTAAAAGAGGATTAAGGAGAGAAATGGTTTGAGATTCAAAGAATAGAGAGAAGAAAGGTAAACGAGTAAGATAAATTAATATATTTTATAAAAAAATATTAAGATATTTTCATTATTATTATTATTATTATTATTATTATTATTATTATTATGTGTTCAAAGCTGGATTTTACCACCCTATTTGAGGTCTGTTCTATGATTAAAACCCTTTATTTGAAGGCCCCTTAAACCTTTCAAATGAACCAGATTCAACTTATTCATCTCTAAGATCGGAATCCCCCTAAAACCTTTCAATCGGGTTGGTTTAGTCATTTCGGCCCTAAGATCAGACTTTTCCTGGGTTTCAGTCCTAATCTCACCAACTGGTCCAGCCTGAAGGAGAAAAGGTAGCCGGCCCATTCGCCCAATGGATCCATCCGCATGCGTGCCAGGGAGAAATTAAATAACTGTTACGCATGGAGCAGAGATCTGATATTCTCGTACGTCAATATTTGTATGATAGAGACAGGTAGCCCAATGGCAATAAGGCCTTTACACGTCACTAGAAGATAATGGAAAAGAATAAAATGAGAAAAACATTCTCCTCTCCTTTAGGATTAAGTTCACTCGACCCTTGTAAAACTTTATTTTTTCTGTTAATATGTAAATTAATAATTTTTAGATTTAAAATTTTTTTTTAATGAAACATTCTTTTATTAATCAAACACTGGAAAAAGTTTAATCAAATCATATTCATACTAAACCATAAATTTTAAAATAATTTATTAATAAATTTATATATTTTCCAAATTTATTACATATGCCAATGAAAAGGATAAATAAAATTGGAAAGAAAAAGTTTTTTTTTTTATAAATACCATTATATTATAATTCTTCATTTTAAATATTAGAAAAAAATTAAATTAAATATTTAAATTTTATAAATATTTTTTAATCTACAATTATTTAAAAATGACATATTAATATAACTTTTAAAGCATAAACTATACTTAAATTTATTATAAATAATAAAAAAATAGAGATCTTAGAGCAATTAACAATTTTCTTTTGTGCAACAGAAATTAAAAAAAAAAAGATTAATGTTAGAAATATACAATACATAAGATAATTGATAAGGAGAGAATCATAATTCATAAAATTGTAAATTTCAAAATTTGTAATAAATGCAGTAGGAAGAATATAGATTGTGAGATAAGATTTGAGTAGCTGAAATTTAAAACAAAATTAATTTTTTAGACATAAAAATTTCTATTGATTCAATCAAAATGAAGAAAAATAATGTCAAAATTCAAAATTTGTAAAATTAAAACAAAAATTAAAGAATCCAATATATTTTCTTAAAAAATTGAAGAGTATGTATATATTATATTTTTATTAAAATGAAAAAAATATGAAATTTAAAAATTTAGAAAAAATAAAAAAAATCTAATACTAAATTAAGAGAGCTCATATAAGAAAGACTCTCCTTAATATATGTACATATAGATTAAAAATTGATTTTTTTTAAAAAATAGAGATTAAAAATTAAAATGGTATAACTTAATACCTCTTAAATTTATTTAAATAAACTTACCATCAGTTAAGTATATAAAATGATTTTATTATTAATTTAATTAAATAAAAATTTAATATATTTAAATATAGTAAATTAAATTTTTATATATATATTTTTTCAAAATACAACTTAGTTAAATTATTATTTGCTTAATATAGCTTTATTAAATTTAAATTTATTAAATATGTATTTTCTCTTCCCAAATATAAATATATTGATAAATATTTTAACTTTTTTTATAGGTAAATGCTGGAGTATTTTTCTTTTGTAAAATTTTTGGAAAGAGTTATATTATGAATTATTTTAGCTGTATTTGCTTTATGTGTTTAAAATTTTTAGTGGTTTATTTTTAATATGTTTTAAAATAGGAAATTTTTATTAGAAAAAAAAAAAGAAAAAACAAAACCCTAAAAAATAAATTCTCTTCTTGTATTTGAGTACTGCCTGGTTTTATCAACTTTTCTTATTCCACCCTGCTCAAAACCTCACAACAGTAACGGTCTTCGCCTGTTGAGTTCTCTCTGCTAGAATCCGGCCCATATACAATTTCCAGATCCCCCATTGTGTTTCCGTTCAGGAAACGCCATAAAGGCAGCTCCTTTACTGCAAGATGTATGCGAAAGCGAAGTTGTTTTCATCAACATCTGTGTTTTTGGACTCACATGAGAAAACCCATGATCACAACGGGCTGAAAAACACTAGAGATAAACCACAGATGAATGGGAAAAAGAGTTTTTGGACTGTGTGTCCGTACTGTTACTACTTGTATGAGTATGATGGGGTTTATGAGGAGTGTTGTTTGAGGTGTCAAAACTGTAGGAGACCCTTTCATGGGGTCGCAGTGCCACCGCCACCGGTGGGTATGGTGGTGGAAGGGAAGGAGCAATATTATTGTGGGGTTGGCTGTTTCCCGTTAAGGTACGATTTTGAAAGTTGCTTGGGTGGCAAGAAAGGGGAAAGTGGTGACGGTGAATCTTGCTTGGGTGAGAAGAAAGAAGATGGTGAGGGATTAAAAAAAGTTACAGAGGATGTGGTGGAAATTTCTGACGATAGTGATGGTGATTTTGACAATCAAGAGGTGGGAGCAGGAGAGATGGTGAAGAATGGGGAAACTAAAGGTGTGGGCTTAGGAGAGATGGTGAAGAACGGGCTTGAGAGCGTCCATGGGAGTGTGAGAGCTGGTGAAGCAGGATCTGTGATGCGGGGGAGTAGGAGAACTGAGATAAAGAAAGATGGGATGAGGGTGATGAGAGTGAAGACGGTGGCAAGGAACACGAAGAAGCTCTTGGGAACGGGGAAGAAAAATATGAATCTGAAATCAAAAGGGAATCTGGAAACACGACGAGAGGATAGGGGCGCTGAATTTGGAGAAGGGGCCGGAGAAAATCGGACAGAAAGTGGAGACAAAAATATATTTGGGGAGGGATATTTTGATTCCTTCGATGACTTGGAGTTGTTTCTGGGAGAGAAGGATTTCTTTGTTGGTTGTGATTAATGCATCTTGATGGCGGAAACAGCAAAGATAATCTCTGTGGAGTTGTTAGGAAAATCAACTTTTGTCTATACAGTTACAGCATATGTATGAAACAACAATGGAGCTATGAAGTTTGGAAAAATTGGCTGAATATTTTCATAGTTGGAAAGAGAAATCAATTATAAAATCAGGGCTATCTTTATTTCTCCATAACGTGATTTGGTCGGAAAGAGACAAGTTATGCAATAGTTATTGACCTTTCTGCTTTTTAACTTTTATACATAACAAAGAAGTAGAGGAAAATTCTTACTTTTGTTCTTTGACTAAAATTTTCAGTCATTGACATCTCAAGAGAAAAAGAAAAAGATCTATGGAATTGGATGATTGAGTATAACTATTTGGGTTCTCGATTAAGTTCATATCCTGAAAGTTTTATATGAAAAGTAGTTGGATAATTCAGTTCGCCATAGATGTATGATATCTGCTTCTTTTCCAATGATAATGTCTGCATCTCTAGTGTTATGATTTGTTTCTATTATGAATGGCAATGATGATGAAGTGGATATTTCTTTTTTGGCACTTGCTTTTCTAGAATTATGATCTTAAAGATGTATATTATAAATTATGACAACCATAGGTGACTGCAATTTAATCAAGTAGCAAAGGCGCGAGATGCTAGTAGAAGCTGTATGTTTTTCAATTCTTTAGGTTGCAGAATTCTCTGTTTCACTCATGTATCTTATTTAGAAGTAATGTTGGCCAGAAAGCTCTAGAGCGCAATTGAAAATTTGCAGCCGTTGGAATGAACATGCTAAGCTCTCAACTATTTATTTCCATGTAGTGTTCTTTGTCTTGTATGAGAAATGGTGATTGACTAGGCCAGGCTTTGATCCAAGAGTGCTCGAGTGCTTGTTCCATACACTAAAGCCTCCTGTTAACTTAAGCTTACTGTCAAATGTGGGAATGTTTTCTGTGTATTTTTCATCTACTGGCCAATTGTTCTGTGCTTTGTGATATAAAGCTGAACGCATTGTAAAGAATATTTTCCTGACATATTTTTCAGAATGAAATTTTGTTGATGATACTTGTTAGAAATAAGCCTTAGACCTTCACAGACATAGGATGCTACATAAAGGGGATACAAGAAAACGTTGATAATTCATTCAGATAACAAGATCTTGGTGAAGATATTATTTATGCAGGATCTGATTTGGAGATTGTGTTATTTACTAAATTTGATTTGTAATCCTCCTCACTTTAATTTGCTTAAGCCTTGTAATTATTCCACATTAATTACCATTTAATCACCTCTATCTTTTTAATGAAGAGAAAACTTCCTGTGAGTGGCAGAGTTGTGTTTCCCCTATAATTTACAGCAACAGGTACCATTTCATCACATCTTTCTATTGGAACAGCATTCTCAGGGGGTCAAATTTGCATTATCTCCATGGTTTTTTGGCAAGAGGTATCTGTCTTTCTATGTTTCTGCAAATGATATCTTTACTCTGCTTAAAATAGTTTGCTTCTTTGTTCCACAGATGCATGATATGCAACCGATGTCAAGACTCTATGATTCTGGAACATGTTCAAAGAAATATAACTTTCATTCAGCAGCAAACTTCATGGATGTACTAAGCTATAAAAAGTTATTAGCCACATCCAAGTCCAAGGAAGATACCAAAGTAATATCTGCTCAGAAACACAAGGAAGCTGAGAGGAAACGACGAATTCGAATCAATGATCAGTATGCCAATCTGCGAACTGTCCTTCCAAATTTAATAAAAGTACGTAAAGCACTTCACTTGGAGGATAATCAACAAACAATCCATTTTTTTTCTAGATTTGGTTAGCATGAATGCCTGCTGTTATGGTAACACAATTGTTCTAAATCACAGAGGAACAAAGCATCGGTGCTTGCAGAGACAATCCAGCGAGTGAAAGAGCTGGAGAACACTGTATCAGAATTGAAAAAAATATATGGTATTGGCAGTTTGGATTGTGTATTTTCTGATGGAGCAGACATGTTGAGAGTAGAGCAAAGCAAGTGGCAAGGAGAAAAGCTTGTGAAGGTAATGTTCAGCTGCGAGGATAAAAAGAAGCTAATGTCAGAGATTGCAAGAGCTGTGAGGTCAGTGAAAGGGAAGCTGGTGAGAGCAGAGATAGCTACAATGTGCGGGTGGGCTGAGTGTGTTCTGTGGGTGCAAGGACTCAATGGCAATCAACAAATGGAGATACTAAGGACGGCTTTGGATGCTGTTATAGAGCCTAGAATGCTAAATAACAAGCCCCATTAATAAAAAGAAAAAAAACATTTATAATATAACTGTTGTATGTGCAACTGTTGCTGTACATGGCCTACAGTTCAACGGCTCACATTCCCTCCACTGCCATCAACGCCTGCACTACTTAAGACCGCCATTGCCAATGCCTGTTTATAATTTTTTTATGTTGTTCATTGAAGGATGAATATAAATAAAGAAAACATAATAGAAAATCTTAATAAAATATAAATCTTAACAACTATATCTAATAAATTAAATCTAGATTTTATCATGTTTTAGATATTGAGTTATTCTCCTAAAATTTCTTAACATCCTTATAAAAGTAAAATATGAACAAGTGACTTATGGGTCAATCTTGAGATTTTCTTAACTGATTAATTACTTCTATTACAACTTCAACTTGGTATCGATTTTTTTTTTTAATATCAAGAAATCCTTTTCATAATTGGCAAAGATAAATAATATTTTCATAATATTTTTAATTTATGGTGTTAAATCTTTTAATTTTAATCTAATTAAGAACTCAAGTTAATTTTAGAATAACACGATAATAACGTATTTATCCTAGCTGGATATCCCACCAGAATCACAAGTCTAATAAATATAATTGAATATTCATGACTCAAATGCCGTTAATCTCGTAAAATAGGGCTTAATAATTTTTTTCTTTTGAAAAGAAAAAACTTGGACTCAATCTTATCCAACCAAAATTCAGAATCTCAATAGCAAAAGAGTTTGAAAGTATGGAGATCCTATAAGACGCTTGTGGGATGAAATTGAAGTGGAAGTCACCATCACACCAAAACTCAAGGTTCCAATTTCGGGATAATTAGACAAAATCCAGAGTTGTCCACCTCAACTAAAGTAATCTAGGACAAAACTATATAGAAGGCACAGATTCCTTGTAATTTTTTTAAACAAACAACTATCCCAGGATCCTGTTTCTGAATTTCCAGTGCAGATTAGACATAGTTATTAAATTATTTTAATCCACATACATTGTTTTCTACAGCTTTCGACCTACATGTACAAATAAGAAAACGAGAGACTGATAGTGAGAGACCCGCTTTATAGCCCACATATTTTTGTAAAAAAAAAGAATTATTAATTCTTTTTTTTAAATTTACCGAGGTATTTTTCTAATTTTGTTTTACGATTTACATCAAGGTTCATAACTGTCGCCACATATCCGAGAATCAAATGAGTTTTTTCATCCTATTTGTATGATTTATGGTGAGGATTTCTTCTGCTGAAGAAAAAAAAGTTGTGCTACCATTCGGCGGGTTCTTTAATTTGTTTAACCAATTACTCATTTTCATCGACATATAAAGAATCCAAGATTATTTTCTTGAATTTGTCGAACTCTATTTGCAACTCTTCAAAGGGTGCATTATATATATCTCATCAAAAGCCAAGAGAAAACAAATTAAGATATATCAGAGAAAGAAAAAATGGAGAATGAGATTAGCAACTTCATCAAGACTTGGCTTACAGTTTTAATCTCTCTGTATTATTGTTATGGTCTGGGTCAGAGAATTCCAAAAGGGACTAGCAGATTCTTTTGTTTACTCCCAGTAATCTCCCTCTTTCTTTATCTTCCTCTCCATCTTTCCACTATGCATCTTGGAGGTCCAACAGCTTTTTTCATTGCATGGCTCGCTAATTTCAAGCTATTGCTCTTTGCTTTTGGCAAGGGCCCTTTGTCTTCATCATTGTCTCTTGCACACTTTGTTGCTGTAGCTTGCCTACCTATCAAGCTCCAGCAAATTTCATTTCCAAAATCAGCTAAGATGTTTCAAGATGGTGAAAAATCTTCTCTAAATTACACCATAAAATCTCTTCTTCTGGCTCTTTTGATCCATGTTTATAGATATGAAGACCACATCAACCCAAAGACTGTACCTTTTTTATATTGTCTCCAAGTGTACTTATCCCTTGAACTGCTTCTAGCCATAATGGGAACTCTGGCTCTAGTCTTACTAGGGCTAGAGCTGGAGCCACAGTTCAATGAGCCATACTTCTCATCCTCCTTGCAAGACTTCTGGGGCAGAAGATGGAACCTTACTGTTTGCGGTATTCTTCGACCCACCATCTATGAACCCACCCGCAATATTGCCACGTGTCTTATGGGCAGATACTGGGCCCCAATTCCGGCAGTCTTGGGGACATTTATTGTGTCAGGTCTCATGCATGAGCTCATATTCTACTACCTTGGGCGTGAGAAGCCCACATGGGAGCTTACATGCTTCTTTCTCCTTCATGGAGTGTGCCTGGCGATTGAGGTTGCTTTGAAGAAGGCATTTGCACGAAGTTGGCAGTTGCCACGGCAAATCTCAGGACCTTTGACTATAGGATTCGTGATAGTTACCGGTTTTTGGCTGTTCTTGCCATCACTGCAACGTTGTAAGGCTTTCGAAAGATCATCCATAGAGTATGCTGCTGCAGTTGAGTTCCTGAAGAATGCCAGTCAGGACATCCAGAATTTTGTGATACCCACATTGGCACTCGTGTGAATCGTTAAATGCAAAATACTAATAAAAAAGGAGTAGGGATTAACATAATTTTCCATCAAAATCGTGAATCCCAAAATGAATTAGAGTTTCAGTAATACTTGCCATCTATCTGTAAGCATATATGAAAAGCAAGGGTTTCTCCACCTGGAATCTCTTCTGGAAAGATTTCGAATATCTATCTCAGGGTTAAGATGTGTATACTTGGAGGGCACTAGTTTGCTTTAGCCCGACAGTCTGGGAATAAGCAAGCCCGGAAGAGTTTCCACCTTTCATTTTCTATCCAATACTGCAAAATGGATTCACACACATATATTCACAACTAAAAGAATTGCAACCCAGTTATGCTTGTAAATAGGGTTGTGCATGGTCCAGTTCAAAGAGATTCTAAAAGCAAACTAAAAACTTGTGGTTTAGTGAGTCTTATAACCCAACTAATAACAAAGTTCACCAAATAAGTAATGGCATAAATAACTTAAACTGAAATATATGCCCTTGAATATTAGGTTAACTGTGAGTAAGTGTACAAAAAAATTACCCGGAACAGATATCTATTGTGGACTTGTATCTAAACTTGTCCTATACATTGCACATGACTGATTACAGAGAAGGATAAGAAGAATACACAAGGCACTCCTGATACAGTTGAATGCATGATGGCATCATACATTCATCAAAGTTGTACCGTGTGAAGATATCACCTCTTATAAAATACTAGTTCTCGACTACAATTAGCTTTGATAGCATCCTCCAATTTCTCAACCTGGTCAAAATCAACTTTGAAAGAAATCATGGCGATGCCATCTTTACCAGTCTCATAATCTTGCCTGATGTTCTCAACTTGAAAGGATTGTAACTGTATCAACCAAGCAGTAGATAAGAACACAGGTACAGTGGCAAAAATAAATTCACTTTGCCGAACATCAAAGGTACCCTTTTCATTCGGAAAAATGAAAAACGAAAAGCAAAGAAAAGGGGGAAGAGAATAAGTCCAACAACAACAATGTGCAAAAAACTGGTATTCAGAGATGAAGAAATGATGCAACTTATTCTCAGGTTCTAATTTTACAAAAAGTTGTAAAGCCTCCGATGAACCTGCTGGCATAAGAAGTTTCCACTGATAAATTCAACTATTGAATTTTTTAAAAAACCACACTGCTTCCTTCAGTTGTCAATTTAGACCAGGTTGGTGACGTGATAGAAAACAGCAAGAAGCAAAATGTCAGCCAATAATAGTTTATAGACTGAAAAAGTTTCTTTTAGCAAAGTTGGAGCAGACCAAGTGATCTGCTTACTGGAGGTGTAACAGTACCATTGACACGCTGATAAAACCACTAGTTATGCATCACTTCAAACGAATTCCTGCTTTCTTTTTCTAACTGGTAGCATCAGTTCTGCTGTGTACAAAAATAAAATAAAATAAAATGACATTATAACTATCATATCATGCTACCTGATGATGCAAAACTCCTATAAGACTGAAGGGAACTTCCACGCCCATTGGGACCTGCAAAATAATATCCAATACAATAACTTCCAATATAAAGATTATGAGATCATCTCGACCAACTTTCAAACAAAGTGAATCTTCAAGATAGTGTTCAAGTATGAAATTACCTTGGATTTTACAAGACAAGTTGAGGCATTTCTCAAGCATTCTGATGCAACTCCTCCATAAGCCCTGACCAGTCCTCCGGTGCCTAATTTAATACCTCCAAAATACCTGCAAAAATTCAATTCCAGAAAAACAATAGGAATTACTACAAAATGCAAGCTTTCCATACCAAATCTCACAAATAAATCCTAAAATGATACAAGAGGTATTACCTGATCACCACGACCATCACTCTATCAATTCCAGAAGAATCAATAGCAGATTGAATTGGTTTTCCCGCCGTGCCTGATGGTTCCCCATCATCATTAGACCGAAATTGATCTCCAACCTATCAGACAAATACAATATCATCAAAATGCCTACAAAACCAGAAAATGGAGGACGACGCTGCCATTTGAAATTAAATTTTAGAGAGAGAGAGAGATCAACTCTTGGAGTTGGGGAAAAAATTCAAACACCTTATAAGCCCAGCAATTATGGGTGGCGCGCGGATCCCTAACCTACAAAAACAAATTAATAAATAGTCAGGTCTCTTTTTTTTCATAGAAAGCCGCCGTTTAGAATTGAATATGAGGATGAAATACCTGAGAAAGGAAGGAGAAAGCGGATTGTTCGTCGGAAATGGGGCCAGCAATGGCGATGAATTTGCTCTTTTTGATTTCTCTTTCGAAAGTGACAGTCTCTTTGATTGCGGTGTAGGCACCTGAATTACTGCTGCTGCTGCTGGTGGCGGTGACCATGGTTCTCTTGATAGCGACCAGTGAGGCAGAGAGATGATGGGTTAGCTTGTGGCAGTGGAGGTGGTGACTAGAAATTGTTATTGCCACAGGCATTTGGATTTTGATTAGTTTCTTCCTGTTAGGCGTTAGCCCACCATTTTCGAAGCGAAAACAGGCCTTGCTATTAGCGCTTGGTCTCTATAACGACATCGTTTCATTATGAGCCGCATCATCCCGTCTAGCTGGCATAATTTGAGTAAATTATAATTTAATCTCTCTAATTTAATAAAATATATATTTTAGTTTTAATATTTTTAAAAATATATAATTTAATTCTTTCCATTTAAAAAAATTATAATTTAATTTTTATAATTAAAATTAAAATTAACTTGCTATTAATTTTTCATAGAACTAAAATATTTATAGTCCTACCATCTGCATAGAAAAAATCAGAGAAATATTATAAAATTAATTTCATAATAAACACCGATAGTGTGATTCAATTAATGTCCAATTCTGATAGTAAATCACATCGATATGCGTCGTCATAGCATGATAATCGACGACATGGCCTAATCAAACATCGGTGCAAGATAAACACTAAAATAATTATTCTCATCAGCAGAACTAATCGAAATGAATTTCTATTTACTTTTTCATAATTCTGACGATCGCATAAATTGAAATGAGTCACTGATGGGACGCAAGTGCTGCATCTCCCTCGGGTGTTTGGATTGGCGGCAATGCGACTATGATGAAAGGAATATCGAGGAATGAGCTACCGACGGGGGCGCTCTGTCGATATTTAGATTGGCAACAATTCGACTATGACGAAGGAATGGTCCACAGTAAGAAAGCTTATTGAATTGTTTCCTCTTTAAAAATATTGTGATCTATTTTATAAAATTTAATTGCAAGTTAACTTTAATTTTAATTGTAGGGATTAAATTATATTTTTTTAATAATTAAAAATTAAATTATAAATTTTTAAAAATATAAAAATTAAATAAATATTTCATTAAACTAAAAAGTTACAATTTACTCTTATTTTTACACATTCACTAAAATTCAACAAAATTGCTTATTTTATTTTAATAAAACTATTATTAGTAAATTCTCATAAACTTCATAATTTCAATACTATAAATTTATATCAACATTTTTAATAAACTAAAGTAGATTTTATACATATTTTTTCTACATGGCCTACATAATTTCTGAACTTATTGTTTTAATATAATTTATGGACAAATTTAATTTGAATTAAAAAATATTTATTTAATAAAATTTTCAATACATACTAACAAAAAATATTAAGAAAAAGTACAATATCGAGAGTTTTTTGCAAAATATTTTATATTTTATTATAATAAATATTTTAGTAAATGTAAACTAGCTCAGTACAATAATTTTTGTCATCATTGACACTAACTTCCTTTTTTTTTTTTTTTTTCTCAAAGACCATATAAAAAAAAATCTAATTTTAAAAAAGATATAAATTGATATTTGAAAATAATTCGTTATTGAGCTCACGTAATGCAATATTGTGTTTTAAGTTTAAAGCAGGTAATTAACTCGTGTAAGTATTAAATGCTAAAATTATCTAATGAGTTAGAATATTATATATTTTGAGTTAATTTAGAATAAATAATTTATAAAATTAAATAAGAAATTTATAACCATTTTTTCCCAATATTTTTTTCCTTTGAAAAGTAGAATGGAAAAGACAGAAAAAAGAATTATTTTATATATTCCACATAGATAAACAATCTAGAAGCTTAAATTCATCTCAACCCAAACCTCAACAAAATGTTTGAGTTGATATATTCCCACAATGCTCCTCCTAATTCTACACCACCATATCTCATATGGAGAGGGGTTAGCGGCCTACACTATTGTTCCAAGTCAGCTTACCTACTGTTACAAACTACCAAAACTGAAGTATCAACTGTCAACTTCCAACAATCTTTTTCTTACTTTTTAACTTGTATCAGTGTACAAGAATGCAGGATTAGAACGCCCTCCCACATCCCATTCCCAGTCATCTTTGTGTGCTCGTCTTCAACTCTAACTTCTCCCATGCAAGTCTGCATCAACATTCCTGTACAAGGAAGGAGCAACTGTATCCCCTGCAATCCCAGGGCGGCCGTACCAACCAGGTCCCACTTCCCCAAATAGGAAATCAGAGAAGTCTTCACTCTTCACCGAGTCCTTGGTACTCGCAGTGCTGCAAGAACTCGCGTCAGACCAGCTGAAAAGTGAAGAACTCTCACTAGACGAATCCACAGGCTGGAATCTCCAATCATCTAGATCACGCAACCTATAGCCGGTGAAATCATCTGGAGTTGTCCAGTATGGGTATTTGCCATGCTTCTGTTGTGCCTTTGATGGATCAGTGCTTGCACACTGGGAGTTAGACCTCACCTTTGAAGTACTGAGGCGGGAAGGAACAGCTTCCAAGTTCCTTTTCTTAGACTTCAAACCATGAGTCTCTAAAGTCAGTACAGCCGGGCCTCTAGGAAAGTGCCTAAAAAGAAGAGAATCAAAATGAAACCAGACACATATATCACATATGGATCAAATCCAGATTCCAGACATTTTACCTAGCATAAAGGAGCATATATGCCTCTTCCAATAAGACTCTCTCCAATTCTACAGGCATTACCTACAGAATTTCAGGTTCGACCAATCAGATATATGATAATTTGGAGGAAAAGCAGATGCTCCAATTCAAATAGCAATTTTATGCACACAAGATAGATACATAAGTCGCATACCTCACTGTCATTAATCCCAAACCATTCACCATGGGAAGTCTTTATGTAACAGACATAATGACCAGTAGATGTATCATTCATCCTATCCCTGTGAACAACCACTGCATAAAGACTGTACTGAGGAGATTTATCGCTTTTTCCACGCATGTATGGAGCCAGGTTAAGGACCTCAGGAAACCGAACTGACTTGTTCAGCTTCCCAAAGTTACCAGACTGTACACGAAGAATATAGAACATGTACTATTTTAAAATCATATGAAGAAAATAAGTGTAACCTTCTCTCAAGGAATTATCAGTCATGCAGATGAATTGGCATCAAAGAATTACCTGGAATCGCTTTAACACAATTGTAAGGATATTGGGTGCCTCTAATACTGTCAATTTCTTTTTAGCTTTCACATAGGATCTACACCTGAGTAGATAATAACAATAGCAACAATAATAAGAATAACAACAATAAGATGGAGAATCAATTTGTGTGACTACAACCTCAATTTGTCTAAGATTTCCTATGGTTCACTTGCTTTATGTATATATATCACTTCTTTCTTTTCTCATATGAATGGGAATTCTCTATGTGCCAATTTTACTTTCTTACATTTGCTTTCAAGCAAAGTCAAAATTTGTTGAAAGTATTAATGAAAGATTAAAAGAATTAACAAAAAGTCAAACCAAATCAAACGCAGCCTAATGGCTAACAAGATATAATGAAATTGGCCTTCAAACACTTCCATAGTTCTCAAGCAACAAATACTCAAACCTAATGAACCAACCTGCTGCAATTGTACTTGTTCTCTCCGTCCAACACTTCATCTGCTGTAAATTGTGCAAGAGCTTCTTCAAGAGTCTCAATGTCACCGTCTATCTCCACAGTTAAATCCATTATCCGTTCATATCTCTCAGATTTCCCAAGGCACCTCATGCAAGTTATCTGAGAATACCAACCATGATATTACAAGCAGTAGAATTATCATCAGGTTGGTGGATATCAGTTAAATAAGCATGTAATTGCGCACACTGGATTACCATAAAAAACAAACAACCTTAGATCGAAGATAACCCCCAAATGTCAGTCCTACTACAGTCGTTTCTTCTGCCAATGTGCCCATAGCTCCAGCTTCCTTGAGGCATATAGACTGCATTGTATCAACAGCATACCTGACACATCAGCAACTAAAACTGTCAAACAGAATATAGAATTTTAATGTTCAATACCTAATGTGAATATATGGACCAGGACTGCAATAATGAGTTAATGATCATTTCACCTTAGGAATTCATGAGCATCTTCTTCTCTCCCATGACCAAGATGACTTCCAATTTTTTGTATTTTGGATAAAATCCTAATTGGTGACAAGGGGGACTCCCCTTCCCTTGCCTTCAGTATTAAAAATTCAAATTCACAAACGAAACACCATTCCTTCTTTCGACCTGGCAAAGAAGGCAAGTCTCATAAAACAAGGAATCTTTCAATCCACAATCCCAGTACTAAAGCAGTAATTAATTCTCAAATGAATCAAGAAGGCAAACTTACACGCATTGGAGTGGAGCTGGAGAATAAAGTAGGAAGTGAGAGGCCGAGTAAATGCCAAGCATTGGAGCACTGTGTTAGCATAACAACTGCAGAAATTTTAAAGAATGTTATATGTTACTACTAAACTTACAATATGTCAATAGATAAAAGACACTTCTTACCAGTGAAAGGGCAAAGAGAAGCTTGTCTTACAAAACAAATGAGAAAATAACAGCACCCAATTTCAAAAAGGGAAAAAAAATCATGGCATCACTACTCCAACTTGAAGGTTCTAAAATAACTATTTGATACATCAAATCATACTCTGACTTAAATGGCTTTAGCCAGCATTATAAAATGAAAGGCAAGCACCAGTTCAAAGCAATAAATATCTGACTCTACACTTCTTACCTATTCCCACAATTCGTGAGCCCAAATGGGCTTAGTTCTTCACTGCAAGAGTAAAGTTTCACAAAAAGTTCATACGAAAAGATTATCTGTCAAAAATGAAAATAATTATTGTAAATAATCTTAACAGAATATTTGATGCACTCAGGACAAGCACATCATAATACATAACCTGAAGTACATCATATTCATATGTATACATAAGAACCTCATAATTGTGGGATTGCTTCGCTCTCAACTGCTGAACTTTTCTCCATACAGAATTTCTCAAGCCATTAGAAGCATCTTGTGAATGATCACCTGACGCGTTAAATGACAAAGATCTTGCATCTTTACCCTTGCACATTGGTGAATCATCTTCCCCATCATCACTTACAGAATCCAATTTTGAATTTAAAGATGTTGAACTCTTACAGTTAGAAGAATCTGCAACTAACGTTTCTGATAATGCAGCTCTTCTGTTGGACTTCTTGTGGCCCAATTTTGCTGGCCAGATTTCATCAATCATGGCATTACCATTAAGAACCTGAGACTTACCAACCACTTCATCATTATAGCTGGGTTTCATCTTATTTAATTTACTTGGATGAGAAACACCATTTACACAAGTGATGGATTTGGTAGACTTTGGAGGAGGCAATTTAGGTTCTTGAATTTCCTTAGAACTAACCCTAGTGTCAGGCATATCAGAAGATCTCTCTGATCTGCCAGTGGTACTGCTACTATAAACAAGTTCTTTATTGGTAGAAACATTAGCTAATAATTCCCTTTCTGCAACATGCATTTCAGATTGTTTTTCTGAAGAAGCTCCCTCACAAAATTCGCTTTCCTGTTTCAAATGCAAGGCGGCAGTTAAGGGTTGACATTCGTCCTTGTGACCTTGTCTCCAGTGAATTATTTGACACTTACCAGAACTACAAGGGGAAAAAATTGCTGATCAATGATCAATACAACAGGAAAAGTGACAAATTATGCTTCTCCAAGGAAAATTCAACATATCAGTTAAGGAAAAATCAGAAGTCTAAAATGCAGCCATACTCTCTGAGGCGTTCATCTCAAATGCTGCAGTTCACACAATCCAAAAGTAACTCCAGACATACAAGTAAAACAAGGACAACCAGGTTCATGCTCCACTTAACAGGACTAATTGGAAACATTAAGCAAAAGATGTGTAGAGGCCTAAATATAGAGAAAGAAAATCTTGAGATAGACCAAGATGCCTTCTGTAAACCCGTGAATTAGTCTACCCTAGCCTACCCAACCAAATTTGGAGGAGAAGAAAAAAAAAAGAAGAATAACATATGTGGGTTAAGTTGTTTAAACATAGTCTCATGTGTTCCAAGGCGACCAACATGGGTGTCATGTTTGTATTGCCCTCTGTAAAATAACTAGAAATCTGAATCCACCCATCAAACGACAAAGATGGAAAGGAAAAGGACAAATTTCCATATCACTTTTGTAGATATAATTAACCAAAAGGGTCTGAAACATGTCCTTTTCAAATAAAGAAAATTCCCAAGGTCTACATATCATCAATGCCTTAACTTCATGATCACAGCCGATATCTAGATTAAAGGATATTAAAGTAGATTAAAACTGGCATCGAACATTAATCAAATTTAGATGAGCTTTCTTGGAATTAATGAGACTTTTTCCTTAGTGCGTGAGATATGTCTCACTGAAGAATCTCATAATTATGAGAAGATCAAGAGATTGACGAGCAAAATTTTAAGAGTGATTTATGTTATTCATGTGGTGGTGAGAAACAAGTTATAATCATACAGATCTAAATTGTTTTTCATCAACACATGAATAACATGCATTTGACATGATTAGCATGCATTCCAGGCTGACACATCTAAAGTCTGCCCACTTTTTTGACTCACCACCAATTATAGTGAATGCAACATAGAGAAAGATATTTTTATTTTTTGTGGGGGTGAGGGAAGGAAGAGAAGGAGAAAAGGCTAAGGTTATACAGATTCTAGAACCCACCAAAAGAAAAAGGTTCAGATCTATTTTAATTAGAAAAACTTAAGTCTAATGTATGTTCATTCTTCTCCACCAAATAATAAACCTACACTCAAATCAATGGATTTGTTTTTTATATTTGAAGATTGTAATAAATCAATCACAAAGATTTGATTTTCCGTATATAAACTGGATCCTTGTTGAAATTGAAAATACATTGATTTGTTTAATCTTGATAAAATTATGAAGGTTTAATCCAATAAGTAATTGAAGAGTAGGTGCACTATGCTTATTGCTAGAGGCAAGTATTTTACTGTTTGGGGGCAAAATTTGTTTTTTAAGCTACTCAATTGAAAAATCTTTTTTTCTTTTTTAATTTTGCTGTGAGAATGTTAATTTGTACTATACTTTGTTAATGCCAAACCGCAAAAATATTCAAGGAAGTGTATATGAAAAAGTTATTCAAACTTGACTGAAGAAACATGGTTAACATTTATTAACTATCAACAGCATAAAGGTATAATCAACCACCAATCTCATGTTCCTTTGAAAAACTAGCAATCAAGATTCTAAATAAGCATCTAAATTCACACAATCATCACTGTGGTTATATGTAGACCTTCGAAGAGAATCCAGTAAAGTCCAGACCCAAATGGTTCTTAGAGAACATTAGTGGTAGTTTGGTCTTTGAATAACGCCTACTAGTGGAACAATGTTAGAAGAACAGAGCCAACTGAGCACAAGGGGGCAAAGTGGATTACTGAATTGGTTAAAAGGATTTAAAAATCCCAATTAGGTTCAATCCGTTTATCTTAGATAGGAAACTGGCAACCACTGTAAACCAACAGAGGGTACAGTCATTGGACAAAGATGGGCCAAATCAAAAATTACTTCTAAGCAACCTTTACTGAGCAACACTGCCACCAATTGAAATGAAATATCCTAAAAGGAATATTACCATTTCTGCTCAAATTTACAACATATCCCACACCAATTGTTAATATTGTCAAGCAGCTATATTCGCTATTCATCATTTACATATCCCCCTGCAACTTGCTACTGAAAACAAAGTATTCCTCTTCACGTTTATCACACCCATTTATCATTATTGTTATTATTTTTTCTTTTCCCAATGGCTCAATCAGAAATAAAACGCTAAAGTCAGACAAATCACATTGGCAACTAAAAATAAGAGACCATCACAACCACAAAATAACTACGTACAATAGCAAAAATTCCTCTCATAAGATCTACAAAGCCTATCCCCATTACCATTTCAACTTTATTATTTAACGATTCTAGTTGCTGGGCATTAAAACTAACCAACAGAACTTTTTAATTCGAAAAAAATATATATATGAAGAAGAAATTGAAATCGTTGGGTGAGAATTTGCAAAGAACACACCAGTAGCGGACAGATTTACATCGGGAGCAGCGGGTAGTGGTGGGGCAGAAGCACACAGCGCATTGATGCAGCCTGGGCAACGACTTGTATTCATAAATAGCATCAAACTCAACCATTGTAGACTCCTTGGATACAATATCAACAAGCCTCTTGATCTCCTCCTTCCTGGCCACCGCATTGCGCCACTTATGGTGTATCCAAAAGAAAATAACCGACAGAAAGACAGCGAAAAGGGTTTGGAACCCTATGATTCCAGGGATTAGCATTTATCCACTATCCAGTACCAAGAATAAGACCAGAGCAGAGAAACCCTAGAATTCTGAATTTGTTATACATGAATTCAAACGGCAGCAGCAGTAGTGGCGGCGGCGTAGGGCGTGGGTCTCAAATGACGGGGTAAAAGGGTAATTTCACACTATGTAACGATTGCAGCTGATTGGAGCATCAGGAGGAAGAAGAGTGTGTGGAATACGCTGAAAGAGAGGACGAAGGTTTGATTGGCTCGGCGAGTTTCCAGTTTTGGGTTGGGGGTGGTAAACGACAGTTGTTTTTGTCGTGTAGGACGTCGTGAGAGAATTTGGAATCGAAGCACTAGGCATGTGATGATAGACATCCTTCCTCCCATTATGGTTAAAAGTAATTATTCTTAAATTATTATTATCATCATGATGCCTTTCCATTTTTTTTCAATAATTCTCGTATTTGGATTTAATTTTGATTTTATTTATATATTAATTTCTTTAATCCTGTTACATCCAGTCGCTTTGGCCGAGTGGTTAAGGCGTGTGCCTGCTAAGTACATGGGGTTTCCCCGCGAGAGTTCGAATCTCTCAGGCGACGAAATCTTTTTGATTTTTTATATTTGTGCTTATTTGCTCTATGGGTCCAATTTAGAATTTTCCACCAGCGGTGAGTGGGCCCATGAAACAACACACGATTGACCTTAACTCGGTCCACCGTGACTCAGTCGCTCAACGGAATTGGCGGCACGACGTTACATTCCATGACACGTGGACGGCAGAAACTGCAAGTGAATGTGGGAATCGGAGTCAGTCAACACTAGCATTTGGCTCCAACGAATGGACGGTTCCCCTTTTAATTGGAATTGGCTGTTTTTTCTCCACCAACCTTTACGCCCAATGGCTTCCTCAAAAAGCTAATTAATGGTGACCCTTTACTCATTCCGCATCAACTCATTATTTTTTAATTTACTAAATTACCTCTTTCAATATGTAATTATCACATCACTTTAGTTTATTTTTTAAAATAATTTCCAATATACTCCATAAAATTTAATAAAATTGACAATTTAATTTTTTTTAATACTGAATAATTTAATTAAAATTTTATTTTATTAATAAAATAATTATTTTATTAAATTTACCGTTAATCAATTTAAATTTATTGTGCGTTTACTTTAAAAAAACTGTAATGTGAACAATATAAAAAATTGTAATAAAATTTGAGGAAAAAAGTTCTGAAAATTTGGTGGTGTTGACCGTTGAAATTATTGACTAGAAGATCATCTGGGCTTCTAATAATAATAATAAATAATAAATTTGCAATAATGTTTAGAATATTCTCATATGAATTTTCCTCTTTAGCTATATTAAAGAGAAATTACTAATATTTATGCAAGACGGAATAATATAAAAATGATTTAATTTTTTTTCTTTTAGAAATTTGAATTGGGTCAATTTGATAAAAATTGAATATATTCTTGGGTTGTGGATGATGCAAAGCATTGGTCACATTGAACAAGAAAAAGGAAGATGCTAAAGCAGACATAAATAATAATTTTAATTTATAAAATTAAATCAATGGATTTAATTTCTTTTTATAATAATTCGTATTTTTTAATAAGAAGGCTAAATTATTAAAAAAAATTCAGGACGCAAGAAGGCTATTCCCTCCCGTTTTGACTATTTCGGTTTTTTTAGCTTCTAGAAGAATTTTTAATTTTAAAATTTAAATTCTGTACGATAATTATTTTTAAAATAATATTTAATATTTTTAATTTAAACAAGCGATTGATGAAATATTTTATAAAAAAATATTTTTTATAATTTTTAATTAATTATTATTTAAATAGTTATTCACTAATTATAATATTATTAAATAAAACCTTTACAACCCTTTAACCTCTTCCGTGTTGGATTGTTGATTGCTATTGACTATATTTTTCTTTTAATTAAATATATATTAGTTAATTTTATTTTTATATAAAAATTGATTGACATTTACATAAATAATATTTAACACGTGAATCTTTATTAAAACTATAATTATTTAATTTAATTTAATAAATAAAATTATATTACTCACTTAAAAAATTTAAATTCGATCCCATATTTCTATTTAAAAATTATAATTAGTTAACTATTAAATATAATAATTAAAGTGATCAAAATAATAAAAAATCAGAAAAAAAGTCAGCAATTTCTATAAAATTCAGGCAGGAAATATTAATTATGAAAAATCAAAATATAAATAAAATTTTAAATTAAAAGCCAAATAATATATTCAACGTTTTCTTTTCATTTTGGATCAATAAACGTTTTCATTTCTTGCACTCAAAATAAAACTCTATCGTAGTTAATTAAAAAGAAATTAACCCAATGGTCATGACATCATTTTTGAAATTATAAATTTTTGATTAAAATATAAAATGAAGCTAAATTAAATATTTTATAATTTTTTTAAAAAATATATATATATCTTTTTTATAATTAATGGCCGCTGAGTCGATAACGTTCAAGTCGTAGTCAAGTCGTTAGAGGAGAGTCATAACTGAAATCCATCAGAGGCCATTATGTAAACTGATCAATTAGCGCGCAATCCAGTTTATAATCGGGCCGATCGAGCTGAACAGACTCATCAAAGAGGGACTCAATTTATATAACGTGATGGAGAGTAGGAGAGCAGATTCAATTATGCCTCGATCTTATTAGTACAAATACCGAAACAAAATTAAATAGCCGACTGGCGATGATGAAAAGATAGGTACACCCATTTATACACCTTTATATGATAACGACAGATAACACTATAATATAGAGTTATGGTTATGCGTCAATAGGGAATAAAAGGAAATAAAAGAAGATAACGTAAAATATTCATATTAAAATTCACTCATTCATATGAAAAATTTCACCTCTTTCAAAATATCAAATTATCAATAATTTTATATTTTCTATCCGTGCATATTTTATTAAGAATTTACTTTAAAAATTGATTACATAATATTAAATAACCTATCAATTATACACTCACATGTTTACTCCACAATATGTGGATATAATTAACTTTTAGGAGATCACGGATTTAACACTTCAATTTCTATCTTTTGTCTTTGATAAAAAAAATAATTATATTAACATACTAAAATTCCATTTGTTTCTGAATTTTTTTATGTTTGAGTATTTAAAAAAATTGATAAGTAGAAAAAATTTTCCTAGTAAAAAAAGTAATTGTGTATAAATTTATTAATATTTTTATTTTTAAATTATAATAAAACAATAAATAATAAGATATTCCGTTAGAAAATATTGTGAAAAGTAATATTTTCTACAAATAAATGGGAGACAAGTAAAATAAATTAAAAGAGACGGTTAGGATCTGTAATCCAAATCAACAACAGGGAAAGAGGATTAGACTAGGAAAGAAAGGACGACTTCGGGTTGGCCCGTTTTGGCATGTGCCAGCCATAAGCCACCGCAGCACAAAAGGACTTCAAAAGTCTAAAGAACCATCTATCTCTCTAGACCAAGTTTTAAAAAATATAATATATATATATATATATAGAAAATATAAAAAATATTTTTGAAAATTTTTTATAAAAAATATTTTATGTCAAATTTTCATGTGAAAAGTGGAAGTTTTTTTCTCCAATTCGCCAATTTACCATTGAAAAGTTAAATCGGAGGAGATATTAACTTCGTTCACATGTCAAGCTTATATTAGAAATTACCAAATTAAAAGAAAAGAAACATAAGAAAATGGTTGGCAATTGGCGAATGGCAAAAAAATCCCAATTTTTCACGATTTGCGCGTAAGCGCAAGAGTCTGCTTTCCACCACCTTTCCCTTCAACGCGCACCGCCTACTATAAATTCCCTTCTCCGCATTCCTTCTTCAACCCAACAATCATTCATTTCTCTTTCTTGTTTCCTATAGCATATGTCTCAGAGACCTAACATTCCTCACTTCTCCTCTGTAGCCTTCGGTCTCCATTCCCATCTCCTGGTTTCCAGTGAGATGAACCCCAACTCCAACTGGTCCTCCTTTTCTCTTTAAACAATCCCATCTTTCTTTCTCTCATCTTTTCTTTTCTTTCTTCCTTTCTTTTCCCGGAAAAGATAACAAAAGCCCTGATTTTTGCCAATTCTTTAGTTTATTAACCAACTGAGATTGTTGTTTTGATTCTTGTTAAGCTTTTGAAAAATGGGTTTGAAAGGTTTTGTTGAAGGAGGCATAGCTTCAATTATTGCTGGGTGCTCCACCCACCCTCTGGACCTTATTAAGGTGCGTATGCAACTCCAAGGGGAAACACACGCACCAAATCCTGCCGCCGCACAGAGTCTCCGGCCGGCTCTTGCCTTCCACACCACCACTCCTGGAACCACCCTTCATGTGCCTCAACAACCATTCCCCACTCCAGTACCTCGTGTTGGTCCCATCACTGTAGGTGTCCGTATCGTCCAGCAAGAAGGTGTGGCTGCGCTTTTTTCAGGTGTTTCCGCCACCGTCCTCCGGCAGACCCTCTACTCCACTACCCGGATGGGGCTCTACGATATCTTGAAACAGAAATGGACTGATCCTAACACCAAAACCATGCCTTTAACCAGCAAGATTGTTGCCGGGCTTATAGCAGGTGGTATCGGTGCAGCCGTTGGAAATCCAGCAGATGTAGCGATGGTCCGCATGCAGGCGGACGGGCGTCTTCCACCAGCTCAGCGCCGGAACTACAAGAGCGTTGTCGATGCAATCACGCGCATGGCAAAGCAAGAAGGCATTACAAGCCTTTGGCGTGGGTCATCGCTGACGGTGAACCGGGCCATGCTGGTGACAGCATCGCAGCTAGCATCATACGATCAATTCAAGGAAACAATCCTGGAAAAAAGATTGATGAGCGATGGGCTTGGAACCCACGTGACAGCGAGTTTCGCTGCTGGGTTTGTGGCAGCGGTAGCATCGAACCCAGTGGACGTGATAAAGACAAGGGTGATGAACATGAAGGTGGAAGCAGGGGAAGCGCCACCGTATGCAGGGGCGTTGGATTGCGCGATAAAGACGGTGAAGGCGGAGGGGCCGATGGCGCTTTACAAGGGATTTATACCAACGATTTCAAGACAAGGCCCTTTCACGATCGTGCTGTTTGTGACATTGGAGCAGGTCAGGAAGCTGCTCAAAGATTTCTGATGTCGACGAAAATTGAACTTTTTATATCGGATCGAGTTTTTTGAAGGTTGGGTTTTGGAAATTCTCAAATTGGGTTTTTTTTTTTAAAAAAAAATAATTTGTTATTTTCAGCCAAAAAAATAAATTATAGAGAAGGAATTAAGATACCCAACTGAATTATCATGTAGTATTTTATCGGAAAAGATAGTACAATTCATTTAAATAAATTCATTGATGCTTGCATTATTTTTCAAATTCATTGATGCTTTGATTGTAAGTAGAAATTAAGTTGTAATGTGATCTCAAAATAAGTATTTTTTCAGTTTGATTTGATTGAAATTGAACCAATTAATTATACACTATTTTTAATTATTTTTATTATATGACGTGTATTTTTATTGAATACACATGACATGCCACGTCAACTATTAGAACACACTCATTTGAAATTTAAATTCAAATAAAATTATCAAAACCTTTTAAATTCTAGCTTATTGTGTCAAGTAGTTGATTTCTTGTGGCCGTGGGAAAGAGAATTGAATTGATATATACCAGCATTTTATTGATGGTACATATGATGGAAATGTAAGCACAAATTTTTGGACTGTCAGATGAGATGTTGATGATTTGATTTGTCTAGGTACATGAATGAATTGCTAATCTCTTTTAGAATCTTATTCTATACTTTACCATATTAATAATTATGCATTTTTTTTTCAAAAATATCATAGCCAAACCAATCATAAGTTGAGAAAAATAATATTTTTAAATATATTAGTTAGAGTACTAATTATCTAACAAAAGATATATTTTATAATAATATTTATAATTTTTTATTTTTTATTTAATTTAAAAATATTAATTTTTAAAATGACAATTATTGATAAAAATGTGTTTATACAAATTATTAATTAAAATATATAAAATTAAATTGAATTTAAAAATAAAATTTAATCGTGTTTAAAATAAATTCAGATATTATTAATATTAACGATGGCAGGTCCAATTTCGGATTCGATAAAAAAAAAAAAGATATTTCACATATAATCTGAATTGTAATTCAGAAATGGAGCTCCAAAAATTTTGCATTCATTGGGGCAAATGAAAATTTACCAGATGATGAGAATCCAATACTGTATTGTGTATTGCTGTGGGAAGGTGATGTCTTTTCAACTTTTCCTTGCTCAGCGCAAAATTGTTGAGCCAAAACAATGATGTGATCTGGTGTATGTACAGGGGAGCAAGACAAAAATCTTAATAATAATAGTTGTTGTCCGAGTGGTTTACAGCATCTTTACAAAGCACTGAACGAGCTTCCATTATAGATCTTGGTGGCTCCAAGTCTTTTTCTTGCAGTGAATTTCCAAGCAATTGCTGCATTTCTGATGCAAATATGTCATCCAAGATCTGGAATTTCAATGGCATTAACACAGGTAAACTTTTCACTGTCTTTAAAATGAAACATAGATTATAGGAAGCAATTTTTTGTAAGAACAATAGCTGCAGCATGACTTACAGAAACAGCGATTCGCGAGCCTTTGTACCAGGAATTGTTCTCACCCCTATTTTGCAGAAACCGCAGTATCTCCTGGTTGAAATAATGATAGTTAACAATGAAAACAGTAAGGCGGAGGAACTCTTTTGTTTTTTTAAATAATCAAAATATTCATAATCCTAGTACCTGTCCCATGCGATCCCAAAAACCTCGGCAAATGGCTATGAACACATGAGGTTCAACAACAGAATGTAGATGATTTATTGTCTTTATGACAAGATCTTTCAAAGGCTGCATTCTATTTCTCAGATCTGACTCTGCCATAGTTTCCTTCGAATCCTGGATTATGATCTTCAGTTTGGTTGCACTTTGCATCTTTGTCTGTATAAAATTATGAAACAGAACATTATTAAAACTGAATGAACACTATCTCAGGCACAATTTAACGCGCAGAAAAAAAAAAAAACACAAACATTAATGTATAATACCCACATTCTCTATAAGTTTTTCCAAAATTGCTTGAAGGTAACTTCTGAACTTGGATCTGAGCGACACTGTAATTTCACTAAGACATTCTCCTGTGACTGTATCTACACCATCAGGAGTGTAAGAACTCCATGACTTCATCTGGTTTTCTATCTTGGGCCGCAGCACATCCAGCATTCTTTTCATGGAATTTAGAAGAACACCCAACTGAAGTATAATTAAAGAATTTTTAATGATTAGAATAGCAAACATACAACTCTTCTCAGACAACCTGTGATTGAGAATAGATGCTTACCTCATCAGGGACAATATAAAGTTCCCCTGTCCGTTTAGCAAACTTCTGAACATATTTGAGGCCAAAGATCTTTGGTGCCAGGCTATCCTTCAATGGTGATAAGAAATCAGCATACTGCTTATCTAAAGATTCAATAATTGCCTTCTCAACATCTGCAATGGCCTTTTTGATGGGAACAGATGTTATTCAGTCAGTAATTAATAAATAAGCCATAATAAAAAATTAATAAAACATTACTGGATCAAGGAAAAAAGGGACATACTTTCTCCAAGATGACAATATACTCTGGCCAACGGGAAATTATTACTTCATATTCATTGAGTGTGTCCTTCAGTCGCTCATACATCTCGTCCACAAAAGGATTGGTTGAATGTTGTGTTTTGACACCAGAGCACTTTACCTGAAGGAAATCAATTTGCAATAGAATGTTCAATTAAAAAAAGAAAGAAAAGGAAATCCATTCAACTCATAAAATGGAACCTTCATGATATAATATCACTGAACATATACCTATGTATGCATGAGTCCACCAAACATACTCAATCTATGGACATGTTAAGTTAGTAATCCTTCCACATAATTGAAAAGAAAAAAAAAATCCCTTGACAATTGCTTTCTCATTATGCAGGGTATATCATTGATCAGAAATCATTCTCTTCTTCATTTTTCCTTCTCTGTTCTTCATTCCCCGTCAAGAATTGTTCTCCACATGTCATAGCAACAGTTATCACCACTGAGACTACCTCAGTCATCAATGGCGGTGGTACAATGTGCATTTGAAGGACATTAAATATCTTTCTATATATCTCATTTTAAGTTTCTCTTCAAATGAAGGTTACAAGATCAATCACCAGTGAACTTAATATTTTGTTTGGAAATTTCAGTCAACTGCAATAGGGAGAGCAGATAACATTTTGAAAAATAAAGAAAAAATTTTAAATTCATCAAGAGTTGCAAATTGTCACTAGATTTATTATTTTGCACATCTTTAAGTATATTTACTAGAAAGACGTAAATAACGTCTAACTTGGATTTAAAAATAGAGGAGGAAAGCAGGTCAATCTCTGATGCTGCAAAGATGCATAAGACTCCTACTATTTCCATGGTGAAAAAGAAAAAAAAAATCATGTCTATGTAAAGAAAAGAATCTGCTAGATTGCTAACATGCAAAGACTGGATACACCAAAAGACCTATATAAGCACACAATTTTGAATTTGTAAGCAGGAACTCAATCATTTGGTTATGGTTGAATGTATATTAACCCCTAACCTTTAATAAAACAATCTAATGGCACCCTCAACATTAAATAATCATAAGCTTATGCTGAACATTTATAATTTAATACATTTAAGAAGGCCGAGTACATAAATTAATCTTTGCCCCTTACCAAAAAGGCCTAATCGCACCCTCAAACAATCCAATCTGTCCATCAACTTTGATCTTGACTAGGATAGCAAGGTTCAATTAACTCTACATTATAAATGTTAAGGTGTGAGAGGCTTTCAGAAGTCAGGGTGCCATTAAAGATTAGGTGTTAAAATATGCTTTCAGCCATTTGGATCCTGCCCGTAATAAAGCAAAAAGACAACAGGCATCAATGTCCACCAAAAACAGAACTATGATAGTGATCATTACAATGCTAACAAATCCATAAAATATATCATATAGCATAACATCTAAAAACAGTATTGTTAATCGGCTTAATAAAGAATGGTAACAAGGTCATGCTGAAAAATTTATACCTTGTCTAGTTTGCACAACTCAAGCAAGGTAAGACGTTTGTCTTGAATCCAGAGGGTTATATATGAATGGAACAACTCTTTTGCATCAACTCCACCTTTCACAAGACTGTAAATGGAAATAGATGAATGGGATTACAAGGAACAATAAACACTATCAAGTTTAAAATATTAACAGTAATTATATGAAAAACGAATGGTTCCATAAATATAATACCTAATGTTCCAAGAGGCAAGGTCCTTTTGAAAGTCTGCTGTTGCAATAACAAGTTCAGCAACAGGGGGTGAGGGCCCAGGAGGAGGACATGCAACAAGAAATGTGCGCAATCTACTGGAAAGGTCCACACTGTATATGGATGCGCACACATTTGGAAGGTCTATGAAACTGCAGATTTTTTTTTTAAAGAAAAGAAGTGGTTATTACTGGGATGGTAAACAATGAGTGATGAAAAACATGTTTAGTAACAACAGAATTTTAGTTAGATTTATATGCTGACTAAATTACTTGATTTCACTATCACGTGAAAGAAAATGTAAAAAAAAATCTGTTGTTTTTCCTACAACATCCAAGTAAAGAACAGTCTGTTGATATCAGGTTACCTTGGGAGCACATGCTGATTGTGGATCTGAATGTCGGTCCATATTTCATTTCTCATACTTAAAATAAGATGTTTCATCTTTTGATAAGAAGTTGAAAGCATCAAAGGATCCATCAGTGTGCCCTCATTGCTGCTTATAAATTCATCTGTCTCGGCCATATGTCTTCTTGACCTTTTTTTGGCAGCAGCCTGCAGAGTCATTAGCACTATATGAAGTACAAGGGGCAAAGAAAATAGTAAGAGTAAATGAAGTCAATTTTTAGTACCTGAAAATATCTGCAAAACTTCAACTGTGCTTCAGAACTTAATACATCATGTAAGAGAGCGTATAGTTTCACAGTAGGTGCCAATGCAGGAGCTGCCAATCCAGTGGCAGCACCAAAAATATCCATCATACCAGATGGTGCTTTTTCATCCAGTGACTTGTAGTTTTCAAAAACCAGAACAAGTATCTCTTGAATTTGATCTTCAACCTCTCCAAGGATGCGATTCTGGTTTATTAGCAAATCTGACATTAGTTTCTTTTCTTTTGCTAAATTAATACAGTTCTCTCCCACAAAAATGCTGATCATTGAAGGATGCGACTTCCACCCTCCATATTACAATATCATTCTTTAATTAGGCATTCTTACTTGAAAGAAACATAAGTAACAATAAAGCATATACAAATGTTAAATTTGCGAAACAGGGAACAGTTGAATTAGAAAAACAGAATCACAATGGAAACTAAGTCATAGAGCTAAGTGTGTGTATATACATATATATGGATAACAGATTATCCAACTAACACAAAGCTGAGATCGTTGAAGGATTATTGGACCAACAAAACTGAAAACTGGACCATTCAATGGTTTGGGGCTCTCCCCACCCAACCCCCCCCCCCAAAAAAAAAAAAAAGAAAAAAAAAACATAGTAAAGAATTGATTTTTAAACTTATTTTGACCAAGTAAAAATAGTTGAATCAGTTGGATTGGTAAAGCAGCCAGCAGATTGATTCAATAACCATTCCAGTTTTACAAACACTGGTTTAAAAAAAGACACTCAAGGATGGGTGGATTGGGGTGGGGGATTAGGTTTAAGCTAATTGCTCCCCTTTCATAGCTAAAGAAGAAAGGTTGAAAGTGAAACACCTTGACTACTGTGTTTTAACAACTCCCATTCTGAGAAATTTCTCATCCCTTGTACAGATGCATAAAAAGATGATATTACCAAACAAATACAATGTGCAGTATATGAAGAAAATAGATAATGAAACTAACTTACACTTAAATCATACCTCTTGATGGCTCAAAACATTCTTTCTGTTACCCTTCATGATCACAGGTTCTAGCAGATCATATACCAAGTCAAGACAGTCTTTTGTTGGAGTAGCCACATCCATGATATAGGAAAGGTATCTCCAAGCACCAATAAGAAAATCAAATGATAAATTAGGAGTTTCAAACCCGGAATTTTATGGCAAAATTATGCATTATGAAACAACAGATTATGCCTCATCCCAATACCTTAGTTTGGTGTATGTATCTGATACACCATAGTAAGTTGCAAATTCAGTCACTAACCACTTCCATGGGCCATGTAGCAATAAATTTCTTGGCCGGAAATGTTGAACTTTCATTGCAACTTCCAGGACAAAGTCATATGCCACAGTTTCTGCAACACAACCACACTGGAAACAAGGAGAAATTATTATTGATATAAAATAGATCATCTTTTCTTATGGATAAATTACAATACAATCCTTGAAGTTTGACGCAACCAACAGCTGAGGCCTAATATTTTTCAAAATCAAACAAGTTAATCCTTCACTTTTTATCCTGTTAACAAAACAACCTCTGTTATTTGTTTACTGCTATCAATTGAAGCCATTAAGTCCCTAATGGTTGACATTTTAAAGAAATCAACAATCTAGTCCTCACTTTTCAAATTTTACATTTAAACAATTATATATATTATATTTTAACATACACATATTATTTCAAGAATACAACAAATATAATTTTTATTAAAATGTCCGCTGTGCACTGTTTCCTAAATCATTATGAATAATTATGATAAACTATATGTATCCATATTTAAATTAGGAGCTCCATTAAATATGTGTAGTATGATAAACCACATATAAATTACAATGATTAAATAATTTGTATCTTTTTTACCAATTTATAATTAAAGTTTATGGATAAAATTAATCAAATTAATAAATAACATAATATAATAAATTTTATTTACTCATATTGCTCAACTTTAACCAAACATAATAAATTTCATAATATGATAAAAATATTATCATAGTATAAATTTTATTAATATAGCCAATCTAGTATTTATTTGTAAAATTTAACTACAAATAACGAAAGATACAAAAATAATATGTTGACCATTCTAAAGCTAAATGTGTTTTTATCACATCACATATATATAATGGGTCTATAAATTATAAATGTGAATACTATTTTAGCACAATTATTCCTAAAAATTTATTACATACGCACAAAAGACATTTTAATAAAAAATTTATTTATTTTAAACTGACATATGTATATATTATATTTTAAATATAAATATAATACATACAATTATTTAAAATATAAAATATATTAACTATTTAAATATAAAATTTGAAAAAGTTGAAGGACCAACTTGTTTGATTTTGATAATACGGGGACTAATTTGTTAACTAATGGTCAATTGGAATATTTTGTTAATGGAAAAAAAAAAGCGAGGGACTAATTTGTTTATTTTGAAAATACAGGAACTAAGTTGTTGGTTGTGTCTAATCTTTGGGACTATATTGTAATATACCTTTTCTTAATAGTACTTCATGTGCACTTTCTACTGGAAGAGAAACTAATAAGAGTAGGCTAAATACCCTGATCATTATTAGAGAACAAAATTGAACATATACCTTGGGATGATTACTTTCATCTGGAGTAGTTGAATAGTTAATGTACAACTGTATTCTGCCAGTTAGTTCATGCTCCGGCTCTTGGTATATAGGCCACCAACGAAGCTTGTCACACTGCATTGAATCACTATTTAAAACTTATAGCACACTATCTCACTTTTTAACACTTAGAAACTGATAATCTAGCTGTCTTACAGGGTCATCAGCAATAGCAGCCACTTGGGCAAGAACACGGCCACAATGCTGTCCTTTGGAATCTCGAACTTCAATGATCAAATCATCATTATGATTATCTGGAAAGCTGCATTGCAATAACACAATTTTCATGGGCAAAGAAATAACAAGGAGAATAAACAACTTGAATATGAAAAGGACGTGACATACAACATATGAGTTTCACCAGATCCTGGTTGGACACGAACTGAATCCTCTTCAGAAGAGCTTTTCAACCTTAACATGCAAGTATACGTCTCTGATAACACCACAATCATCAAATACAATTACATAAAGCAAAATGAAAATGGGTGAACCACAGGTCTGAAAGAAACAAGATGACAACAAGCCATGTTCAACTCATTAATAAACCGTAAGTTCAATTAGTTCATAGGTCCTTTGTTTCCTTTTCTTTAATGAGCCTCAACAACTGGCAGAGAGAATAGTGACCAAGAATCAAAATATGTCAAATGCCTGCCAGCCAAGGCACAATAAATAACCTAGAATTAATATTATTTATTTAAATTCCCAAGTGTTTTATTTTTTTGCACCATCACACATTTCAACTCCTCATTTGCAGCTAACATTTCAGATTTCCATCTTTTGTCAATTGGATAGTTTAACCAAAAGTTGCCATAACTAAAATGTGCATCAGTACTCTGCAGGAGAACCTATATATATATATATATAGAACACATACATACACACAAACACATATATAAAAGACGTGAATAAAGTTAAAAGATGTTAAAAACGTCAATATTATGGATGTCGCTAGATCAGCACTGCAAGACAATTCAGAAACATGGTTCTAAATTATCCTTTAATGCATAATTTTGAGGTTTCAAGCCTGTTCCTTATTCATATTAAATTTGGGTCAGACCTAACTCAAAAGCTAACTCAAGGAAAATGTCTAAAACTCTTATAAGGACACATTACCCCGTTCTAAACTAAAGTGAGATTCAATTACATTGGAGATGAAATATTTATGAGAGGCCCAATATCGGTGGGAGGCTTTAATACCGTATTAAATTTGGCTAGCTCAAGGGGAGAAATGTCTAATGCCCTTATAAGGGGCATATTACCTTTTTCCCAAACCAATACTGATGTGGGATTCAACAATTCACTGACTCATCAAAATCCGCATGAAGCAGGATATATAAGAAAACTATATAACTACCAGTAGCCCAATAAATTGGTACAAAGGTCTAAATAATTCTAAGACTTGCATACCTTGCACCACTCCATCTGGAGAGGGGCTGTTGCGCAAAGTAGTCACCCCATGTCTCAAAAGCCTAGAGACCTGTTTGATATACTGAGTGCTTGCACGCACATATGCCAAACTTTGTTGTGAAATAGAACCATTTGGAGGGATCTGAGGAGTCACACGAACTTTCCTCACAGCTGACCATCCAGTATGTAAAGTTGAATTTAAAATTGACAACTGCCGCCGAAGTGGTTCAAGTTTTATCGTAGATGGATTTAGAGATGAAAAGCTGCAGCCAACAGGTGGGTCTAAACCCATTTTCACTTTACGTACTGCACAAAGAGCAAAAGTTCAAATAGAACACAAAGCCCTTCAAAATGTAAACAAAATAAAAAGTAATAAATATATTTATAAGAAAAACATGATATTACCTTGCACTCTCATTTTGCCAAAAGTTCTCTTAGATTTTGGAGCAGCTGCAGCTCCCTCACTTATCAACTCTGGAGATCGTTTTGACATAAGTTCCTCTTCTGATTGCAACAATACTTGCTGTAAACTATAATATTATTAAGGAGGAATAACAGACAATGAGAAAACAGGATTTGAAATAAAATGCAAAGTAGAAATTCTCATGAAACAGTTTCCATAACTTTATGCTTAAATTTGTATGAGATAAAAATACTTCCAATTCTTTACCATTAACTACACCTGCAGTTTGCAGATTTCAATAATAATATATAATTACATTATGCAGCTTTGTTAAAACTATTCATAACTTCCACTTTTGATGATAGGAATATTGTCTAAGGAGTGAAGAAGTGAGACTGTGAAAATATTACATGTAATATTTCAAGGGTGACATCAGCAAAGAGTATAGCCAATATAAGCTCAACTATTTTCAAGCCTCATTTTCTAACTCTTAGTTTGTTTCTTCAGTTACCTTGCAAAACCTTCATATGCCAACCATAAAAGTTAAAAAGAAAAAAGAAAAAAAAAAGGAATTCGACAATAGAGCAAAAACCACCAAATTAAAATCACAAAATCAGTATAGAAAGAGAAAAAAACCATAGGAGAAAAAAAAGAGACTCACCCAAATGAATTACGTAATGAAGCACATTCATCCCTCAAAAAGTAGGGAGCATCTTCAGCACAACCTTTGGCCCATGAGTGAAGACATAATCGAACACAAGCATCATAGGAAATCACAGCACACCAAGGACCTTGTGCACTGATTCCAATCACACATCAATATATAAAACAAACTGAAATAATAATAATAATGAACTCCCTGCATTAGGGAGGGGCAAACTTTTGCTGACTAGAAATAGCATATCCACTACCTTGCATGAAATGTGGGGAGGCGAGCAGGTAAAGAGCTTATAGGCACATTAACTTCTTTGCCAGCTGCAGTCCTGTAATGCAGAAGAGATATTTTTAAGTTCTTGCCAGGATACATGAACTCAATACGTGAAAGCAAAATGTCCAAACAAACCTTTCAGATGGGTCAGGAATCCCATTTTCAGTTCCATTCAGTGCAATATTGCTAGAATAAATAAAAATTGATGATTTTGGATTATCTGTAGCTACATTACTACTCAAATTTGCAACATCAGGTACACTATTAGCTCTAAAATATGAAATTTTCTCAACCATGTTTTCAAGGTTTACAGTAGAACTGATAGGAGGTGCACTGGGCATATCTTTACAAAGAAGCTTTTTGTCCATTGCTGGTTCACGGAAGTCCTGCAAGCATTTATCCAACTTAGAACTGCTGGTAGCACAGTACACAAATTATCAATAGAACACTGGCTAAAGCAGAAGATTATACGGTCTTATAATCATGTTTACAGGACTTGGAGAATGAATTTAGAAGCAACATACTATTTCACAATCCAGCTAATATTTATGGGGTCTATACCAAAAAATGTTCTAATATTATCATCATTGCATTTCTTTAGAAATAACCAAATTTGACAGATAATTTAGTTATAGGTTGCCATCAAGCCAATCCACAGGGACTAGGTTAGATGCATGTAAATTCAATTCAAAGATGGAAGGAAATTGTAAAAAAAAAAAGGTAAATAAATAATTGCACACATATTAGTAATTTCTTGTTGCCTGCTATCAGCATGTTAAGCCTCCCAAAGATATGTTTCTGGTTGATTTACATATTATTAGATGGTTTCCTATAGACCAATTTTGCTGATATCCTTTTACCAAGAAATGGTAATGATTACAGCTTTAAGTATAGCTTTTAAATTCTGTAATTATTAAACCTAAATTTATTAGTTTTCTTTTTAATTACTTACTGACTTAATAAATATTACTTGGTAACTATGGGCATTACAAGCCACTAAAGATAAAATGCAGCAACGTAAAGGGAATGTAAGGTAACTACAGATCATCACATCACAAAGGTTGCTAATTTCTAAGGTTGCAAATTTGAAACCACCTGAAGGCTATGTTGCCAACTCACCTCAGTTTGTATACTAAATGCAAGGTGTTTAATAGGTTTAAAAATTACCAGTTTTTCTATATTAGATACACTATAATGATAAGACATTCTTACGTCTAAAAAGCAAGGACTTTAGAATTTGTGCAAAATCTTGTGTGTTACTGGAAGACCAATTCTGAATGAAAAAAGTGAAATATAAAAGTAATTCCATCTCTATTGTGCCGCCTCTGTAGTATTGACTAAATGAGTCGGCTTTGTAGTATTGACTAAATGAAGTCAAGACTAGTTATCACTCTGACTTATTTATGTATAGGGACTTGACCCCAAATCACACACAAGCTTGGGATCCCACACTATGTATGAGCAAGATTGCATTAATTCCAGCTAATTTCATTTTTACATGACAGTGCTCAAGAAGGCTGAACCAACAGAATAAAAGTTCCAAAAATCACACATCACATGCATGATAATATTTACTTCATCGTGAAAATAAAATAAGGTACATAACAAAACGTGTTTCTCTGTTACACAATCCATCCACCATAATAACTAAACTAGTAACGTTTTATATCAAGAAAAAGGTGCAATATGAAGAGATAACCTGTTTAACTGTTGCATCATATTTTGCCCCTGAAGTAACACTGGAAGAAAAACCATCTGCCGCATATGTTGTACGGGATCGAGCATCACTAGTGCTCTTTTGTTTCAAGAATGAGTTTTCAGTGCTAGTGGCAGAATCCAAAAGTTCATCTTCAGCATAACTAATTTCAACTCTCTTAGCAGGATTTCCTTGTTTCTGCCAAGCTGGCTCCCTAGACAGACTTAAATTGGAATGAGTTTTTTTGGGGTCATAATTCTTAGCCACAACATTGCGAATCTTGTCATCTTGGGGAGATGACTCCAGTGAGTACCGTCTTGCATAATCCTCATCCTCAGAGTCCGAAGATATGTCCATGTCTGAACCAGACCCATTGCCTTTCCCACTCAATGTTCTGCTTCGTGACCCATGAATTGCATCAAACGCCAAATGCCCACTTCGAAATTTGGCTGGAGAAGGCAATACAAATCCATGTCCACCCTTTTTCATATTACCAAAAGGGTTCTCATGTAAAATTGCACCGGGGGAATCTTTTCTATTGCCAGCACCTTCCTGATACAAATTCTGAAAACTTAAAAGATTAACTCATATAGCAATCCATACAATATGAAGGAAAATGTAAAAATCAATCACCAGACATAAAGCAGAAAATGAAGGGCTCCATGTTGGCTCACCTCTCGAACCCATCTATTAGTGAGCATTGTCTTTCTTCTTTCACCTACAGCAACAATTCACACAGAAAATCTAATCAAAGACTCAAAGTACTACAGTTCAAGAAAACAAAACACTCCTTTTGATTGGTTTATTCTAGATATTTACTTTCTCCCTATTTACTTTCACTTTCCTAACATCCAAACTAAGGCCAAGTTAGAAACTTTTAAACACAAAACCAAAGCTTACCAAATCCACAATGTGAAGAGAGAAAATTGCAAATACCCAACACTCAAAACCACAATTCTACGACTTGTTTTAATTGATCATCGCCATACAAGAAAGAAAAAAAATGTTCCAAAGATCTAACTTTCACTTCCATTTTAATAATACATAAAAAGGAGAAAATCTCAATCAAAATGAAGGCACCCAAAAGAGAATATCAATAAGATCGTAAATGTATCATATGGATCACTTACCATATACAAAAAGAACGCACACTATAATGGAAACTTAATAATTGCAGTCAAATAGAGTTAGAAAATAGTTACTTACAGTAAGAGAACGAGAATCACTTGAGGAAGAAGAAGAAGAAGAAGAAGAAGAGACTGCAAGTTTAATGGGTTTTGCTCTGTGACTGAGAGTCTCTGTGACTGAGAGTCTCTGTCTCTGATTGAAGTCCTTTTCTTTCCCTTTTTTCCACTATTCTATGTTCCCTCTGCTTTTATATTATTATAACATTTCTTTTTTTTTTTTTAATTTAGAATTTTAATATATTATTTAAAAATAAAAATTATTTTTTTAAAAAAAGAAATAATAATTAATTTCTTAATTATATAAATTAATTCCAAAAAAAAAAAAATCTCACCAGGGACGAAGGATGAGATCTTCGCCAATCCCCTCTGCTTCGCAAGGAGGGGTTTAAGGGAACTAACGGAGAAACAGAAGACGTGTGATTTAACGTGTAAAGCTGACGTGGCAAATGGAAACGCGCCATTTATAACGGTCGTATGTTATGGCTGTTTCTTTCTACAGTGTTTGGTCGGTTGAACATGCAAATACAATGTCTGCTCTACACTAAAAAAAAAATTATTATTTCATTCTATAATATTAAAAATTTTTTAATTTTAAAAAATATATTAAATATTTTTAATATTTTTTTAAAAAATATGTATTAATTTTCTACTAAATTTTAATTAATAAATATTTTATTATTTAATTTCGTAAAAATTTTATTAATTAATCTCTTAAATATTTAAAAAATTTATTAATTAATTCATTTATATTAAAAGAGTTTTAAATTTTTTAATACTTAATAAATAAATAAATAAATTTAATATATTTTTTAAAATTAAAAAATTAATTAATAATTTTTTTATCAGTAATTTTTTTAATTTCAAAAATAATTTTATCACAAATGAATTTTAATTTCAATAATATTAAAATTATTTTTGATTTTTTTTAAAAAAATTGAGATGAAAATTAGATTAAAATTTAAAATCTCTTAAATTTATTCAGATATACTTATCATCAAATTAATTTTGTGAGTGTACTATTTTAAATTTGTATATTTAATTTCACTTAATTAAATAAAACTTATCAATTAATATTATTTACTTTTTTGAAATGGAATGATATTATTTACTTTAAAATTAACTAAAAATTATTCAATAAAATGTTAGTAAATTATTTGAGAGACTAAAAATTTTAATGTATTCATGGAGAAATATTATGAATAAAAGATTTTTGTCATGAAATGTTATAATACATCAATACTATTATCAATTTGGCATTTACTAATAATACATAGATTTAGTTCAGCAATGAATATATTTAATTAAATGCGGAAGGTTTTTAGTTAAATAAATCAATCTTCAATCTCTAAAAAATAAAATTTAAATTTTTTAATATTTTTAATATTTTAATAATTAAGATTAAATTTTTTTTATATATTTATGTATATATGAAAGGGCAAATAGGAAGATGTGGAGGCCCACATGGATGAAAGTTAAAGAGGATGACGGTGCATGCAGTCCAGTGAGGTGCTGTGCTGTATCCAGAATTTAAAAGTTGGAATAAATCAATAAACAATAATAAGGAATTAAAAAATGTAGAGCTTTTTGACGGATGCTTAGACAGTAAGAAAGAGATAATAAGACTATTCCTTCTCCTAAACAAATTTCTCTATTTTGGAGTCGCTCATTATTCCACTCTTGGTTTGATTCGCTACTGCCAAACAAATCCTTGTCTCTTCTTAAAAAAAAAAAACACAGAAAACGGTTGAAAATTGCAATCCCACCGAACTCCTGGAAAGTCTAAATGTAATTGATATTTCTGGAAAAATATATTTGATTGTATTTGTACTGGCTAAAATATTTTTGTGAGTTTTTTTGTTTATTTAATAGAGGTCCATTATAATTAAAATATTTTTTAAAATTATTTTTTATTTTTATTACAGAAGTAATAAATTATATAATAAATAAATTTAAGCTTTAAAACATTCTGACTCCTAAAATTGATCACATAATTAATGTGTTACTCAATTATTGAGATTTATTATTCATATATTTTTATAATTCTGTGTACTAAAAAAAATAATAATCATGAGAAGTGAGAAATTTCAAAATTTTCCGCAAAATAGACGAGAGAATAATTTATATTTTGTCCTTATGTGAAAAGGAAGAATAATAAAAAAAATGAAAATTAACTTTCATGTTCATTTTCTTTCAGTTTCGATAAAAAATAAATAATTTTTTCAGAGAACAATTACTTTTAAAGTCCTTATCAGATAAAATTATAAATCCATCCTCAGTATCGTACCTTTTTTTTTTTTTTCTCTTTTCTTTTTAAATAATAAAAATTTTCCATTTTCATTCCCATTCCATGTATAATGAAGGAAATTTTTTTACTAAATCTTTCACAAACAGGGTGTTAACGTTGAATTAATTATATATGTACATATACAAATATAAAATATATATATATATATATATATATATAATACTATGAAACACTCACACACTTAATCTAACAAAAAATACATCTGAATAAACATGAGAAATCTCAAATTCTATTCTCTGATCCGTATTTAAAAAAACAAAATATATATATATATATATATATATATATATATATATATATATATATATATATATATATCTAAAAATTTATATAGTTAAGGACATTTTAATTTTATAAATCAGAATTAGATACAGTTGATATCATCCAAAAGAAAATTCAATTGGACATAGAAAAAGTAATTGGACCATCATTCTAATAACAGTAATGGTGCCTAACGATGAATCACCACTATGAATTGTCATTGCAGAAAAGTCAGAATTCCCCTCTTTTCTTCTAAAATTTTCAATCCAGTCAAATCCAAAAAGAAAAAACAAGCAAAACCCTTTTCTCGCAATACTTTAGGAGAATTGAGAGCCAAAAAGACAAAGCAAATCCATTGACGTCGACCACCAAAGCAAACTTAGCATGAAACATGGGTAAGCCTCAAAAATAAACTACTAAATAAATCGATACAGCCATAATCAAAGGAACATTTATTAGGCTGTCCAAGTTCGTTTCTTCCCATCAGATCCAAATTCAATCCCTATTTGCACTGCTTTATTTCCAAGGCCATGAAAATATCGTGCGTCCTACCGCATGCGGCACATCATGGCAAGGAAGAAGCAGCGACAACAAGGTTATATTAGCTAGTCAAAAAGGGAACAGATGTTATAATATTTTAAAACTATATGCATTTCAATAATGAAAAACATGTTCCGCTCTATTTATTGAGATATTAATTGTCCAGAAACCTAAATATTGACAAGAAAGCTTATCTAACTCACATTCAAGTATTAGAATTGCAGAATAAATGCAAAATGTGCCAAAAAAATTTATATATCCTGCACATCAATTGTCACTGGATCCAAGGACCTGTTGCTTAAGCTCTTCAACTTTAGCAGCCAACTCATCCCTACTTTTCTGCAGAAACACATTTACCAATAACCAATCAGCATTTCCTTCTAGTACAATGTTTTGTCAAATCCAATTAGCAGCAGATGACTCACCTTAAATAGCAAATAGCGGGTAGTGAACCAGATGCTGTAACCAAGACCCACAACTTCCAGCAACTTAGGAAACTGATTTCAAAGGGAAAAAGGTTCATGTTTCAACAAGATGATTGTAGAAGACTGTTCACAATTATAGTCAAATACTCGGTCACGGGGGGAGGAAATAAACATACCAATGGAATAGAATCAATAGCACTAACAACAGCTGATGCTAACCACAGGGCAACCAGGGTACCACCACCATACAACAGAATAGAATAGGTATCTTCAAACTGCAAATTTTTTAAAAGTACATCATCAATATAATATACAGCAACAATCTTAAAAGTTGAGCATGTGGAACAAGAACTAATGTTTTCAATGCAAATAACTGCAATTAGAGCCAAATGAGAAGGAATTTGAGTCATATGCATTTTTAAGTCTTCTCCATGCATGAAGACCCAGACAAACACCCTTAACATTATTAGGAATGGAGTTGATCAAGTCTGAAACAGCTCAATCTGATAATTATTATCTTACCAATGCGGTGTGTTTATATGACTTATTACCATTTATCAAACACCCTTGAAGACGTCACTAAGGGATCTGAATTGGAGTGCAGTTCACATCTCAAAGCAGCAATATAACAGAAACTAGAAACACATAGAAGACATTCTTACTACAACACAAATAATAAGACAAGCAAGGTCTAGGATTAGAGAGTGCATAAACAAAAATGAAGGGGAGGGAAAAATTAAATGAAAGAATGAAAATAGAAATTAAAAAAAAAAAAAAACAAAGCAACCATATGTTGCTCAGGTAACCGCTCAGGATGAGATTTCATCAAGCAATTAAAGATCAACTTTCACAAGATTCTGGTACACTCATCATGGCAACTATTTTGCATTCAAAGGTATTGTGGCTACTCAGTAACTCATTTTTAAAAGAAAAATGCAGGGGAGGGGGGAGAGGAACAAAGAGCAAGAGAAACATACAGAAAAAGGACAGGGAAAATAGAAGAATAATTTTTTTTTTTTTTATATAAAAAAAAAGGAATACATCAAAGTGAACTCAGAAAACTGTAGTCATATGAATACATGGTGCTCAGGTAACCGCTCAGGAATGAATTTCACCAAGCAATTTCTGTATAAACTTTCAGCAGTTGTTAATATCATCATAGCAACCAGTTTGCATTAAATAGTCATGCACATTCAAAAAATCATCAAAATGTTAATAGCTTATTATAAAAAAGATCAAAATTGGATAAGCAGGGAAAAAAAAGGAAGAGGATGACAAGGAAAACGTCAAAATGACTCAGATTAATGATGCATCAACAAGGCCAGTCGGCCATTCTGACGAGCGAACCTTATAATCATTCATCTTCATTGTCATTTATTTACTATTGATTAAATAAAGCCCCAAAACTAGTTCATGTCTTCACGATGAATAGCAAAAACCATACACCATTTTGATGGTTCTGCCATCCTCTATTGATTAATTCTTAAATGGAAAAAGAAAAAGAATTCAAATAATCTAATAAGCAAATTTCTGGTTCCAAAAAATAATTAAAAAGAATAACAGAAAATATAATTGTAAGAAAACAAATATCAAAAGAGCCAATGAAAATAAAAACATTTGAATAGTTAAACGTACAATGTTGCTCAGGTAACCGCTCAGCTTCGACTTGAATGTCGAAGTTTCATCAAGCATTGGATTAATGCTTTCTACTAAATATAAGATCATCATTGCAACCAACTTTTAAATTCCATCCTGATAATTATCTCATGGAAGATAATGACTTCAATTCGTGTTAAAAAAATGAAAGCAAGATAATAAAAAATAGCAATATCAAATAGGGTATGCCAAACAGAATAAAAAACAAATGAAAGACGGAAATGCCAAATAAAGTGAACTCAAAGGCACCATATTTTCAGCCATGAGATCCAACTCACACTTCTGCCCAGAATATAAAATATAAGGGAACAGAAGCACATTATAGGATGTCAAAGTTATGCTAAAAGAAAAAAAATCAGAGACTTGGAGAATTTAATGAACATTTCATAATGATCATACATAGCTCTAAGATGCTGTTAATCTCCCAATAACCAAATCCGCATAACAATCAAACCGTAAAAAATGCTCAAGGTTGAGGAATTCGTATTTTAATTTTTCTATCAAAATTGCGTTAATCAGATTAGGACAGAAATTTCAAGCGCAAAAGGAAACATTAAAAGAACTGAAGTCTCCAAGTACCAAAAAATGAAAAGCTTATGATTCCCAACAAACCTTCAGGTTAGCCCAAAAATCACTTAGTTGCTCATCAACAGGAGAATCATCCAGGGGCGCTTCAGTTTCGCTGCTCTCATTGTACACTTTCTTTTCACTTGGAGGATCGACTTCTACTGTCACTTCATTGTCTCGTTCTTCGGTGACATACAGACTTGCTCCGCTCGAAGATTCCTCGGGTGTTATTGATCTTGGAACTGAGAGAAATCCTGAGAACGCAAAAGCCAATGCTCAATACACAAATATCAAATTTCTCTCCCTAGCAACTCGTTACTTCTTTGCAATTGCCTCCAACAAAAAAGGAAAAAAAAAAACTGAGATTGCATCCAAATATTCAAAATACAAATCAAACAAAAGTAAACAAATCTAGACGAAGGTCTGCAACTGCAGGGAATTTTTTATGGGAAAAAAGAAGAAGCTAAAAGCACTGATAATAAAAGAGTGATGAATAAAGCATAAAACAGTAGTTAAATACAGCAAATTTCGACCGAAATATGAAAATAACAAGGGAAACCTAGGGTGTTGTTTCGTACGGGAGTGGGGACTGCAACGGCGGCCAGAGGAAGGGATGTGCGCTTGCTGGAGATTGAGGGCGGTTTTGGAGAGTATGAGAATGGGGCGGGAGGTGAAAATTTTGGGAAGATTAGAGAGGGATTGAGCAGTGCAGAGCTCCATTTTGAGGAGGCGGGGAGAGAGATATTTCAGGCAAATGCAGCTGAGGAGTGTCTGGGGCTTAAATGCAAGCCCGATAGAAAAATAGAGGTGTTGCTAGGGTTTTCTATCCCTCCCAGTTTCCAAGGATTCGGGTTCAATTTACACTTTTAACCCTTATTAATTTTGTTTTTCCTTGCTACCCCGTTGTTTACCATGGGTAAATTTTACTCTCTAGATTTTTTAAGAAAATATGGTATGGATTTTTTTTTCCTTATTATCAAGAAGTTGGTCCTTATATGCTGATAAAAAAACAAAAAAAAATCCTTATAATTATGTTACAACGTACTAACTTTTCCACCATAGGTAATTTATTCTTGAACTGCAAAGCACTTTGTATTAAGCAACAATAGAACTATGCCTAAGACCCAAATAACCTTCACAAACGTTATAACACAAAGCTAATCAAGCCCAAGGCTAAGCCTAGCTTCCTGTTGCCATTGTTGCTAGACAGAGAAAAGAAACAGATTAGTATTCTCGACATAAGATAAGGAGAATAACACTGTCGCTCACTTTACATGTTATGAAACCCGACTCCAGACGCCCATTAGCATCTCCAGAATACTTAAAAACACACGTCTGAGTATATCCACAAGCACTACCAGTGGGGAAGCCTAATTGTCTAGTACCGCCATAGCAAGCCACAATCGACTAGAAATGAAAGCAAAGCCGCAGGCTCGTCTGCCATCAACTTTAGGAGGAAAAAGACCACTGTAGCCTTTATACTTCAGAACTCCCAAGCCTTTACAAATGGATGGGCAAAGAACCAGCAAAAGCCAGCAACTGGTCATGAAGGGGGGTTGCTGCAGATCAACATTTGTAGTAAAAGGTGGAAATGATTGATCTCTTCAGTTACTCACTTCCAAAAGCCACATCCAAACTTACATGTTGAACATTTGCAATATGATATTTTTGGTAGGACGTGATACTGTTCTTTAGAGAACTATTCAATTGTTTGTATGGCATAAAGCTTAATTGTAGAGAGTTTATTAGAAAAACAGAAATTGCAACAGTCAAATGAAACCATGGCAGCTGTATTCTTGTATTATACACAGACATGCGTAGCTGTGAAATTGGATTTACATCCTTTGAAAGTGGCAATTGGCATCAACCTGGAAACATGTGATCTGCCCAACCTTTTTCAGTAAAATGAGCAAACACGTAGGAAATATCGAGCAAGACAACAATTGAGTCATAAGGAGGTCATGGACAACAGAAGCAAAAAATTGAAGAAAATAGAACCTGTATAAGCACACTTACCAAAAATGCAACTCAAGATGCACTGGTCAATCACTCAACTGGGAATTGAAATTCATTTCTTAAAGTTGTTTCCAACCATAAAGTTGTAACTACATAAAATATTTGGAAAAAAAAGTCAGGAAGCTAAAACCAGATCATATTTTACACAGCTTTGTCGTACTTAGTTACAGTCGTGAATTCTAGCCCACCCCCTTGGAAGAGCCAAAACAATCCCATCCATCATGCCTCATCTATCTGCTCCTGCATAAATCCAGATGTACTGCTTTAGTTATTTCCATATTAAAAAGGGATGGGAAAATGAACAAGAACACAATTGACTTAAGTGTCTACTGTTCCCTCCAAGAATGCACGCACCATAAGTATAGTCTCTTTTTCTAAATTGTGTATAGAGCTTAGTATTCCATGTCATTGAATTCATATTCATGATAGAAAGATGAGATACTTTCATATGTTTGGGTGACGCTACATTCATTTCTTTTTGTATTTCTTTGTTTCAAGGATGCATCTGATGATTAGACTTCTGCTTTACTGTGCTAAAAACAAAAATGTTTAAATACCTATTATTTTAGTTGCACTAACCTGCATATCTGAAGTCCAGAGAGTAAGGTTATCTCTCAGTAGTTGCATGATGAGAGTACTGTCTTTGTAGGACTCCTCACCCAATGTGTCCAGCTCAGCAATGGCTTCCTCAAAGGCCTGAAAATTTAAAGTAATCAAATTTAAGATTTCATATGCACCACATTGATAATGTTCCACAATCAAAGCATACATAAGAGGAAAAAGAGGACGCATTAGTAACAACGGATTCATGCTAACATAAGTTGTTCAGTTAGAATCTAGAGTCTAGACACAAACAAGCTGACATATAGACACGTGGACATGGACAGATAATGCATGGTTATTTATAGACATCCCTCCCAAGCTCATGCATTTCTCATCTATTCTGGTTCTGCATTCTGCTGGACATCAGCAACAACCATGCTCTCCTTTTAGCTTCTGTAGACAGCTAAAGATCAGAGGTCTCCCATAAAAACCAAAAGCTAGCTGCTGGCTAAATTGAATATAGAAACTGAAACCAGGACAAATGTATCCTTTTATATGCTATTAATTTGTCCTTGACACACCTTACCAGAGACATGGGATTGGGAACTGGAAGGCTAGACTTTCCAGGGACTTGGGAAGTTCAAAGAGTCATCCCCCAATTGATGATATTCTGTGATCCTAGAGATTTCTCCAACCTTATTTGAGCTCCTTGCCAACTTTGGGCCTACAACACTATACCCACATCACTAAACCGGACATCTGAGAGGCAAGCATAAGCAATCTATTAAGTTCCCTCCCATATTTGAAAGACTCAAATTCTAGACCATATTTAAAACATCTGAAAAAGGTTAAGCATCTAAAACCAATGACCTATTAAAATTAGATAAGGAAATATGCAAACAATTGCCAACTTATTTACCTCCAGTAACTTGAAACATATTCTTTTTCTTATCTCCGTTATCAAATTTATTTACTAAGTCAGACATGGTATAAATAAAAGTCTTTCCCAATTGCTCCTTAATTTTGTACTTTTATGGATTCAACAATTTCTTTGGTCGCCAAGTATGTGAATTAATGCAAATCAAGAACTACAACCCCATTCCAGTGGCTCTTATATTTGCGTTGCCGCACCAAATTTAAATAACTGAACCATAGTTGTCAAATCAATATTCCAATCCAGAATCGAACTTTTCATTTTAGGAATCGAGAAAAATAATATATGTTCTAAAAATTAGTAAAAAATATATAATAATGACATGTTTTGATAAATATATTTATCATCTATATAATTAGAAATATTCTTTATAATAGACTATTTCAATTTAGTCACAATTCAAGCACACTTGTGACTTATGCTATATACTGGAATAGCTAGAAAGTAGAATCAAATTAATAATCGTAAAATTCAAATCAAAGAATAGTAAGTTTCAGGTACATTTAAGATTTACCCTAAAGATTCAAATCAATTTGTTGGGAAATTGAAGATTCGGATCGAGAATTCAACAGTGAACTGAACATGCTCATTTAACATGCCATGTGCAGACTACATCCCACACCACATAGCAAAAATAGGAGGACACGCGTAAACTATTTAGGTTCATAAATTTGAAGAAAATGAAACAAAATTTTGGAATTAAAAAAATGATGCGTATTTGTAAAAGATATTGATAAACAAGTAATAGTAAAAGTCCATTTAATGTGTTTATTTACAGTAAGCAAGAAACAGAGATGGTTTTTAATGAAGAATAAAATGGATCCTGGCTAATGGAAAATATTATCCACCTTAAATATAAAGGAACAAGGAACGATATTAGCTACATTCTAGTAACAGTAATAGGGCTGGAGGGAACCTGTTTCGCCATGCTACAAGCTTTCTCCGATGAATTGAGAATCTCATAGTAAAACACTGAGAAGTTGAGTGCCAACCCCAACCTTATAGGGTGTGTTGGTGCCAGATCAGCAAGAGCAATATCCTTCAGACCCAAAAAGAACGATACCAAACAAGTGAGAGAAGCTATTGGTAAAAAGCAAAATTGATTTTTCAAATTATCCCCTTCGGAACTCCAAATGAAACTATTCACATAAATCCACGGCATAATCAATATTCAATACCTGAGCAGCCTTGTAAGCGAGCATTGTATCCTCAGCAGCAGCTTTCCTCTCATCCCCAACTTTAAACTCTGCTAAGTACCTATGATAATCTCCTTTCATCTTAAAGTAAAACACCTTCGATTCAAAGGCTACTGCCGAAGGAATCAAATTGGATTCCAGAATCCTTAAAATCCCAGAGCAAACAGCCGATAACTCAGTCTCAACCTTCGACCTATAGGCCTCTACGAGCGCCACGTGCTCCTCATTCTTGCGGCTCTCCTCCTTCTGCTCGATCGAGGAAACGATCCTCCAAGCGGCACGAAGGGAGCCTATGACGTTCTTATAAGCCACGGATAGCAGATTCCTTTCCTCCACGGTAAGCTCGGAGCCAGGAGTTGAAGACGTGACAAGCTTCTCCATGAATTGCACCATCTCCTCGTAGCGCTCGGCTTGCTCGGCGAGCTTCGCCATGTACACGCACTGCTCTCTGGTCAGGTTGTCCGGTATCACAATCGCCATTGAAGAATCAGAGAGAGAGAGAGAGAGAGAAGCGTGCTTCTTTTTTTTTTTTTTTTGTGAATTTTCAGAATTTGGAAGGAGCAGAAGGGATATGGCTGGCTTAATGGGGAGAGGTGGAGAGGTTACGCTACTCGCGAGTAAGCTGTAGGAGCCAAGTACTCGCTCTGAGGAGAGGAAGCATGATCAACGGTGTCGTTACTATAAAATGAATGCGCGAGTAATTTTCTGTAACGGGATTGAGCGCGTGAGAAAGAGGACAATGGAGTATGATTGGTGGAGAAGTGAGTGAGGTGGATTACAGTCAGATTAATTCGACAACACGTCACTGTCACGAAACAGATCAGAGCCAAATATCGGCTTGGGCTTATCAAGTCAAACTGGAAGTTTCGTAAACCCCATAAGGAAATATGCCAAATTTTTTAAAATTCTATTTAATAAAAAAAATTTAATTTCTTTTTAAATTTACTATTTAATTTTTATATAACAATAAAATTTATTAATTAATTTTTCACTTTAAAAATTATACTAAAATATTGATAATATTTAAAAAATTTATTAATTAATTTCACTATAAATTTTAATTATTAAATATTTAACTATTTAATTTTTATATAAAATTTATTAATTATTAATTCATTTTTATAAAAAAATTATTAATTACTTATTTTATATTAATAATATTATAAATTTTAATATTAATTAATAATTTTTTTTAAAGAATACTAGCAACATTACTTAAAAAGATGATAGTTAAATATTTTTTATTTTATTGGTTGAAATATATTTATTATATTAATTATTATTTTTTATTTTTTTAATTAATAATTAATTATTACACATTTTAACTAATAAAATATAGAGTGTTAAACAACTATTTTTTAAGGGATTGTCGCTGACCTTTCTCAATCTTTTAAAAATATTTTAATATATTTTTTAAAATAAATTAATTAATTAAAAAAATTTATAACTTAAAATTAAATAGTAAAATTATTTTAAAAATATAGAGAAGAAATATTTTAATTCCTAATTTTTTTTTTGAAATTTAAATTTGAAAATTTTTAAACCAATACTTTAGTGTATTCTTTTAAAACAAAATTTTAAAGTTCAAATTTGATTATTTAATTTCTATCTGTAATAAATTCTGAAAAAAAAAACGAACTTTTTAATTGAGAATGAACTTTATTCACTGTGCAGTCTTGAATTTAAAATTTTTAATCTAGTTGGCCACTTGATAATGTTTAATTTTTTTAATCTAATTTATATTTTTTTATTTAATTTAAATTTATGAAATATATTATTTAATTAATGACTTGAACCAAATAAAATGATCTCAGGTTGAAATTTGAATTTATACCTTGCTAAAATATTTAATTATTTATTTTAACTCGATCCTTAACAGCTCCGCCACTAGAATTTATTTTCAATTTATTAAGGATATTAGTATTGGGCGAGCAATATTGGTATAAATTAAAAAATTAATTAAATTAAAATAATTTAAAAATTTGATTTAATTTTTTTATTTAATTTAATTTTTATTTTAAAAATTTCAATTGATTCAATTTAATTTTTATAAAAAAAAAAACGATTAATAAGCAATAGATATTATTTTTAATAATATATGAAAATTAATGTATAAATAAAATTAAAATATTTTAATTAAAGTTTAAAATATAAAAATAAAATGTAAAAATAATACGTGCATTCAAAAATCTAATCAATTAAGTTGAATTAATTTGAATTAGAGTAATTTAATTTAAATTAATTTTTATTTAAAATTAATTTAATTTAATTTTTATAAATATTAAAATTTAAAATTTTTATTTATTCGATTCGATTCAAAACCAAATCACCCTACTGCACAAATTTCTTATAATTTTTTTTAGGAGTATCTTACATTCGTTCGGCTCCTTTATGCTTTTACAATTTTTGTATTTAAAAAAAAATAATAGATAAAATTAAAAAATTGATTAAATTAAAATAATTTAAAATTTTAATTCAATTTTTTTATTTAATTTAATTTTTATTTTAAAAATTTCAATTAATTCAATTCGATTTTTATCAAGAAAATAAGCAATAAATATTATTTTTAATAATATATGAAAATTAGAGTATAAATAAAATTTTTATATTTTATTTAAAGTTTAAAATATAAAAATAAAATGTAAAAATAATAAGTCTAGAATTGAAGTAATTTAATTTAAATTAATTTTTATTTAAAATTAATTTAATTTATTTTTTATAAATATTAAAATTTAAAATTTTTATTTATTCCATTCGATTCGATTCAAAATCAAATCAACCGAATGTACGAATTTCTTATCATATTTATCAGAAGTATCTTACATTCGCTAAGCTCCTTTATGCTTTTACAATTTTTGTATTTAAAAAAAATAATAGATAAAATTAACTCTCTCAATTAGATTTTTTTTTTAACTCTCAATTATAACTAATTAAAGCCAAAACAATTTTGAATATAACTATTATAAGCTTAAATTAAATAATTAGTTATAGCTCAAATGACATTTAGTCGCATTTGAGACTGAAATTTTAAATTTAAATTTTATATTTAAATAATTATAAAAAAATAATTTTTGTATTTATTATATTTATCTTAACAATTTTATGTGATTTTTAATCTATGGAAATATGTTAAATGCACTCGTATTTTATTTTATTAATGATTAATGGTTTTGATAGGGTATTGTATACATGGAAAGTGCAAACCAATCAAAAGCTAGGAAGAAGCTGGGCTCGTAGTCATGGGGATCCACATCCCTTAAATACCTAATTCTAATGACCTACCCTATAAGACTACGGCCCACTTAATAATTCAGGAAACTTCCATCCATTAAAAACTCATGAAAATAAGCGTAATGTTTGAGCATATTTGTATTTTAATTTAATTTTTTTAATTTTAATTTAATTATATTTTAATATAATTTTAGATAGTTTCAAAATTTTTAAATTTAATAATTTATTAATAATTTGATAATTTAACTGTCATACCATATATATTATTATTATTTTATATAAATTAATAATTAAATAACTGAAAAAAATTCAACATTTACATTATTCTATTTTTTAATTTAAATATTTAAATTTTAAATAAATTTAACCTAACATTTATATTTAAGTATAATTTTAATTAATTTTTTAAAAATTAAAATATAAAAATTAAGATAGAATATTAAATATAATATTTTATTAGTTTTTAAATATAAATAATTTCATATATAAAAATAATATTAATTTATATTTAATTATAATTAAATAATATATTTAATTTTAAATACAATAATAATATAACCGTTAAATATGCCATTAAAAACTTTTATCCATAAATAAATTTTATTTTGTGTTAATAATTATAAAGATTTTATAATAAAAATATTATTTTTAATTATTTTGTATATATTATTATTTTGAATTAAATATTTATCATTATTACTGTAAAATAAAATTTATCATTATTAAAAATGTGAATTATATATTTAATAATTAAATTATTTATTTTTAATTTTAATTTTAAAAATTAATTAAAATTACATTTAAATATAAATATTGAGTTAATTTATTTAAAATTTAAATATTTATATTAAAATACAAAATAACATAAATGTTAAGCATTTTTCAATCAATTAGCTAATTAAAAAATATTAGTAATAACTCACCTTACAGCTAAATTATTAAATTGCCACATAAATTATCAAATTTAAAAATTTATAGATGGATTAAAATTGTATTAAAATGTAAAAGTTGAAATAATTAAATTAAAATTAAAAAATTAGATTAAAATGTAAATAAGTATTTTTAAATTAATTGCTCTTTAAAAAATTAAAAATAGCATATATGAAGTAGCCATTTCTTATTAGTTTGAAACTGGTTTGAATTTAAAAAAAAAAAAAAGTACTAATATTAACTCATCAAGAAAAGTTTACAGCAATAGAAGCAAAATCACAAGCAACAAAAGGTAGAACAACTTCAGATACTTCCTCAATTCAAATCGACGGCGTTTCCCAAGCTACGTTCAGCTTTGCCACTGCATGGGTAATTTGATTGCCCTCATGAGAAACATGAGACCAAAAGCATGCCTGGAACCTGCTAGCTAGCTCCGAACAGTCTTGGAGAATTACACCCGACTCAGAAAGAGAAATAGACTAACGACGAAGTAATCAACCACTCCAAGATTATCCGGTTCAGTTATAATCTTTGTGAAATGCATATTCGCAGCCATCTCAACCCCAAAACGCAGAGCCAATGCCTCTACTATCTCGGAAGACCCCCAACCCAGTCATAACGTGATTGCCTGACGCCATCAACAGACCCTTATCATTCCGAATAATCATCCCTAAGCTAAACACTCCTTCAGTATATAGACTAGCATCCGTGTTGAACTTGACAAAACCCATCGAATATATAGTTTCTTTCACAACCTATCTTCGCCTACTAAATAAACTCAAAGGAATGTGCTTGATACACACGACGTCAACATCCAGAAACGCTTCAGAAATGAGCTCCCACTTCCAAGTCTCCATAGTACTATCAATTAAATCTGACACATAAGCATCTATAGAAAGTTGTCCTGGCAGCGTAATGATTGGAAAACTCATTGGTTCAGCAAACCCAGGGATCATGCCATACGCAGAATGTAGTATCGTCTCCTATCTGCCATCTCACACCCTTACAAAGCAAATCACGACCAAACAAGATACTATGCCTAGAGTAGCTAGGAAGGGAACCCACCTGAGCATCCATAAAACTCACTCGGGGGAAATAACGTGCCTTGAGCAAGCGAGCAAGAAGGGAAGTGGGCGTTTGCGACAATCCCCAGCCCTGCTTCGCTAATAATGTACGACTAAAATGTTCAAAGTCTTAAAACCCTAAACCCCATCAGCTTTGGAACAGTTGAGACCAAGAGCAAAGATGCAATTTCTTCACTGAAGATCGTTGACTCTACAAGAAATGTGAAATCATAAATTTAAACTCATTATACAAAGATACTGGTAACCGAAAGCACTGCATAGCATAGGAAGGGATGGCTTGTGTAACCATTTTGATTAACAAGTCACATCCCGCAGTAGATAGAAAACGCTCCTTCGATATAATCGATCCTTAACTTGAGAAAACATTAGCTTCTTAGATCGGCTAACCACCGTAGGCAAAACTTAAGTATAGCCGATGATATTCCACAACCTGCATCCCCAAAATAGGCAATAGATACTCCTATAAAGCTTTCGAAATATTGGAACTGAAGACAATCATTGACTTGTGTTTATTGACCTTCTGACCTTATAAAAATTCATACCGCTTTATAACAGATGTAAATGGGAAACTGCAAAGGAAGTTGCCTACACAAAAGATGAGAAATTATAGGAGCATCTCTACAAATATGAATACAAAAGATGAGAAATTATCGGAGCATCTCCACAAATATGAATACTATAGAGCGAACCATTGTGTATCTCTTAAGTTAAAAGAACTGTCAAACCTTCTTTGCAAAACAAGAAGAGATAAAGTAACGAAGGATCCCTGACGAAGTCCTCTAAGGAGCAAAAGGACCAACCAGATATCCATTAACCAAAATCGAATAAGAGACAATATGTACATAATTCATAACCACTAATAAAACCCATTGTCGAGAAAAATCCAGCTTCAGCATTATCAATTCCAGATAAGACCATCACGATCACAGGTTTTTATTTTTATTTAAACTATATATATTACTCTTTTATAATTTATTAATTATATTTTTTAAATTAAAATTTTTATATTAATATATTATTTAGAATTACAATACATAAAATACAAATTTAAAATATTATAAATAATAATTAAACTAGTTATATTTATGATTATATGATAAAAATTATATTACATGCACAGAAAATAATTATGTTTTAAATTTTATTTTAATTATTATATATGTTGTATAATAAATTAATATTTTTATATTTATTTTATTATATAATATAATGATATATATAATAATTAGTGATATTATATAACAATAACCTAAAAAAAGGCCATGGCACTTGAAAATAAGACCACATGGCATGAGTCTAATCAGATGATATTTAGTCCTATCAAGAGAACAGAAGACCTGGATGCTTCAGGTCTCGACTTTTTATCAAGACTTGCCCTTCCCTAAAAAGGTCAGGTTTGACAGGAAGTTACCGTTAATGGTTACAATCCAGCAGATCCCTTTTACACCTGTAATCACAAGATCTCAGACCAATTAGTCAGCGAGATCCCTTATCAATGAGCCGACTGCATCATTGCCGAATTTTTAGAAAATGTTATAATTAACTTCACCTTCTTATAATATAAAAATTAATGATCATATAGTGAAAAAACACGCAATTTCTACACAACTACTCTTGAGTTCTAAGCAATTACATTACATTCGCCCTTCTCTCCAGTTTACTAATTTGAGTGTCGGAGTGACTACCGTAGGCGTAAACCACCTCACGTTCTTTTTTTCGCAAGTTGCCCAATCACAATAGCTTTGTTTTGACTAGGTGGCAACCACTTCACGTCCTCTTTCTCGTTGGCCAATTACAATACAGTTTCATTCTAGCCGCATCATTTACTTCCATTTTTGGGAGGATCCATTGAATTCTCTCTGTTCATTTGGATTAAAACCAGTCTCTTATCCCTTTTTCTCTTAAAAAGAAATCTCTCTTTTCTCTCTTGATATGACCGGTGTTTTACAAGCTGCTGCTAAAATTTTTACCAATAAGAACACTATAATTTCTTCCACTTCGGGCAATAGACAAAACACTCTCTATGATCAACAAAGCAGATCCTAACAACCTGAGCATTGAGCAAGTGCTCTAGTATATTAGAAGGTTGCATATTACTTTCGAGCAATGCAAAGCTCAAGAAGAGGTGTCACTCATGGCTCCTAGGAGAAGAGAGGAAGCCTCCATTGATATCTCAAGGACTCGGACAGGGGCAATCTAGACACGGTCCAAAGGGAGGATAAGTTCGAGGAAAGGAGTCATCGGGTGATGCTCCGAAGGACGTCGACAAGAAGCTGGTACGGGTTGCTTAAAGGTATCGAGAGGGAAAGGAAGAGGACAAAAGGACGAGCCAAAAGCCGGAGAAGTTAGGATATGAAGGAGACTACAAAAGTTACCCAATCTCTCAAGGAGGGAATGAATGAGGTAAGTATAAGTATTATAACCCATTGGATGCCTCACGAACACATATTATAATGTGGATTAGGAAAAATAATAAAAAGATTAGATGGCCTCCCAAGCTACACCCTAAGAAAGCCAGAAGGCGAGACAGGACTAGGCACTGCCACTTTCATGAAGACTATGGACATACAACGAAGGAGTACCGGCAACTGAAAGACAAAATCGAGAGGTTAATAATAGACGATATACTTCAAAAGTTCGCTTGAAAGAATAGAAATGAGAGGAGACCTGAACTCAAGACAACAACTCACGAAACCTCCCTTAACAAGGAACCTGAAGCGGTTATTCATGTGGCAATAAGGGCCTATAAAAGTATAATATTACAAGATATTCAACTCTCGAGTCAAATTTCAAAGTTTGAAAATTGATCGAGTTAGATAACCGAGTCTTTTAATTATTCTTAAAAGGATGTTTGGCATTTACAAGAATATAACAAACAAAATTATGATGTGTTCTTCAAACTATTTTTATCAGGAATGTCGGAGGAAAGCATAGAGATAGAAAAAGGCCACAAGGCCATCCAGACGTCGATCTCGCATAATAAGGCATCTCATGTCCGGCCACAAAGCAGAAATCTACCAAGCCATCTGGATGTCGATCCCACTAAAAGGCTATAAGGCCGTCTGGGCATTGGTCCCACATAACAGGGCAACTTATGTCAGGTCATAAGACAAGTTTTGCTAGGCCATCCGAGCGTTGGTTCCACTAATCAAGGCAACTATTGCCAAGCCATAAGACAAGTTCCGCCAGGCCATCCAAGTGTCAGTCCCGTATCACAATGCATCTTACGCTAGGCCATAAGGCGAATTCTGCCATGCCACAATCCGAGCATCGGTCTCGTTTCATAAAAAAATTCTAAGGCATTTCATGTCTAGGCCATAAGGCGAGTATATGCTAGGCTGACCAACCAGGTGTCAGTCCCACTTTACAAGAAGATCCTAAGGCTTTTGTTGTCAGGCCACAACGCGAGAATCCACCAGGCCATCCGGGTGTTAGTTCCACTAAAAAGCCATAAGGCCATCCAAGTGTCAATCCCGCATAGCAAGGCATCTCATGCCAGGTCATGAGGCGAGAATCTGTCAAGTCATACTCTGAATTTTAGTCCCACTAAACAAGGCGAGTATGAGCTAGGCTGACCAACCAGGTGTCAGTTTCGCTTCACGAGAAGTTTCTAAGGTATTTCATGCTCAAGCCATAAGGTGAAAATTCTTCAAGCTGACTCGAGTATTAGTCCCACTTCAAAAAAAGTGTTTAATACATTTGATGTCCAGGCTACAAGGCGTTTATCACTGCTCTTATAAAGGGCTCCTAAGCAAACAAATGAAGTCCATAAGGAAAAAATGGCCAGAAGATCATCAGGGCTGGCCAGAACAAGAAAAAACTCGGAAGCTTGTCAGGGCTAGAAAATGACCAGAAGCTAGCCAGGACCGAAAAATGGCCGAAAGCTCATCAGGACTAGTTGAGACAAGAGAAAGCTTGAAAACTTACTAAAGCATTACCATATCGCTCGGATCAATTTTGGCTAGAAGATGGACAAGATCTTAGGTTGGGTTGGTCGGCAAGGCAAGTAAAAAGAAAACGAGGACAACACACACTCAGCCTAGATAAAAGCTGAATTAGTTTGACAGACTAAGGCCGCACGATTTCAATTGGGACAGTTGGTATGATTTACAGTCTAGATCGTGACATATTCCATGACTAGGCCACTAGGAGGGTATTCGCAATGCTAACGACCGGGTGTCAATCCTAGTTAATAAAATTCTCAAGTCATTATCGTGACCGAGTGTTAAGTTCAGTTTGTTATTTTTATTTTATTTCATAGTCACAAGACAATTGTCATTTATGGGTAGGAGCAGGCAAAGCGAAGCGAGTATGAAAGGCCAATCCAAACAAGTCATATGCCGCAAATCGTAAAAGCAGTTGTCACCTTCGAATATAAAGAATCAAAAACTAGCAGAGGGACTTCTTATATTATATAATAATAACCCAAAGAAGGCCATGTGCTGGCACTCGAAGACAGGATCATGTGACAAGGGTTTGATCAGGTGATACTCGATCCCATCAAGAGAAAAAAAGACCCAGACGCTTTAAATCTTGACTCTTTGTCAAGACTCACCATTCCCTGGAGAGGTCGGGTCTTCACAGAAAGTTACCGTTAGCGGCTATGATCCAGTAGATCCCCTTTACGCCTGTAATCATGAAATCTCTGACCAATTAGCCGGTGAAATCCCTTATCAACGAGTCGGCCACATCATTGCCGGATTTTCAGAAAATACTATAATTAATCCCACCTTTTTACAGTATAAAAGTTAATAATTATAGAGATAAAGGTACACAATTCCTACACAACTACTCTTGAGTTCTAAGCAATTACATTACATTTACCTTTCTCTCTAGTTTACTGACTTGAACGTCAGAATAACTGCCGTAAGGTTAAATTATAATTAGTTCTAAGCATCGGTCTAGATAAATAAAAATTTAATTAGAATTGTATTTTTACTGTTAATTAAATTATAATTAGTTCAACATAATTTTATTTTATTTAAATATGTTAAACGAATATTTTACTTCTATTAAGTATTGATGAGATATTTTCCTCTTACTCTCTCGTATGGGTCCTTCAACACTCAATTTTGAGAAGGAAGTATGCAGAACAGAGAAAAAATGATTAGAGATTTATCGGGAATGTTTTCAATGGAGACCCTCCCACATTCACGTTAGATCTTAAGGAATTATAGAATCAGAGCTTATTTTATAAAAGTTGCTAAGAAAAGAATAGGAGGAAAGAGAGGGGAGAAGAAGATGGATCCAAAACCCCCTCCTCAATATCAAAGGAACAGAGTGGAAAAGGGAGCCAGAAGAGAAAAGCGTAAAGATCCATTTTTCGAGGTCTATCCCTCTTAAAAAAAAAAATCTTTCTTGTTTTATCAAGTATTTTTTTAAATAGATAACAAAAATATTTTTTAGTATATTCTAAAGTGGAATTATTTTTAAAATAAAATAATATTATAATTTTTATATATTACCAAATATAAATATTACCACAGTAAATATTTTAATTCCATAAATATATCAGTCACGTTATGTTTTAAGTGTAAATACAACGATCCGTTACTGTTTGAAAGAGTATATTATACGGTCTGTAGTTAATTTGGGAGTGATTTAAGAGATGGAGCGACAAGCGGAGGAATCAGTCTCGAGAGCTCGAATCTCAAACACTATAGATATACAAGCCTTAATTAAGTTATTACTCCATACAAGACCCAAAAGCTAGCTTTTGTTTTGGACCACAAATGAACCTGCTATGAGCTTTCTACTTCCCATGTTGATTCAGATTTTCTTTTTTAAGGAGAAAAAGAAAGAAACAAAGAAATTTGTGTGGCTAAGTTCTTGAAAAAGGGAAAGGGAACTACAGCTATACAGCATGCGTGTGTTTATATATATAAATATAAGATATCAAGTTTGAGTGTTTTAGAATGCAAGACAAGAGCAAGGATCCTATGTTGATCATCAATTTCATTTCTATATATATGTTAGGGTGATCGACATGATTACTTTTTTTTTTAAATTGTCTGTAAAAACAAACCGTCAAGAAATTTTAACCGGCAGAGCTCAAACGACGGCGATAACATTGCCATTACAGGATCAGCGGCCATCGAATCAAGCTGGCTGTAGGACCTTGAGATACTAATTCTCATGGAAAAGCGAATAGCTTGAGAAAACAAAGCAAATAAACACAAAGCTGAACAACAAATCAATAAAATAAAACAAATCATCAATGATGACTTCTTTGAAGTTCTGATTTTTAATAAAAAGAAAGGCATTGCCTTTAATTGAATTCAACAAATTAATGCAGTAAGTTTATAGATCATTAGCATTTGAGACACTAAAAAAATTTAATTAATAAAAAAAAAATTAAGTCATTTTAAAGAAAATAACTTTTTCTTTTAAAAAAATAAATCAATTTTCATACATTTTAATTCTTATTAACAGTATATATATATATATTGATAAATTTTATTTTTTAAATTAAAATTAAATAATAAAAAATAAATTATTTTGTTGAAAAATATCTTTTATGTAAAATATATTTTTTAAAATATTTTCTAAATATAAGTTATTTTTCATAAATAAATATAATTTTTATTTTTATTTATTTTCTGATAAAATTATTTTTTTAGAAATTTTATTATTTATTTATTATTATTATTTAAAATTTATTTTGTAATAATCTGAAAACATGATGATAATAGTAATAATAATTTTTAAATTTATAATAATATTTTTATTTCATATATTATTCTATCAATATGTTGATTTTCTATGAAATAAAAATAACAAATAAAATAAAAAATGATATTTTACTTTATTTACTTTGATCAAATATTAAATTTTAAATAAAATTATAATAATTTGGATACAAATATTTCAACTTTCAATTTTAGTAATAAAAAATCCAAACAAAAAAAATAGTCATTTTGCTCACACGCTGTACATATTATTTATATTTGATATTTTCAAAATTATATTATAAATTTTTTGAATAATAAAATATCTAATCAATTATAATTTTATTTTTGAGGGTTAATATGCTGTTTCTTTTAAAAACAATTAATGTAGTTTTATATTTGATAAAGGATAAAAAATATATATAAATGATTTAATTTATTTAATAAACCATTTTAAATTATTTTTAAATTATATAATATGCACCAATAAAAGAATAAACACACTTAAAATATCATTAACAAAAAGATGTATTTAGATATATTTGTTTTGAAATTCATTTTCATTTTTTAAATACTAAACTAATATTTAATCAGAATAATTTATAAAATATAATTTACTATTTTATATATTACTTTTATTTTAATAAAAAGAATATAAATCACTTAATTTAGTTAATAAACTATTTATATTATTTTTAAATTACATAATATATAAACGAAAGGACATATTGATGCGGCCGAAATGAACCTATATCACAATTAGTCAATTTACAAAAAAGAATGTGAGGTGGTTAACACTTACGACAGCTATTTCGACGTTTAAATTAGTAAACTGAATAAAAGGGCGAATGTAATATAATGTTTTGAATTTAACAGTAGTTGTGTAAGAATTGTGTACTTTAGTCTCTACGATCATTAGTTTTTATACGGTAAGAAAATAGAGTTAATTATAATATTTTCTGGAAATCCGATGAGATCACCAACTAATGGATATGAGATCTCATCTCCTAATTGATTATGGATCCCGTAATTGTATGTGTAATGGGATCTGTTGGATTGTTCTTGCTAATGATGATTTTATGTGAAGAATCGACCTATTCAGGAGGCGAGCCTTGATGAAGAACCAAGTACCATGTTATCCGGGTCTTCCTTTTCATGGGTGGGACCGCATATCAGCTTATCAGACCCTTTCCATGTGATCCTATCTTATAGTGACAACACATGGCTTACTTTGGGCGATTATTGTGTTACATCAGAGGTCCACTCGCTAGTTTTTAATTCTTTTGATTCGAAAGTAACAGTTGTCTCACGATCTTAGGCACATAGCATATCTAGATTGGCTTTCCACACTCGCGTCGCGCTGTCTGTCCCTGATCATAAATGATAATTGTCTTGTTTTGTAATTTTTATTTTTAATGAGAAATCTTACCTTCTATATTCTTTATCATTATTTTCGCTAAGTGCTTATATACTTAGTACTCAGCTATAATGTTCGTTAGACCATAGCCAAATAATAATTTTGCCAGAAAGAGAACTTGATAACCATTGATTTTGCCAGAAAGTGGCTAAAACAGGCTTGCTAACCGGACATATCACTCGGTCACTGGCCTAACTAGTGGCCACAAAATAAAATAACTTGTGAAAATAGAAAAATGGGATCGACACCAGGACATGTGGCTTAGCAGATATTCACCTTATGGTCTGGGCATGAAATGCTTTAGACTTTTTATGGAACGGGACTAACACCCAGTTGTGTGACTTGGTTAATACCCACCTTGTGGTCGGGTATAAAATACCTTAGAAACATTTTTACGAGATGGGACTAACACCCGGTCATGTGGCCTAGCGGATACCCGCCTTGGAGCGATTTGGGCAGGAACTTGCTTCTGTCTTTGGGAAGTAATGTCCAAAGACTCGCCTAGCGGTTATCCGCCTTGTGGCACTTTTTGATACAAAACTTGCCTTTGTCTTTTGGTACTGATGCCTAAAAACTCGCCTAGAAGTTATCCGCCTTGTGGCGATTTTCAGCAAAAAACTTGCCTTTGTCTTTTGGAACTGACGTCCAAAGACCCGCCTAGCGGTTATCCACCTTGTGGCGGCTTTTGGTAGAAAACTTGCCTTTGTTAAGAAGACTAATCACCTATTCATGTGGCCTGACAGATACCCATCTCGTGGTAATTTCTGGTAGATACTTGCTTCTGTCTTTGGAGATTATCATCTGAAAACTCACCTAGCGGTTACCCGCCTTGTGACCTGGGCATAAAATACCTTAGAAACTTTGTGTAACTGGACTAATACCGGGTTACGTGGTATGGCCAATACCCGCCTTGTGGTCGTGCATAAAATACCTTATAAATTTTTTACAAAACGGAACTAACGCCTAATCGCGTGCTTGGCTAACACTTGCCTTATGGCCTGGGCATAAAATGTCTTAGAAACTTTTTGTAACTAACACCTGGTCATATGGCCTGGCAGATACTCGCTTTGTGGGCTTGGCATAAAATGCCTTAGAAGCTTTTTGTGAAGCGGGACTAACACCCGGTCACGTGATCTGGCGAATACCCATCTTGTGGTCTGGGCATAAAATACCTTAGAAACTTTTTGCAAAATGAGACTAACGCTCGGTCGCATAGCCTAGCAAATACTCGCCTTGTGACCTGGGCATAAAATGCCTTTTAAACTTTTTGTGAAATGGGACTAACACCCGATTACATGACTTGGCTAACACTCGCCTTATGGCTTGGGCATAAAATACCTTAGAAAATTTTTGTGAAGCTGGATTAACACCCAGTCACGTGGTCTGGCGGATATCCGCCTTGTAGCCTTGGCATAAAATATCTTGTTTAGCGGGACTAACACTTAGATTATATCCTGGCGGAACCCGTCTTGTGGTCTGGTATAAGATGACTTATTTAGTGGGACTAACAACCGAATTATAGCCTGACAGAACCTACCTTGTGGCTTGGCATAAGATGCCTTATTTATTGGGACTGACACTCCGATTATGGTCCCTGCGGAATCCGTCTTCTGGCCTGGTATAAGATGTCTTGTTTAGTAGGACTGACATACGAATTATAGCCTAGCGGAACCCGCCTTGCGTCCTGGCATAAGATGCCTTATTTAGCAGGATTGACATCTGGATTGTGGCCCGGCAGAACCCGTCTTGTGGCCTGGCATAAGATGCCTTGTTTACGGGACTAACACACGAATTATTGCCTGGCAGAGTCCGCCTTGTAGCCTAGTATAAGATGCCTTATTCAGCAAGACTGGCACCCAGATTATGGTCTGGCGGAACCCGCTTTGTGGCATTTTTTTGAATGCTCTTTAATCTTTTTGAAGAAGACAATCCCATCGTTCCTTGTCACTGAATAAAACAATACATGAAAAAATACATCGTTAAGTGTTATTGATAAAATTTCCTCAATTATTCTAGGAGTGAGGAATGACTCGGTCATCTAACTTGGACAGCTTATAAGACCCTAAATGAATAACTTTCGAGACCCTAAATGGTCATTTCCAATTCTCGCCCAACTTACCAGACTCAACATTAACACCTATTGCATCTGTTCCTTTGAGGACTAAGTCTCTTACACGAAAGACATGTGACCTCACTCTTCTGTTGAACATTCATGATATCTTTTACGACTCGTTTATTTTTTCCCTTACCATCATTGGGTCCTTCTACAATTATATGAATAACCCCTACAAGTTCACTGTCAGGAGTGGTTTCATGAGTTGTTGCCTAGGGTTCAGGTCTCCTCTTTTTCCTACTCTTTCTGGCAAACTTTCAAAGTATGTCATCCCTTCTTAACCTCTTTCAGCTGCCAGCACTCCTCCATTGTATGATTGTGGTCTTCGTGAAAGCGGCAATACTTGGTTTTGTCTCGCCTTTTGGCTCTCTCAGGGTTGAGCTTGGGAGGCCACTTGACATTTATTATCCAATTATTAAAATAAGGATCATACTTTATGAACTCTTAAAATAAGTCTTATAAACAAAACTAACAAAATGAACAATGATGAGTTTACTCTATTTAGACTAGCATACAAATGGCATAAAAACTTAAATTCTCTGATAAGGACATATCAAACTTATGATGGCAAGTAGGAATCGTAAAAATAATTTTTTTAAAAACCTAATACTAAAAAATATAAAAATTAAAATCAGAAATTAAAAAAAAATGATAAATCAGCAAGTGTAAGTACTGAAAAACTGTTGAGAAATAGAAAAAACAGAGCAAAAGTACAAGCTTGGGCAAGCCTCTGACAGCAAGCAGAAAAATTTGTGCAGAACAGCAGAATATAAGAGAAAACATAGGAGAAAAATATGAATATCAGCCAACACAGTAAAAACACAATAAAAACACTTCTATTCCAATCACTTCTCCCCCCATCCGAACACTTACTCCTCACATTGTCCTTAATGTGGAAAAAATTTCAAGCAACGGGAGAAACTCATAAACAAATTAGCTAAATGAGTAAAAAGAAACTGCCCTGAGGAGTTAGTTGCCTCTAGAACTTCAGGCTGGTGGTGGCTAGGGTATTGGCAACCCTAAGTGGGAGATGACAGCATCCAATTTAGCATCAATGTGGTGTATTTTTGCCTCAATTCTGGCTAGGCAGGCTTGACCATTAGGTTCTGGAGGTGCTGCTGAGGTGGTTGGGGTTGACTTGTCCTCTATCCGAAATAAGCACAATTGTGGTGGAATTATAGGACCTAGAGGACAAAACACAATTTCTTTCCTCCCATTGAGGCAAAGTAAGCCCATAAAGTTAAGTGCATGTATATCAAGAGGAAGAATATGCTCAGCAATATGCAAAAGAGTATGCTCTGTGTCAAGTAAATCCAGTCCTACAGCTAGCATAGAAATTACAGAACCTAGATAGATACTACGTCTAGTATCAGATATAGTCTTAAAATGAAAGGCTAACCAGAAATCAAAAATAACTTTATGCTTATTCAACATGCACCATAAAAAGAAGAGTTCATATTTTGTCACCTTGGTGGGGTTTTTATTTTTTTTTAGAAAATATATAACAAAGGAACCTGTGAATGTACCTAAGGGCGGGGCTCTGGATATCATTTTCTTTAGATTTCCCCCCTTAAACTCAAGTGCAGGGTTCCCTATTAATTCTTTATATACCAAATTTGGATCCCAACCAGCTGGATAATCACACAAGGAGTCCAAGTATTCAGTAGTTTTAACATAAATGCTATCATAAACACTGAAATGTAGATTAAAACTTGTAATTGAACAATGTACCAGTTTATTCTGCAGCCTCAAATGAACAATAGGTATATTTACATTAAAATTCTGTACATCAAAAGAGAACTTAAAGGTAACATAAAATTCACGGCACAGCTCAACATAGGAGAGGCGATTTATTGCAATAAATTTTCTCCATCCAATATTATCAATTAAAGCATAAAATTCATCAAGTAATTGCAACTGAGTGAAGGCAGCATCACTTATGCTCTTGCAAGAATAAATATCAGAATGGAGAAAAATTTGATATCTGGCCTTATCATCGCCCTCAAAATCGAAGTTACTGTGTAAGTCATATTCCTCCAACAAGTACCTAACCTTGCCACTAGCTATTTTGGGCATTCTTTTCTTCTGTATTTTTTTTCAAAGGAGAAACATGCTGAACCTCCTCACTGGTGGTCTCCTCTGCCTCCTATGCTTGGCCCGTGGTCTCTTTCTCATTGTGGCTAGAGGCTATGTCCTCACTACTCCTTTCTGTTGAGGCTTTTAAGACTAATGTGGTGGTCTTAGATTGTGCTTTCCGGTCCTGTAGCTGTTTCAAAATTTCAGGCTTGACCTTCGATTCATCATCTTCATTAGTGTGCACTTCATGGATGGAATTTTTGCCCTTCATCTGCGAACGGGTGGCCCTTCTTATTACGACCGACGGAGAAAAAACCAATGCTGGCATCGCGACTACTGTTTGCGATGGAACCACCAAAATTTCTATCACTCTTCCAGCGGGCTGCATTTCCATTAATGAAGTCACCGCTGGATACCACGAAGCTTGGCGACAGCATGTGAAGGAAGTCGCGGTGGCTGTCGTCGCGTCTAGCAAAGCATTGGTGCTTTGGTGCTTCGCCATCACCGTTCCTGCAAGAGAGGGAAGAAAGATATATAGGGTTTTGATGGCACGAGGAAAAAGAGAAAAGAAAGGAAAAGTGAATAAGGGTTTTGAGTTTTAAAATAAAGGTAAACAATAAATAATAAAAATAGTAAAAATAAAATTACCTCTTTTTAGAGCAGTTATAAAACTTACTCAAATAATTTACCACTCAAATAACCATTAAAGGCCATATATGCTCTTATAAAGTTCAGACTTGCCCAGAAGATATAATCTGCTATGAGGTTGAAGATAACAGAGAAATATAAAAAAATTAAAAATTAAAAGAAAAACCTCATGGTATCCGAACAAGCTTGGGCAAGCATGTCGCCTTGGGTTGCCTCCCAAGCAGCGCTCCAATTTACTGTAATACCCGGCTAGATCAGGCATCGGAATTCTTACCGTCCAGATGGAATTCATAGATGTCAGAGTTGTCTAGAAGGGTAAGAGAAAGGGTTTCTAAAATGGTTGTAAGTATTTGACACGTTTTGAATGAAATAAGATTGAGGGTTGAAGGGACAAGACTATGGGGACAATTGCCAGGTTCGGCCGCCGAAGGTAATGTTCGGCCGCCGAAAGTGCTCTAGATTCGGCTTCCGAAGTTCATGTTCGGCCGCCGAACATTGCATGGTTTTGCATGCAGGTTTGGCTGCCGAAGGTGAGTCGGTCAGCCCTCTATATCAGCGCCTCCAGTCGGTGATATGGATAGATTTCACTTTCCTTTCACTTCCTGAGGTTAGGCCACGTCTCCATGAGTCACTTGCTTGGTTTTATCAAAGTTTGTAAAGATTTAAAGAGTTGTTTTGTGGTTTTGAAGGTTTAGAGGCAAAAAGAGAAGTTGTGAAGTTTGGAGAAGTTGAAGTTCATATCTGTCAGTTCAGATCGTTCAGCTTCTTGTTATCAAGAGGTAAGTGAAGATTCTGAAGTTTCTTTTGAGGATTTATAGAGGTTTTATGGAGGTTATGTAGAAATGCATGTTTAGGGTTTTAAGTATGTTTTTAGTGTTTTGATGATGAAAGTATGTGTATGTGTTATGTTTGTTGTTTTTGTTGGGGTTGTAAGTTAGTTTTGGACCCCTTTGTGCATATACTTGAGTATATGTGTGTTGAGGAGTTGTGTTATGCATGTTTAGAGGGTTGGAATGGATTGAGGAGCTTGGTTGTGCACGAAGCTGAGTTCTGGATGAACTCAGGTTCGGCAGCCGAAGGTGCATTTGGCCGCCGAACCCCTTGAGAAGTGGCTTTGGCTGCCACAGCTCACCCCTAAGAGTTTTGAGGTTCGGCTCTGGAAGGGGGATTCGGTCGCCGAAGGTGCCGCCGAAGGTTAGAGACTTTCGTCTCTGGAGTGTCTTTCAGCCCCCGAACCTTGCCCCCGAAAGGGTTCGGCAGCCGAAAGTAGAGATTCGGCCGCCGAAGGTACTTGAGTTGCGGCTCTGGAAAGGACATTCGGCCGCCGAACCTGCCGCCGAAAGTGTTCTGTCTAGCTTTCTTTTGCATGCTTTATGTGATTGTTTTCAGAGCTTTTTGAGGGGTTTTGGGAAGATGTTTAAGAGTTGTTTATGAGTTGTTTAGAGTATGTTTGACACCTTATTCGAGTCCATTTATGTAGGATTGGACCCGAGAGATCGAGGAGGTCACCAGTGATAGGTGTTGTGTTAGGTGTTGCAGAGTCAGTTCAGTTTTCTGCTGGAGGAGCAGAGGTGAGTGGAACTAACTTAATGTTTAAACTTAAATGTTTTTACGCATGTATCATACATCATAAATGCCATGTTTATGATAGGATGTTAGGCATTGCACTAGTAACACGACGATGTTGCATTGCATTATTATCTGAAGGTGGGACGAACATTGAGTAGGACTCATTAGCCCTTGAGCATTTACGAAGTCCTGTGGTGCCTTTTTTCAGGCCGGGCATATACAAAGTCCTGTGGTGCCCTTTTTAGGGCCGGGCAATGAGCTGAGGGATTTTGTGGGTCAGTTCGTCTGTGGTATGATTTGTTTGTGATGTGATGCATTTCATGAGAGCATCTGTTATAAATTGTTTTATTGTTCCTACTCACTGGGCTATAGAGCTCATCCCACTCCCTTAACCCCAGTTTTGCAGGTTTCAAGATAGCTATGGGAAGTCAGAGTCAACAAGAGTAAAGAGTACAGTTCTGCATGAATATATGTTTGTAATAGCGTAGTGGACATGATGTAACTAAAAGATTAGTTGTAATGTAATGTATAGTTAGACTTGTGCTTTCCCTAGTGTCTTTACTTGTGATGTATGATTAATCCCTTGTACATGAATCATGTTTTACGTTTCTTGATGAGAAATGTGTGAGTTAGGCTTAATGTATGGCTTCGATGAGATACCAGTGGAATGTATTACATATTAAAAGGGTTTCAATCCCTTGACCCACAGCAGATAGTAGTCCCTGTTATAGGCCCTGAGGGCCATTTCAGATTGACATATCTGAGTCGCAGTAGTTAAGCCTACAGAGTTTTACAGGATTGTTGAGTATCTTTGTATCATGTATGGGATTTATCAGGTACACAGAGAGTATAGTTGGCTGACTACGGGTCCCGGCGGCCTTAAGCCGATCTGGATCCTAGTGCCAGTGATGGTTCAGACCGTTACAGAGGGGTACCGGTTTCCGGGCTGTTACAGATTGGTATCAGAGCATAGGGCCTCTTAAGTACGGTGTGTGAGCATGTTTGTTCAAGGATTAGAGAGATCCCACATCGGAAAGAGGTTGGTTTAGAGTTATAGCAAGGCAAGCACAATAAGTAAAATCATGTCCACAAGGATAGGATAATGAGTTTTGTTTTGCATGATAATGTGAAATGCCATGACTAGATGCATGTACAGTAATGTTATGCGCTGTATGCTTGCATGTCTATTGTGTACGTTCATGTGTCTTTCATATGAACTTGTTGTTTGCTCATGTGTGTTTCTTTGTGTGTTGTTCTTCAGGAGAGCTAAGATGAGTGGTGCTAGTTACTTTGTGGAATCAGATCCGTCTGAAGGGTCTTTTGATGATAATAGAGGAGGAATGCATCTAGGATCAGGAAACAGGAGAGAGATAGGAGTAGAGGTGCAACGAAGGGATGTAGGGTTACAGGTAACTATGGATGACGAATCTTTAGATGAGGCTCAGACCAAGAATACCAAAATGTCAGGTATAGGAGAAAATGATCCCTCCACTTGGAGTACAGCTACCTCGAAAGGAGTGCAGTGGGGGCGAACCAGTAAAAACAAAATTAGAGGCCTTAAAGGGTCAAAGAAAAAGGAGTTCTGGTATAGGGTAAAACCTAGTTGGGATAGTGGTGTTGGTTCGAGTTCTAGTGTAGGTAGACCAAAATGTTTGCGGTGTGGCAGATTGCATAAGGGAGGTTGTCTTGCAGGAACAACAGGATGTTATAGGTGTGGTCAGGAGGGGCATGTGATTCGTGAGTGTCGTACGATGCCTTGGATGGTTCAGTCCCAGCGGACTTTTGCAGGTAGAATGGCTCAGGCCAATAGACAAGGGAAAGAGGCCGACACATCAGACACAGGGATGCCAGGTATGCTCACTTTTGAATGTTCTGATGTGTATGTTTTTGTGGACATTAGGAGGATGTTAGTTAGTGTGAGAATAGTAAAGAAAGTAAGAAATAGAGATTCATAGAAAAGCTAGAGAGAGAGTTGCTATGAGATGTTGTGGCCTTGAGTTGTATAATTCCAGGTACAGTGAGAGTGATTTCTCATCTCGTAGTATAGCCTCAAGAAACAAAAAAAGTAAAAATAAGTGAGATAGAACAGAATAAGAGGAATAGTTGAGGCAGAGAAAAGGGGTAGCCTTTTCTTCATAAGGTTCCCGAGGGAAGTTCCGTTAGCTTTAGCTTGGATCTTCACCCTGAGTTCATAGGAGGCTAACACATCAAACACAGTGACATCAGGTACGTTCACTGGGAAGTGGTCGGATGTGTATACTGTTTGTTTTCAACCCTAGTACTTCGCTTTCCTTGTTATTGTGAGCCGTTGGTAGAGTGGATTTGATGACTTCTGGGCTTAGTGTGTTTTGCTTGGGTCAGTGGACCTAAGTGCGATCCATCTGCGGCAGAGTCAGTCTGTCGGTTCAGTTCAGAGTGTGTTGCGAGTAGTGGATGCAATCCAGCTGACCTTATGGTTCTAGAGTTGACTGTGTGATGTCAATCTAGGGCGGATTGGCTAGCTACTCATGGTACTACCTGTGTCTGCAGAGACAAGGTAGGAGAGTTTAGAGTTTAGAGGCTAGGATGGATCAAAGTTAGTCCTTAGAGAGGACAAAGTATAGGTGCCTCGAAGTTGATGTCAGCCCCGCAGGCTCATAGTGTTTTCAGGAAAGGTTGTTAGAAGGTTCTAGCTCTTGGGAGCAAATTTAGCAGTCAGGTTAGGGAATCAGCCTCAGTACCCATTACTAGAAAGTCCTAGTTATGTCCTAGGCGAGCTGTCAGGTTTACCATCTGTCAGGGAGTTAGAGTTTGGACTAGGAGTGGTATTCTGGACGCGGAACCATTTCTTTCCTTCTACCCTAACAGGATGGCACCTGCAGGAAGAGAGAGTCTTACGAGAGTAGTATCGAACAGGTAGGGAGGTAAGGATTGTATCCGACTTAGTACCTTACCTTGGACTGTTCCAAAGTTGGATGAATCCCTGAGTTCTTGTAGTAAGTTTAAGTGGTTACCAGATATTCCTAGTTAGGATTGATTTAGTAGAACAGGTAGTGGGGAGCTGATTGTGGTTTTCCTAGGTAGATCCTAGATTTGAGTATGATCTGTTGAGAGTTAGAATGTGAAAGATAGAAGAGAGATCAGTAGAGAAAAGATGACTAGAATAGGATAAGGATCAGAGTGCGCAGCGAAAGCTGTGGATTTCAGAATAGGTTGAGGTCTTGATTGTTTTCATTGTTTGTTTTTAACATTCGAGGACGAATGTTTTTAAAGGGGGGAAGATTGTAATACCCGGCTAGATCAGGCATCGGAATTCTTACCGTCCAGATGGAATTCATAGATGTCAGAGTTGTCTAGAAGGGTAAGAGAAAGGGTTTCTAAAATGGTTGTAAGTATTTGACACGTTTTGAATGAAATAAGATTGAGGGTTGAAGGGACAAGACTATGGGGACAATTGCCAGGTTCGGCCGCCGAAGGTAATGTTCGGCCGCCGAAAGTGCTCTAGATTCGGCTTCCGAAGTTCATGTTCGGCCGCCGAACATTGCATGGTTTTGCATGCAGGTTTGGCTGCCGAAGGTGAGTCGGTCAGCCCTCTATATCAGCGCCTCCAGTCGGTGATATGGATAGATTTCACTTTCCTTTCACTTCCTGAGGTTAGGCCACGTCTCCATGAGTCACTTGCTTGGTTTTATCAAAGTTTGTAAAGATTTAAAGAGTTGTTTTGTGGTTTTGAAGGTTTAGAGGCAAAAAGAGAAGTTGTGAAGTTTGGAGAAGTTGAAGTTCATATCTGTCAGTTCAGATCGTTCAGCTTCTTGTTATCAAGAGGTAAGTGAAGATTCTGAAGTTTCTTTTGAGGATTTATAGAGGTTTTATGGAGGTTATGGGTAGAAATGCATGTTTAGGGTTTTAAGTATGTTTTTGGTGTTTTGATGATGAAAGTATGTGTATGTGTTATGTTTGTTGTTTTTGTTGGGGTTGTAAGTTAGTTTTGGACCCCTTTGTGCATATACTTGAGTATATGTGTGTTGAGGAGTTGTGTTATGCATGTTTAGAGGGTTGGAATGGATTGAGGAGCTTGGTTGTAACGACCCGAAAATCGGACCGCTACCGGCGCTAGGATCCAGTTCGGCTTAAAGCCGCCGGGACCCATAGCAAGCCTGACATATAACCTGTAAACCTGTATAATCCCATACATGATCAACAACATACATAAAAATTAAAACTTTTCTTTCCATATACATCAACCATACTCAACCTGTGCATGCACTGTATATAACATAACTCATAAACATTGATATAACTCATAAACATTGATCCCTCTGTGGGATCTCATCAGTGCCCCCAAATGGGTGACATATCATATGCTGAGTTGGTTTACATAAACATCATAAAAATCTCTAAGATCATGTATAGAAAGGGATACAACAATCTATGGTCAAGCACATCTCTAGCATCCATAAACATCATCTTATTACATAACTATACTGTACTTTTACATTACATCGTTCTATGATTTGTCATGTCCACATTCTATCTATTACATAAACAATCTTTACTCTAACCAACCTCCTCTTCTATCCTGTACCTGCAAGCCTGGGAGTAAAAGGGAGAGGGATAAGCTAAAAGCCCAGTGAGTAGAACTATAAAACATATTAACACTATGCTCCAATGAAATGCATCATAACACAGACAGTTCACATAAGGGTTGGGTGAACTTGTCACCAATTAGTCCAAGCTAACTCTGTGTCAGGCCGTAGCATGGGGTCCTGGTCTTCCTGTCATACATACATTACTTACCATTGCCCCAGGGCCTCCTCTGGGCTCCTGGTCTTCGAGTCCCATAACCGTGCCAGGCCGTAGAATGGGGTCCTGGTCTTTCCTTACTCTGTGCCAGGCCGTAGAATGGGGTCCTGGTCTTCCTGTCATGGACTAATTGGGTCATCCAACATTCACCCACATCAACAACAATCGATGCAATGCGGCATATTCATGAAACTAATGCAATCATCCTATTGCATAATCATGATGCATGAAACATGATAAAACATTTAATTTAAAAGATTAAGTTTAGTTCCACTCACCTCTGGCTTACTCTGACAACACCGAAGCAGCTGAACTCACTGCTGGGGTCCTCGGTTCCTCGGGTCCGAACCTACACAGGTGGACTCAAATGAGGGACCAAACATACTAGAACATATCTCTAAACTACTCCCCAAAACCCCCTAAAACATCATGAAACAACCATACAAAAACATGCAAAGGAGGCCTGGACAGGGCACTTTCGGCGGCAGGTTCGGCGGCCGAAAGTCCCTCTAGAGCCGAAAGTCAGGCAGGTTCGGCGGCACCTTCGGCGGCCGAAACTCCCAGACAGAGACGAAACTCATGCATGTTCGGCGGCACCTTCGGTGGCCGAAACTGCCAGACAGAGACGAAAGTCTCCTTTCGGGGGCAAGCTTCGGCAGCCGAAAGGCTGCCTCCCCAGCCATGTTCGGCGGCCGAAAATCCTTCGGCTGCCGAACCTGGTTTCTGCCAAAGGGCAGAAACTTGGCTCCCTTTGCACATTTCGCCTCCAAACTTATCAAACATGCATCAAACCTATTCTACAACACACAAACACAAGCATACATGTTCCTAGGGGCCTCAAACCAACATAAACCCCATCTACAACACATCAAGTAACTCACATTGTTCATGAACATACATTTATACCCATAAACATAACCATAACCTAAACATGCATTCTAACCTATAGATCTACTTAAAACTTACTTAAAACATGCAATGAGCTTAAGATCGGCCCTTACCTCTTGAAGATCGAGAGAGAGACGACCTAAACTCGAAGTTGGGAGAGATTGGGTTCTTGAACCTCCAAGCTCCAAAACTTTGCTCAAAAGCTTTAATCTTCAAACCAAAGTTAAAACAAGTGAAAATCTTGAAAGATTTAGAGGAAAGACGTCAAAGATGGGTGAGGGGCGGCGGAAACTCACCTTGGCCGAAAATGGGGAAAAAGCTCGCCCGTTTTCGGCTAAGGGACCCTTTTATAGTGGCTGGCCAGACCACGTTCGGGGGCCGAATGTGCCTCCGCATGCATGCCATGTTCGGCGGCCGAACTTGAGGTTCGGCGGCCGAACCTGGAATTCCCTCACTTATGCTTTCGGGGGCCTAAGGCACACCCGAAATGCATGCATGTTCGGCGGCCGAACCTGAGTTTTCCTCCAATGCTATTCTCATGCAAAAAAACTCATTTTCTTTCAATTAAAACCATGAAAATCATTAAAACATTTTTTGAAAACATGTTTCTACCCTACTAGAGGCTTCCGACATCTGAGATTCCACCGGACGGTAGGAATTCCGATACCGGAGTCTAGCCGGGTATTACATTCTCCCCCCCTTAAGAACATTCGTCCCCGAATGTTCCTCAACTAGCACATGCATAGAATCATCACATCATACACATAAAACACATAGAGACTAACCTTAAAAGAGATGAGGATATTGCCGGAGCATAGACTCCCGTGTCTCCCAAGTGCATTCTTCCATATTGTGGTGGTTCCAAAGGACTTTCACCATCGGGATTTCCTTGTTTCTCAGCTTCCTGATTTGAGTGTCCAGAATCTGTACCGGCTGCTCAACATAGGTGAGATCCTCTTGGATCTCCACATCAGGCTCACTAAGAACCTTGCCCGGATCTGACACAAATTTCCTCAACATTGAAACATGGAAAACCGGATGGATTCTTGCCATAGAAGCAGGCAAATCTAGCTTATACGACACATTCCCAATCTTCTGCAAGATTTCAAAGGGTCCGATGTATCGTGGGGCTAGTTTACCTTTCTTCCCGAAGCGAACCACTCCCTTCATTGGAGACACCTTAAGCAATACCAGATCCCCCTCCTGAAACTCTACTTGCCTTCTGCGGATGTCTGCATAACTCTTCTATCTGCTTGCAGCAGTCTTGATTCTTTCTCTGATTAAGGGTACCACCCTGCTGGTGATCTCTACTAGCTCAGGCCCTGCCAAGGCCTTTTCTCCAACTTCCTCCCAACAAACAGGTGACCTGCACTTCCTCCCATATAAAGCTTCATATGGAGCCATCCCGATGCTAGCATGATGGCTGTTATTGTAGGCAAACTCCACCAAAGGTAGATGCTGTCTCCAAGAACCGCCAAAGTCCAGCACACACATTCTCAGCATATCTTCTATGGTCTGGATGGTCCTCTCTGACTGTCCATCTGTCTGTGGATGGAAGGCAGTACTGAAATCCAACCTGGTACCCATGGCATCCTGCAGACTCCGCCAAAACCTAGAGGTAAACTGGGGTCCTCTATCCGACACTATAGAAACAGGAACTGACGATCTCATCAACGTACACCTGCGCCAACTTGTCCACAGAGTAGCCACTCCTGACAGGGATAAAGTGAGCAGATTTGGTGAGTCTGTCCACAATCACCCATATGGAGTCCAATCTGTTGGACGTCGCCGGTAACCCCACTACGAAGTCCATAGCTATATTCTCCCATTTCCACTCTGGAATGGGTAGCGGGTTAAGCATTCCAGCCGGCTTCTGATGTTCCAGCTTCACCCTCTGACACACTTCGCAGGCTGACACAAACTGTGCCACTTCTCTCTTCATAGCTGGCCACCAATAAACTTTCTTCAGATCTTGATACATCTTGGTGGCTCCGGGGTGAACGCTGTATCTTGCATTATGAGCCTCTCTCATAATGTCTCCTTTTAGCCCTATGTCATCTGGTACACATAAACGACTCCCATAGCGGAGGATCCCCTTATTGTCGAATCTGAACTCACTGTCCTTGCCTGACTGAACAGTCCTGGCAATCTTCACTAACTCTGGGTCCTCATGCTGTTTCTGAGCCACCTGCTCCAGAAACACGGGTGTCACTTTCATCTGAGCAACCAAGGCACCTGTACCAGACAACTCCAACTGTAGACCTTCATCAATGATGTAAGACCCCGCTCGTTCAGACATCGGAATTCCTACCGTCCGGTGGAATCTCGGGTGTCGGATCCTCTTTGGGGGGTAGAGCAAGGGTAAAGGAAAAGGTTTTCTAAAATGTTTTTAAGTGTTTTATGGTTTTAAATAGAAAAGAGTTGAGTTTTTGAAGAGAAAAGACCAAGGAGGCGTTTGCCAGGTTCGGCCGCCGAAAGTGAAGTTCGGCCGCCGAACATGTGAAGGCTTCGGGAGCGCCTTTGGCCTCCGAAAGTCTTGTGGGAGCAAGCCAAGGTTCGGCCGCCGAAAGTGAGGTTCGGCCGCCGAACATGCATGAGTTTAGGGGGCACGTTAGGCTGCCGAAGGTTGATGACCAGGCCACCTATATAAGGCCCTCAGATCGGAAATGGGCGAGTTTTCTCCCCATTCTCGAACTCAGGTGAGTTTCTGCCCTCCCTTGGTTGTTTGTGTGTCTTCTCTTCAAAATCCTTCAAGTTTTCATAAGATCTACCATTGGTTTGAAGTTTTGAAGCTAAAATAGAAGTTTTGGGAGCTTGGAGCTTTTGGAGCTTGGACTCTCCACACCTCCGAGTTAGGGATCGCACCTGTAATACCCGGCTAGACTCCGGTATCGGAATCCCTACCGTCCGGTGGGACCTCGGATGTCGGAAGCCTCTAGAAGGGTAAAACTATAATTTTATGAAATGATTTCATGTATTTCATGGTTTTAAGTATGATTTTAAATGAGTTTGTGCATGAATGTAGCTTGAAGGAAAACCCAGGTTCGGCCGCCGAACTTGACATTCGGCCGCCGAACATGCATGTGATTAGGAGGCACGTTAGGCCCCCGAAAGCATGAGTGAGGGAAGTGCAGGTTCGGCCGCCGAACCTTATGTTCGGCCGCCGAACATTGCATGGATACGGAGGCACATTCGGCCCCCGAACGTGGCCTGGCCAGCCACATATAAAAGGGTCCCTTTGGTCCGCACGGGTGAGCTTTTTCTCTCCCATTGTCGGCCAAGGTGAGTCTCCGCCGCTCCTCCCTCAATCTTGAATGTTTTCCCTAGATCTTTCATGGTTTTCACGAGTTTTAACTTCCTTTTTGAAGATCTGTGAGCTAAGAGCAAGTTTTGGGTACTTGGAGGTTCAAAGAGCTCAATCTCTCCATCTCCAAGCTAGGATCGCCTTTCCTCTCGTTTCTTCAAGAGGTAAGCTTCGATCTATGCTTCTCTTATGCTTTATGAAAGTTTTATGCAAGTTGATGGGGTAGAATGCATGTTTAAGCTTATTGATGAGTTTATGGGTTTTGATGCTTTGATGAACAATGTATGTTGATGTTTGTGTGTTTGAAGTGTTGTAGTTGGGGTATATCATAGTTTGAGACCCCTAGGTGTGTTGTATGATGTGTATGCATGTTTAGAAACAAGTTTATGCATGTTTTGAGGCATTTTGGAGGCTGTGGACACAAGGGAGCCGAGTTTCTTCCCTTCGGCAGAAACTCAGGTTCGGCCGCCGAAGTGACTTTCGGCCGCCGAACCCCCTTGTGGAGGCAGTTTCGGCTGCCGAAGCCTGCCCCCGAAACTCAAGGTTCGTCTCTGTCTGGGAGGTTCGGCCGCCGAAAGTGCCGCCGAACCTGCATGACTTTCGGCTGCACAGGGACTTTCGGCCGCCGAACCTGCCGCCGAAAGTGCCCTGTTCAGCCATTTCTTGCATGTTTTCATGTGATGTTTTCAGGATGTTTTAGGGGGTTTTTGGGGAGTATTATAGAGTCATGTTCATGTATGTTTGGTCCCTCATTTGAGTCCACCTTTGTAGGTTCGGACCTGAGGAACCGAGACCCCCAGCAGTGAGCCAGCTGCTTCAGAGTCTCTTCAGAGCTAGCCAGAGGTGAGTGGAACAAACTTTAAGTTTTAAAGCAAATTAATGAAATGTTTTAGCATGATTCACGCATTATGAATGCCATGAGATATATCAGGTTGATTGCATTAGAATTCACGAATATGTTGCATTGCATACCTTGTTGTTGATGTGGATGAATGTTGAATGATCCATTAGCCCTTTCACGTTATGATAGCCTATGTGAGTCCAGGTGTGCCTGCTACGGCTCTACGCCCCTGGCACTATGATTGATTATGGTAGTCCGGGTGTGCCTGCTACGGCTCTACGCCCCCGGCAGGTGTAAGTAAGAAAGATAGGGGCTAAATGGTGACAAGTTCATCCTTGATGTGAAATGTTTGTGTTATGGCGCATACATGAAAGCATGATTTAAATTGATGTTTTATGATTCTGCTCACTGGGCTCTAGTAGCTCATCCCACTCCCTTTATCCCCAGAGTTGCAGGTACAGGATAGATCGGGAAGTCGGCTAGAGTGAAGTAAAGTCATGTATGATGTAATAGATAGTAGTGGACATGAATATAATGTAATGAGTATTTATGACTATGTTAATGTAATGAAAGAGTAATGTATAGTTATGTAATGATGAGGATGATTGAGGACTAGTATGTGCTTGACCCTATGTTTATGGTTATCCCCTTGACACATGATCTATAGAAATGTTTTTATGAAGTATTTGATAGTCCAAGCTTATCGAATGATGAAATACCCCATTGGAGCATTTGATGAGGACTCCAGTGGTGGTTATGATATTAGATGTGCACATGTTCAGGTTAAGCTTGGAAAAAGAAAGAAAAAGTTTACAGTTTTATGTATGTTGTTGATCATGTATGGGATATTACAGGTTACAGGATGTATGTTTGGCTTGCTACGGGTCCCGGCGGCCTTAAGCCGATCTGGATCCTAGCGCCGGTAACGGGTCGGATTTCCGGGTCGTTACAGAGTGGTATCAGAGCCCTAGGTTCATATGGTCGGACCTAGAGTGTCGGGCTCATAGATGTTCTAGAAGGTCAAGCACACTAGGAAAATCATGTCCACTAGGATAGGATGTAGAGTCCTGTCTATATGATGATATGATATGCCATGATGATATGCATGTGCATAAATGCTATGATGTGATGCTATGTATATGATGAGGGTTCATGTGTTTCCACATGAACCATATGATGCTGATAATTGTTTATGCTATGTGCTGTTTTTCAGAAAATAGAATGAGAGGAACTCGTCGATCTGCACGATTGACTGGAGTGCCACCTCAGGACGAGGGCGCTGATGCCCGTCCTTCAGCTTTGCCAAGGGCAATGTCCAGTAGGTCCAATAGAGACAGAGTAGCTAGAGACCCTAGAAGGTCTTTAGATCTGGGTAGAAGCAGATCAGTAAGGGGAACAGTGCAGGGAGGAATGTCTGAGGATATGGAGGTAGATCAGAGAAGGGATGGCAATCTTGGTGTGAGTATGCCGGAAGAGGGCATGGGAGAATCAGAAGGAGGCGCTCAGGCCTCGAGTTATGTCCAGCCACATCACTACCCACCCTATTCACACCATCCAGGGTATTCGATGGGAGGTACATCGGATAACCCCAGTTTTAGCCCTTATCCTCCACATATGCCATACCCACCTTACTACCCACCATACTCTCAGTACCCCATGTACCCACCTCCACCTCCCTATACCGGTACAGCAAACCCTACCCCAGGGGATGTTGCACCTCCACCACCACCAGTACCTACTGTCCCGGAAACACAAGTACCCAAACCTACCTCATCTGGAGGGAGCAAGGTCAAGATGACCGATTACATGAAGTTGGGTGCTCCTCAGTACAGAACAGGTGATGACCCATTTGAGTATCTGAGCAGGGTCAAGACTATTACAGATGAGATAGGGGCTGATGACAGTAGAGCCATTCAGATGGCTGGGTTCACACTGGAGTGCAAGAAGGCACGTGGTTGGTTTAAGAACTATGTGAACCCGAGAGCGGACAGTATGTCCTGGGAGGAGTTCGCAAATGAGTTTGCAGGATGGGCTTTCCCTGAGAGCTCCAGAGAGCAGAAGATAATAGAATTCGAGCAGTTGAGGCAGACTGATCAAATGAGTGTGGAGGAGTACACAGACAGGTTCCTGGAGTTGTTGCCATATGCTGGGCAGAATTTGGACACGGATCAAAAGAAGTCAAGTAGATATATCATGAGGCTGCACTCCAGGTATTCCTCTTTGATACAGTCAGCAGAGAGGGAGAGTTTCCATGCCATAGTGGATATGGCTAGGAGAATGGAGGCTTGTGCCATCGTTCAGGGGAAGGTAAAACAGTCAGTGGCACAGTCTTCTGGTTCCAAGACCCCAGGTGGGGAAAGGTTAGACTCTTCTTCTCTGAGTGCAGCAGTTGCAAGCAGTAAGAAGTGGGACAGAGGCCACAGAAAATCTAAGAAGAATAAGTTCTGGAACAAGATCAAGTCAGGTCTGGGTTTAGGCAGTGGCTCAAGCTCTGGCGCAGAGGTTACAGCATGTATGAGATGTGGGAGACCACACAAAGGAGTATGTCTGGCGGGGACAAACACATGTTTCAGATGTGGACAGGCGGGTCATTTGGCTCGAGACTGTCCTAGAGCAGCCTTTGCAGCGCCGTCTCAGCAGACAGCCTCCGGCAGTGTGGTGCAGCCAGTAGCTCCAGCCGCAACACAGGCCAGTGGCAGAGGCAGAGGGAGAGGGTCAGCCTCTTCATCAGCAGGATACAGAGGTGAAGGTCCATCAGCTCCGGCACGGATCTTCACTATGACTCAGCAGGAGGCCAACACATCCAACACCGTGATGGCAGGTAATCTCATCATTGGTTGTTCTGATGTGTATGCCTTAATGGACCCGGGTGCATCTCATTCTTTTGTTGCTCCGAGAGTCGTGGAGAGGGTAGGATTGATGGTCTCTGGGTTAGAGTGTCCCCTATGGGTCAGTGGACCCAAGTGTGACCCGTCAGTGGCAGAGGCAGTCTGCCAATGTAGTCCAGTTTTCATAGAGGGAAGATGCCTTTCCGCCGACCTTGTGGTTCTAGACTTGACAGATTTTGACGTCATTCTAGGGATGGATTGGTTATCGACCCATGGTGCTACCTTGGACTGTAGAGACAAGGTAGTCAGATTCAGAGATCAGGATGGGTCAGAGGTCGTCTTCAGAGGAGACAAGAGGGGTACACCTAGAGGTCTGATCTCAGCTCTTCAGGCTCGTAGGTTGCTTAGGAGGGGATGTCAGGGGTTTCTAGCTCATGTGAGGGAGTTAGATAGTCATGTCAGAGAGCCCGCCTCAGTGCCTGTGGTGAGTGAGTTCTTAGATGTTTTCCCAGACGAGCTGCCAGGGTTACCACCTGCTAGGGAGATAGAGTTCGAGATTGAGTTAATGCCTGGTACCAGACCGATCTCTATCCCTCCCTACAGGATGGCACCAGCTGAATTGAAAGAACTGAAGGAACAGTTGCAAGAGCTGGTAGATAAGGGTTTCATCCGACCGAGTACTTCACCTTGGGGTGCTCCGGTTTTGTTTGTGAGGAAGAAGGATGGATCCCTCAGACTTTGTATCGACTATAGACAGTTGAACAAGGTCACTACCAAGAACAAGTACCCTTTGCCGAGGATCGACGATCTATTCGACCAGCTAGCAGGAGCAGGTTGTTTCTCCAAAATAGATCTGAGATCAGGGTACCATCAGTTGAGGATAAGGAATGAAGATGTACCAAAGACAGCTTTCAGGACCAGGTATGGGCACTATGAGTTCCTTGTGATGCCGTTTGGGTTGACCAACGCCCCTGCAGCATTCATGGACCTCATGAATAGAGTATTCAGTCAGTATCTGGATCACTTCGTTATTGTCTTCATAGATGATATCTTAGTGTATTCCAGAAATGCAGAGGAGCATGCCCATCACCTGAGGACAGTTTTGCAGACCTTGAGAGAGCATGGCTTGTATGCCAAGTTCTCCAAGTGTGAGTTTTGGCTTAGGAGCATATCATTCTTGGGGCACATTGTGTCAGAACAGGGTATTGAAGTAGACCCCAAGAAGGTAGAGGCTGTAGCTAACTGGCCTAGACCCACCACAGTGACCGAGATCAAGAGTTTTCTGGGTTTAGCAGGTTACTACAGGAGGTTCGTTCAGGACTTCTCAAAGATTGCGGCTCCTATGACCAAATTGACAAAGAAGAATCAGAAGTTCATATGGACCGATCAGTGCGAGGAAAGCTTTGAGGAGCTTAAGAGGAGGTTGACTTCAGCACCGGTGTTAGCTCTGCCAAAAAGTGATGATGACTTCTCAGTATATTGTGATGCGTCCCGTGTGGGACTGGGTTGTGTGCTAATGCAAAATGAGAGGGTGATCGCCTATGCTTCTAGGCAACTGAAGAAGCATGAGCTGAATTACCCCACACATGACCTAGAGATGGCAGCAGTAATCTTTGCACTCAAGATGTGGAGGCACTACCTCTATGGGGTAAAATGTGAGATCTTCACAGATCATAAGAGCCTGCAGTACATCCTGAGTCAGAGAGAACTGAACATGAGGCAGAGGAGGTGGGTAGAGTTGTTGAGTGACTATGATTGCAAGATTCAGTACCATCCGGGTAAGGCGAATGTTGTGGCAGACGCCTTAAGCCGGAAATCACTCGGCAGTCTATCCCACATTTCAGCGGAGAGGAGGCCGGTGGTGAAGGAGTTTCACAGACTTATGAGTGAGGGATTACAGTTGGAGTTGTCTGGCACAGGTGCCTTAGTGGCTCAGATGAGAGTGACACCCGTGTTTCTGGAGCAGGTAGCTCAGAAACAGCATGAGGACCCAGAGTTGGTCAGGATAGCCAGAACGGTTCAGTCAGGCCAGAGTAATGAGTTCAGATTTGATGATAAGGGGATCCTCCGCTACGGGAACAGATTATGTGTGCCAGATGACATTGGTCTGAAGGGAGATATTATGGGGGAGGCCCATAATACCAGGTATAGTGTTCACCCTGGAGCCACCAAGATGTATCAGGATCTGAAGAGAGTGTATTGGTGGCCAGCTATGAAGAAGGACGTGGCACTGTTCGTGTCAGCCTGCGATGTGTGTCAGAGGGTGAAACTAGAGCATCAGAAGCCGGCTGGAATGTTGAATCCACTACCGATTCCAGAATGGAAATGGGAGAACATAGCTATGGACTTTGTAGTGGGGTTACCGGCGACGTCCAACAGATTAGACTCCATATGGGTGATTGTGGACAGACTCACCAAATCTGCTCACTTCATCCCTGTCAGGAGTGGCTACTCTGTGGATAAGTTGGCGCAAGTGTATGTAGATGAGATTGTCAGACTGCATGGGGTCCCGGTATCTATAGTGTCAGATAGAGGGCCCCAGTTCACCTCCAGGTTTTGGCGGAGTCTGCAGAACGCTATGGGTACCAGATTAGACTTCAGTACTGCCTTCCACCCACAGACTGACGGACAGTCAGAGAGGACCATCCAGACAATAGAGGATATGCTCAGAATGTGTGTGCTAGATTTTGGCGGTTCTTGGAGGCAGCATCTACCTTTGGTGGAGTTTGCCTACAATAACAGCTATCATGCTAGCATAGGGATGGCTCCATATGAAGCTTTGTGTAACGCCCCGGAAATCCGGACCGTTACCGGCGCTAGGATCCAGATCGGCGTAAGGCCGCCGGGACCCGTAGCAAGCCTAACATACATCCTGTTTATCTGTTTAATCCCATACATGATCAACAAACATACATAAGAATTAAAAACTTTTCTTTTCTTCATTTACCAAACTCAACCTGTGCATGCACTATATTCATCATATACATAAACATTAATCCCTCTGTGGGATTTCATCAAAGCCTCAATGGGCAATATTTATCCTGTGTTGAGTTGGTTCACATATACATCATAAAATAAGATCATGTACATACCAAGGGATTAACATATACTATGGTCAAGCACAACTCTATCCTCAATAACATAATTACATTCTTATCATTTGTCATGTCCACAAACTCTAGCTATTACATACATATGACTTTTCTCTTCTTTTCTTCTCTATCAATCCCGTACCTGCAAACCTGGGGTTAGGGGAGAGGGGTGAGCTAAAAGCCCAGTGAGCAGAAACTGAAAACATTATATTAAAGTTCATGCTTTCATGAAATGCATCATATCACAGACAATCCACATCAAGGGTGAACCTGTCACCAATTAGTCCCAACATAGTCTCGTGCCAGGCCGTAGCATGGGGTCCTGGTCTTCCTGTCATAACATACATAAAGTCTCGTGCCAGGCCGTAGCATGGGGTCCTGGTCTTCCTGTCATATCATATATAAAGCCTCGTGCCAGGCCGTAGCATGGGGTCCTGGTCTTCCTGTCATATCATATATAAAGTCTCGTGCCAGGCCGTAGCATGGGGTCCTGGTCTTCCTGTCATACATACATAAAGTCTCGTGCCAGGCCGTAGCATGGGGTCCTGGTCTTCCTGTCATAACATACATAAAGTCTCGTGGACTAATTGGATCATACAGCATTCACCCACAACCACAAAATAAAATGCAATGCGACATATTCGTGTACTAATGCAATCAGCCTATTACATATCATCATGATGCGTGAAGCATGCCCAAACCATTCAGTTATTTGATTTAAAACATTAAGCTTGTTTCCACTCACCTCTGGCTAGCTCTGTCCAGACACTGAAGCAGCTCACTCACTGCTGGGGTCCTCGGTTCCTCGGGTCCGAACCTACACAGGTGGACTCCAATGAGGGACCAAACATATATAAACACAACTCTAATATATCCCCCAAAAACCCCCTAAAACATCATGAAAACATCACAGAAAATATGCATGAAACGGCTGAACAGGGCACCTTCGGCGGCACTTTCGGCGGCCGAAAGTCCTGGACAGAGACGAAACTCAGCTAGGTTCGGCGGCACCTTCGGCGGCCGAAAGTGCCAGACAGAGACGAAAGTCTCTTTTCGGGGGCACCTTCGGCAGCCGAAAGCTGCCTTCACAAGAGGGGTTCGGCGGCCGAAACTCCCTTCGGCTGCCGAACCTGGTTTCTGCCAAACGGCAGAAACTTGGTTCAAATGAACCTCCTGCCTCCCAAAACCATAGATCATGCATATTTCTCAACCAAAACACGCATACAAGTTCCTAGGGGTCTCAAACATGCATATACCCCATCTACAACACTTCATTCACCCACAAACAAGCTACATTGCTCAAACATCATCAAAACCCCATAAACTCAACATATGTCCTAACATGCATTTCTACCCATAGATCTTACTTAAAACTTGTTTAAAACATAAAAAGGGTTCAAGATCGACCCTTACCTCTTGAAGAAACGAGAGGAAAGCGATCCTAGCTTGGAGATGGAGAGATTAAGCTCTTTGAACCTCCAAGCACTCAAAACTTGCTCAAAGCTCACAAATCTTCAAAACAAAGTTATAAACTTGTTAAAACCATGAAAGATCTAGAGGAAACACTCAAGATCGAGGGAGGAACGGTGGAGACTCACCTTGGCCGACAATGGGAGAGAAAAAGCTCGCCCGTGCGGACCAAGGGGACCCTTTTATAGTGGCTGGCCAGGCCACGTTCGGGGGCCGAATGTGCCTCCGCATCCATGCAATGTTCGGCGGCCGAACATAAGGTTCGGCGGCCGAACCTGCACTTCCCTCACTTAGACTTTCGGGGGCCTAACGTGCCTCCCAAAGTCCATGCATGTTCGGCGGCCGAAAGTGAGTTTCGGCGGCCGAACCTGAGTTTTTCCTTAAAGAATTTTCATGCAAAAATTTATTTAAAATCATACTTAAAACATTAAAATACATGAAAACATTTTATAAAAACATGCTTTTACCCTTCTAGAGGTATCCGACACCCAAATTCCACCGGACGGTAGGAATTCCGATACCGGAGTCTAGCCGGGTATTACATTCTCCCCCCCTTAAGAACATTCGTCCCCGAATGTTCCTCAACTAGTACATGCATAGCGAAACAAACATAACATACACACATATAGCACATGGAACACATCTCAACTAACCTTAGAAGAGGTGGGGATACTGCTGGAGCATGGACTCCCGGGTCTCCCAAGTGCATTCTTCCAAATTGTGGTGGTTCCAAAGGACTTTCACCATCGGGATTTCCTTGTTCCTCAACTTTCTGATCTGAGTGTCAAGAATCCGCACTGGCTGTTCAACATACGTGAGATCCTCTTGGATCTCCACATCAGGCTCGCTAAGAACCTTGCCCGGATCTGACACGAACTTCCTCAACATGGAAACATGGAAAACCGGATGGATTCTTTCCATAGAAGCAGGCAAGTCCAGCTTGTATGATACATTCCCAATCCTTTGCAGGACTTCAAAGGGTCCAATGTACCGCGGAGCTAGCTTACCCTTTTTACCAAATCGAACCACCCCTTTCATCGGAGACACCTTGAGCAATACTAGATCCCCCTCCTGAAACTCTACCTGTTTCCTGCGGATGTCTGCATAACTTTTCTGCCTGCTGGTGGCAGTCTTTATCCTTTCTCTGATAATGGGCACCACCCTGCTGGTGATCTCAACAAGCTCAGGCCCTGCTAAGGACCTCTCTCCTACCTCTTCCCAACAAACGGGTGACCTGCACATCCTCCCATATAAAGCTTCATAGGGAGCCATCCCTATGCTAGCATGATAGCTGTTATTGTAGGCAAACTCCACCAAAGGTAGATGTTGCTTCCAAGAACCGCCAAAATCTAGCACACACATTCTGAGCATATCTTCTATGGTCTGGATTGTCCTCTCTGACTGTCCATCAGTATGGGGGTGGAAGGCAGTACTGAAATCTAACCTGGTACCCATAGCACTCTGCAGACTCCGCCAAAACCTGGAGGTGAACTGGGGCCCTCTATCTGACACTATAGATACCGGGACCCCATGTAGTCTGACGACTTCATCCACATAAACCTGCGCTAACTTATCCACAGAGTAGTTGCTCCTAACTGGAATGAAGTGAGCAGATTTGGTGAGTCTGTCCACAATCACCCATATGGAGTCTAGTCTGTTGGATGTTGCCGGTAACCCCACTACAAAGTCCATAGCTATGTTCTCCCATTTCCATTCTGGAATAGGTAGCGGGTTAAGCATTCCAGCCGGCTTCTGATGTTCCAGCTTCACCCTCTGACATATTTCGCAGGCTGACACGAATTGTGCCACTTCCCTCTTCATAGCTGGCCACCAATACACCCTCTTCAGATCTTGGTACATCTTGGTGGCTCCAGGGTGAACACTGTATCTTGCATTATGAGCCTCTCTCATAATGTCTCCTTTAAGCCCGATGTCATCTGGTACACATAGTCTGTTCCCATAGCGGAGGATCCCCTTATCATCGAATCTGAACTCACTATCTTTGCCTGACTGAACAGTCCTGGCAATCTTCACTAACTCTGGGTCCTCGTGCTGTTTCTGAGCCACCTGCTCCAGAAACACGGGGGTTACTTTCATCTGTGCAATCAAAGCACCTGTACCAGACAACTCCATCTGTAGACCCTCCTCAATGAGCTTATAAAATTCCTTCACCACCGGTCTCCTCTCTGCCGTGATGTGGGATAGACTGCCAAGTGATTTCCGGCTTAAGGCATCAGCTACTACATTAGCCTTACCCGGATGGTACTGTATCTCACAATCATAGTCACTGAACAGTTCTACCCATCTCCTCTGCCTCAAGTTCAAATCTCTCTGACTCAAGATGTGCTGCAGGCTCTTATGATCTGTGAAGATCTCACATTTTACCCCATAGAGGTAATGCCTCCACATCTTGAGGGCAAAGATAACCGCTGCCATCTCCAGATCGTGTGTGGGGTAATTCATCTCATGCCTCTTTAGCTGTCTAGAAGCATAAGCGATCACCCTACCATTCTGCATCAACACACAACCCAAGCCTACTCTGGATGCATCACAGAATACTGTGAAGTCCTCATTGCTGGTTGGCAGAGCTAACACTGGTGCTGAAGTCAACCTTTTCTTGAGCTCCTCAAAGCTTTCTTCACATCGATCGGTCCACTCGAACCTCTGATTCTTTCTGGTCAATCTGGTTAAAGGAGCTGCAATTTTGGAGAAGTCCTGTACGAACCTCCTGTAATAACCAGCCAAACCCAAGAAACTTCTGATCTCTGTCACTGAGGTGGGTCTGGGCCAGTTAGTTACAGCCTCTACTTTCTTGGGGTCTACCTCTATTCCATTCTCTGACACTATATGCCCCAAGAATGATATGCTCCTTAACCAGAACTCACACTTGGAGAACTTGGCATACAAGCCATGTTCCCTCAAGGTCTGCAAAACTATCCTCAGATGATGGGCATGCTCCTCTGCATTCCTGGAATACACTAGGATATCATCTATGAAGACAATAACGAAGTGATCCAGGTATGGTCTGAATATTCTGTTCATGAGGTCCATGAATGCTGCAGGGGCGTTGGTTAACCCAAACGGCATTACAAGGAACTCATAGTGCCCATATCTGGTCCTGAAGGCCGTCTTTGGCACGTCCTCCTCTCTGATTCTCAACTGATGGTACCCGGATCTCAGATCTATTTTGGAGAAACAACCCGCTCCTGCTAGCTGGTCGAATAGATCGTCGATCCTTGGCAATGGGTACTTATTCTTGATGGTGACTTTGTTCAACTGCCTGTAGTCGATACAAAGCCTAAGGGATCCATCCTTTTTCTTCACAAAGAGTACTGGAGCACCCCAAGGTGAGGTACTCGGTCGGATGAAACCCTTGTCCACCAGTTCTTGCAACTGTTCCTTCAACTCTTTCATCTCAGCTGGTGCCATCCTGTAGGGAGGGATAGAGATAGGCCTAGTTCCAGGCATTAACTCAATTTCGAACTCTATCTCCCTAGCAGGTGGTAACCCTGGCAGCTCGTCTGGGAAAACATCTAAGAACTCACTCACCACAGGCACTGAGGCGGGCTCTCTAACATGACTATCCAACTCCCTCACATGAGCTAGAAACCCCTGACATCCCCTCCTAAGCAACCTACGAGCCTGAAGAGCTGAAATTAGACCTCTAGGTGTACCCCTCTTGTCTCCTCTGAAGACGACCTCTGACCCATCCTGACATCTGAACTTAACTACTTTGTCCCTGCAGTCCAAGGTAGCACCATGGGTAGATAGCCAATCCATCCCTAGAATGACGTCAAAGTCTGTCAAATCTAGAACCACAAGGTCGGCGGACAAGCATCTTCCCTCTATAAAAACTGGACTACACTGGCAGACTGACTCTGCAACTGACGGGTCACACTTGGGTCCACTAACCCATAGGGGACACTCTAACCCAGAGACCATCAATCCTAACCTCTGAACGGCTCTCGGTGCAATAAAAGAGTGAGATGCACCCGGGTCCATTAATGCATACACATCAGAACACCCAATGATGAGATTACCTGACACCACGGTGTTGGATGTGTTAGCCTCCTGCTGTGTCATGGTGAAGATCCTGGCTGGAGCTGATGGACCTTCACCTCTGAATCCTGCTGAGGAAGAAGCTGACCCTCTCCCTCTGCCTCTGCCACTGGCCTGTGTAGCAGCTGGAGCTACTGGCTGTGCCACACTTCCTGAAGCTGTCTGCTGTGTCTGTGCCATAGGAACTGCTTTAGGACATTGCCATGACATATGCCCCTCTTGCCCACATCTGTAGCAGGTCGTCGTCCCATACCGGCATAAACCCCTGTGTGGCCTACCACACTTCGCACAAGCTGCATTATCTGCCCCAGAACTAGAACCACTGCCAAACCCCAGACTAGACTTGACCTTGTTCCAGAACTTATTCTTCTTACCCTTGGGCTTACCCCATCTCTTACTGCCTGAAGCTGCTGCACTCAAGGTAGAGGGATCTAACCTTCCCCCTCCCGGAGTTTTAGAACCAGAAGCTTGTGCCACTGTCTGTTTGACTGTCCCCTGAACGATGGCACTAGCCTCCATTCTCCTAGCCATGTCTACTATGGCGTGAAAACTCTCTCTATCTGCTGACTGTACCAAGGAGGAATACCTAGGATGGAGCTTCATGATATACCTCCTCGACTTCTTCTGGTCTGTGCTAAGGTCTTGCCCAGCAAAAGGCAGCAACTCCATAAACCTGTCAGTATACTCGTCTACACTCATGTCATCGGTTTGCCTCAACTGCTCGAATTCTATCATCTTCAATTCCCTTGAACTATCAGGGAAAGCCCATCCTGCAAATTCATTAGCGAACTCCTCCCACGATAGGCTATCCACCCTCGGCTTCACATAGTTTTTGAACCACTCACGGGCCTTTTTGCATTTCAAGGTGAAACCAGCCATCTGAATGGCTCTACTATCATCAGCTCCGATCTCCTCTGTGATCATCTTGACCTTCTCCAAATACACAAACGGGTCATCACCTGACTCAAACTGGGGAGCACCCAACTTCATGTAATCTGTCATTTTAGCCTTACTTCTCCCAGATGAGCTAGGCTGAGGTATCTGGGTATCTGGGCATGTAGGTGCTGGTGGTGGTGGAGGTACAGCATCCCCTGAGGTAGGGTTTGCTGGATTTGGATAGTATGGTGGAGGTGGGTACACTGGGTACTGTGGATATGGTGGGTAGTATGGTGGGTATGGCATCTGTGTGGGGTAAGGGTTAAAACTAGGGTAATCCGATGTACCTCCCATCGAATACCCGGGATTTTGGTTGTAGGGCGGATAGTGAGGTGGCTGAACAAATCCCGAGGCCTGAGTGCCTCCTTGGGATTCTCCCATACCCTCTTCTGACATACTGACGCCCAAACTGCCATCCCTCCTTTGATCAACATCCATCTGATCCCCCATATCCTCTGACATACCTCCCTGCACTGTTCCTCTGACTGATCTGCTTCTTCCCAGATCTAAAGACCTTCTAGGGTCTCTCACTGCTCGGTCCCTGTTGGACCTACTCGACATTGCCCTAGGCAATGTTGAAGGACGGGCATCAATGCCCTCGTCCTGAGGTGGTATTCCAGTCAATCGTGCAGATCGACGGGTTCCTCTCATCCTGTTTTCTGAGAAACAGTAAACATCACATAAACATTAGCATTAAATGGTTCATGTCGGCAAGCATGAACCTCACAGCTACATTACACACATAGCATATCATCATGGCATATCATACAATCATAGCAAGACAGGACTCTACATCCTATCCTAGTGGACATGATTTTTGCCTATTGTGCTTGACCTTCTATAACATCTATGAGCCCGACACTCTAGGTCCGACCATATGAACCTAGGGCTCTGATACCACTCTGTAACGCCCCGGAAATCCGGACCGTTACCGGCGCTAGGATCCAGATCGGCGTAAGGCCGCCGGGACCCGTAGCAAGCCTAACATACATCCTGTTTATCTGTTTAATCCCATACATGATCAACAAACATACATAAGAATTAAAAACTTTTCTTTTCTTCATTTACCAAACTCAACCTGTGCATGCACTATATTCATCATATACATAAACATTAATCCCTCTGTGGGATTTCATCAAAGCCTCAATGGGCAATATTTATCCTGTGTTGAGTTGGTTCACATATACATCATAAAATAAGATCATGTACATACCAAGGGATTAACATATACTATGGTCAAGCACAACTCTATCCTCAATAACATAATTACATTCTTATCATTTGTCATGTCCACAAACTCTAGCTATTACATACATATGACTTTTCTCTTCTTTTCTTCTCTATCAATCCCGTACCTGCAAACCTGGGGTTAGGGGAGAGGGGTGAGCTAAAAGCCCAGTGAGCAGAAACTGAAAACATTATATTAAAGTTCATGCTTTCATGAAATGCATCATATCACAGACAATCCACATCAAGGGTGAACCTGTCACCAATTAGTCCCAACATAGTCTCGTGCCAGGCCGTAGCATGGGGTCCTGGTCTTCCTGTCATAACATACATAAAGTCTCGTGCCAGGCCGTAGCATGGGGTCCTGGTCTTCCTGTCATATCATATATAAAGCCTCGTGCCAGGCCGTAGCATGGGGTCCTGGTCTTCCTGTCATATCATATATAAAGTCTCGTGCCAGGCCGTAGCATGGGGTCCTGGTCTTCCTGTCATACATACATAAAGTCTCGTGCCAGGCCGTAGCATGGGGTCCTGGTCTTCCTGTCATAACATACATAAAGTCTCGTGGACTAATTGGATCATACAGCATTCACCCACAACCACAAAATAAAATGCAATGCGACATATTCGTGTACTAATGCAATCAGCCTATTACATATCATCATGATGCGTGAAGCATGCCCAAACCATTCAGTTATTTGATTTAAAACATTAAGCTTGTTTCCACTCACCTCTGGCTAGCTCTGTCCAGACACTGAAGCAGCTCACTCACTGCTGGGGTCCTCGGTTCCTCGGGTCCGAACCTACACAGGTGGACTCCAATGAGGGACCAAACATATATAAACACAACTCTAATATATCCCCCAAAAACCCCCTAAAACATCATGAAAACATCACAGAAAATATGCATGAAACGGCTGAACAGGGCACCTTCGGCGGCACTTTCGGCGGCCGAAAGTCCTGGACAGAGACGAAACTCAGCTAGGTTCGGCGGCACCTTCGGCGGCCGAAAGTGCCAGACAGAGACGAAAGTCTCTTTTCGGGGGCACCTTCGGCAGCCGAAAGCTGCCTTCACAAGAGGGGTTCGGCGGCCGAAACTCCCTTCGGCTGCCGAACCTGGTTTCTGCCAAACGGCAGAAACTTGGTTCAAATGAACCTCCTGCCTCCCAAAACCATAGATCATGCATATTTCTCAACCAAAACACGCATACAAGTTCCTAGGGGTCTCAAACATGCATATACCCCATCTACAACACTTCATTCACCCACAAACAAGCTACATTGCTCAAACATCATCAAAACCCCATAAACTCAACATATGTCCTAACATGCATTTCTACCCATAGATCTTACTTAAAACTTGTTTAAAACATAAAAAGGGTTCAAGATCGACCCTTACCTCTTGAAGAAACGAGAGGAAAGCGATCCTAGCTTGGAGATGGAGAGATTAAGCTCTTTGAACCTCCAAGCACTCAAAACTTGCTCAAAGCTCACAAATCTTCAAAACAAAGTTATAAACTTGTTAAAACCATGAAAGATCTAGAGGAAACACTCAAGATCGAGGGAGGAACGGTGGAGACTCACCTTGGCCGACAATGGGAGAGAAAAAGCTCGCCCGTGCGGACCAAGGGGACCCTTTTATAGTGGCTGGCCAGGCCACGTTCGGGGGCCGAATGTGCCTCCGCATCCATGCAATGTTCGGCGGCCGAACATAAGGTTCGGCGGCCGAACCTGCACTTCCCTCACTTAGACTTTCGGGGGCCTAACGTGCCTCCCAAAGTCCATGCATGTTCGGCGGCCGAAAGTGAGTTTCGGCGGCCGAACCTGAGTTTTTCCTTAAAGAATTTTCATGCAAAAATTTATTTAAAATCATACTTAAAACATTAAAATACATGAAAACATTTTATAAAAACATGCTTTTACCCTTCTAGAGGTATCCGACACCCAAATTCCACCGGACGGTAGGAATTCCGATACCGGAGTCTAGCCGGGTATTACACTTTGTATGGGAGGAAGTGCAGATCACCTATCTGCTGGGAGGAAGTAGGAGAGAGGACTCTTGCGGGTCCGGAGTTAGTAGAGCTTACCAGCAGGGTAGTACCCATAATCAGAGAAAGGATCAAGACTGCTGCTAGTCGGCAAAAGAGTTATGCAGATATCCGTAGAAGACAGCTAGAGTTTCAGGAGGGGGATTTGGTTTTGCTCAAGGTGTCTCCTATGAAAGGAGTGGTTCGGTTCGGGAAGAAGGGTAAGTTAGCTCCACGGTACATCGGTCCTTTTGAGGTGCTTCAGAGGGTCGGTAATGTGTCGTACAAGCTAGACTTGCCTACTTCGATGGAGAGAATCCATCCGGTTTTCCATGTTTCTCTGTTACGGAAGTACGTGTCGGATCCTGGAAAGGTTCTTAGTGAGCCTGATGTAGAGATCCAAGAGGATCTCACCTATGTAGAGCAGCCAGTGCGGATCCTAGACACTCAGATCAGAAAGCTGAGGAACAAGGAAATCCCGATGGTGAAAGTCCTTTGGAACCACCACAATATTGAAGAATGCACCTGGGAGACACGGGAGTCTATGCTCCAGCAATACCCCCATCTGTTTTGAGGTGAGTGTCAGTTATGCTATGTGTTGCATGTATGATATATTGTATGTTATGATTGATGCCATGCTTTGTATGTTAGTTGAGGAACATTCGGGGACGAATGTTCTTAAGGGGGGGAGAATGTAATACCCGGCTAGACTCCGGTATCGGAATCCCTACCGTCCGGTGGGACCTCGGATGTCGGAAGCCTCTAGAAGGGTAAAACTATAATTTTATGAAATGATTTCATGTATTTCATGGTTTTAAGTATGATTTTAAATGAGTTTGTGCATGAATGTAGCTTGAAGGAAAACCCAGGTTCGGCCGCCGAACTTGACATTCGGCCGCCGAACATGCATGTGATTAGGAGGCACGTTAGGCCCCCGAAAGCATGAGTGAGGGAAGTGCAGGTTCGGCCGCCGAACCTTATGTTCGGCCGCCGAACATTGCATGGATACGGAGGCACATTCGGCCCCCGAACGTGGCCTGGCCAGCCACATATAAAAGGGTCCCTTTGGTCCGCACGGGTGAGCTTTTTCTCTCCCATTGTCGGCCAAGGTGAGTCTCCGCCGCTCCTCCCTCAATCTTGAATGTTTTCCCTAGATCTTTCATGGTTTTCACGAGTTTTAACTTCCTTTTTGAAGATCTGTGAGCTAAGAGCAAGTTTTGGGTACTTGGAGGTTCAAAGAGCTCAATCTCTCCATCTCCAAGCTAGGATCGCCTTTCCTCTCGTTTCTTCAAGAGGTAAGCTTCGATCTATGCTTCTCTTATGCTTTATGAAAGTTTTATGCAAGTTGATGGGGTAGAATGCATGTTTAAGCTTATTGATGAGTTTATGGGTTTTGATGCTTTGATGAACAATGTATGTTGATGTTTGTGTGTTTGAAGTGTTGTAGTTGGGGTATATCATAGTTTGAGACCCCTAGGTGTGTTGTATGATGTGTATGCATGTTTAGAAACAAGTTTATGCATGTTTTGAGGCATTTTGGAGGCTGTGGACACAAGGGAGCCGAGTTTCTGCCCTTCGGCAGAAACTCAGGTTCGGCCGCCGAAGTGACTTTCGGCCGCCGAACCCCCTTGTGGAGGCAGTTTCGGCTGCCGAAGCCTGCCCCCGAAACTCAAGGTTCGTCTCTGTCTGGGAGGTTCGGCCGCCGAAAGTGCCGCCGAACCTGCATGACTTTCGGCTGCACAGGGACTTTCGGCCGCCGAACCTGCCGCCGAAAGTGCCCTGTTCAGCCATTTCTTGCATGTTTTCATGTGATGTTTTCAGGATGTTTTAGGGGGTTTTTGGGGAGTATTATAGAGTCATGTTCATGTATGTTTGGTCCCTCATTTGAGTCCACCTTTGTAGGTTCGGACCTGAGGAACCGAGACCCCCAGCAGTGAGCCAGCTGCTTCAGAGTCTCTTCAGAGCTAGCCAGAGGTGAGTGGAACAAACTTTAAGTTTTAAAGCAAATTAATGAAATGTTTTAGCATGATTCACGCATCATGAATGCCATGAGATATATCAGGTTGATTGCATTAGAATTCACGAATATGTTGCATTGCATACCTTGTTGTTGATGTGGATGAATGTTGAATGATCCATTAGCCCTTTCACGTTATGATAGCCTATGTGAGTCCAGGTGTGCCTGCTACGGCTCTACGCCCCTGGCACTATGATTGATTATGGTAGTCCGGGTGTGCCTGCTACGGCTCTACGCCCCCGGCAGGTGTAAGTAAGAAAGATAGGGGCTAAATGGTGACAAGTTCATCCTTGATGTGAAATGTTTGTGTTATGGCGCATACATGAAAGCATGATTTAAATTGATGTTTTATGATTCTGCTCACTGGGCTCTAGTAGCTCATCCCACTCCCTTTATCCCCAGAGTTGCAGGTACAGGATAGATCGGGAAGTCGGCTAGAGTGAAGTAAAGTCATGTATGATGTAATAGATAGTAGTGGACATGAATATAATGTAATGAGTATTTATGACTATGTTAATGTAATGAAAGAGTAATGTATAGTTATGTAATGATGAGGATGATTGAGGACTAGTATGTGCTTGACCCTATGTTTATGGTTATCCCCTTGACACATGATCTATAGAAATGTTTTTATGAAGTATTTGATAGTCCAAGCTTATCGAATGATGAAATACCCCATTGGAGCATTTGATGAGGACTCCAGTGGTGGTTATGATATTAGATGTGCACATGTTCAGGTTAAGCTTGGAAAAAGAAAGAAAAAGTTTACAGTTTTATGTATGTTGTTGATCATGTATGGGATATTACAGGTTACAGGATGTATGTTTGGCTTGCTACGGGTCCCGGCGGCCTTAAGCCGATCTGGATCCTAGCGCCGGTAACGGGTCGGATTTCCGGGTCGTTACAGCACCAACCCTCGATCTTCAAGAGGTAAGTGTAGATCTTGGTTTCCCTTGAGTTTTCATGAAGTTTTAAGTAAGTTTTATGAAGGTTTTATGTTAGAATGGGTAGATATGCATGTTTAAGGTTTATGTGGGTTTTATGCCCAATGTATGTTATGTGATGATGTGTTGAGGAGTTTAAGTTAGTTTCTTTGCTCTCTTTGCTTGTGGGAGTGTGTATGCATGCTTGGGAGAGAGTATGTGAGGTTTGGGGTTGTTTTGTGAGGTTTAGGAGGCTGGTGTGCACGAAGGCTGAGTTCTGATGAACTCAGGTTCGGCCGCCGAAGGTGGTTTCGGCCGCCGAACGTGCCTTTGGATGCATGGTTTGGCCGCCTAACCTTGCCCCCGAAAGTTGAGTTGTGGCTTGAAAGCAGACTTTCGGCCGCCGAAGGAAATGTTCGGCCGCCGAAAGTGCCTAACTTTCGTCTCTGGAGAGAGGGTTCGGCCGCCGAAGGTGCCGCCGAACCTACCCGAGTTTCGTCTCTGGAGGAGACTTTCGGCCGCCGAAGGTGCCGCCGAAAGTGCCTGTCCAGCCTTTTCATGGCTGTTTTCTATGCATGTTTCAGTGATGTTTAGAGGGGTTTTTGGGGAGTTGCTTATGAGTTGTTAGCATGTGTTTAGTACCTCATGTGAGTCCATCTGTGTAGGAGTGGACCTGAGGAGAGGTGTCTAGCTTCAGTGCTAGTTGACCCTGAGTTTGTTGAGCAGAGGCTTCAGGTGAGTAGAACTAACTCAATCTTTTACTTTAAGAAAATCCAATGTTTAATGCATCTTTTATTTTAAAGAATTCAATGCCTAAAGCATATGCATGCATCATGTTTATATGTAATAGGATGTTTGCACTAGTTTCACGAAGGTGATGCATTGCATTATTTGATGTTGATGCTGAGGTAGGGTGGACCGAGGCGACTTCAATAGCCCATATCTGTCACGAGTCTTGTTTAGTCCTTTGGGAGCCGGACAAGTACATGTAGGAAAGTCCTTGTGAGCTCTCTGTGGACCAAACACCATGCCATGTATGTTTCAGGCCTTTGTGAGCTCCTATGGGGGAGCCGGGCACCGACAGAGGGTATTTTTGATGTCATGTCCATCCTCTGAGAGGAAAGATGCATGCAAATAGACAGACTCTCAGAAACCAGGGTCCGTGGGGAATAGTTATTGCATGAGCCCCGAGACGGACAAGATGATGTGATTTCTCTGTGTTATGACGCATTTCATGAATGCATGAATAAGAAGAATAAAATGTCTTTATAATAAAATAAATAATAATATACCTAAAAATGGAGGAACTAAATCAAATGTTTTTCTCTGTTTCTACTCACTGGGCTCTTGTAGCTCACCCCCATTCCCTTAACCCAGTTTTGCAGGGCCAGAGTATGGCAAGCCAGAGTCCAGTCAGAGTAAGCTATGGGATAGAAGAGGTTCAAGCATGGGTTGCCATGTTTGGTTGTAATAGCATAGCTTAGCTTGTTTTGTTTATGTATAAGAGATGCTTGTATGTATATGTTCATGGAGATAGTGATAGTTATGTAAGAAAGTTGCTAAAGAGATGATATGTTATGTAATGCTATGAATGCTTGTATGCTTGTATAGTTTAGTTATGGACATGATGATATATGGACATGATAGATGGAGTTGATGTATGGTCCTTATGGATGTAAGGGGTATGAATGAATAGAAAGAGTAATGAGCTTATTAAAGAGATAGAGCCAAGTAAGAAAAGTATAGATATGCCATGTGTTGTAGCATGAGATGTATAGAATTGTGCTTTGCCTAGTGTTGGTTAATCCCTTTTTGTTTTGCATGATCTTAGAAAATGTTTTAATGTTATGAGTTTTGAATGGCCCGTGAGGGAAGAAAGGGTTTCCAATCCCTTGACCCAAAGCAGGCATGGTTTTACGAAACGTTTTCATGTTGGCCAAGCTTAATGATTCTCCATTGGAGCAGCCTTTATGGACTCCAGAGTGGGGATAAGGTATGAGCAGGAGCATGCACAAAGTTAAGCTTGGTAAAGTTATAAGAACAGTTTTCAGTTTTAGGCCATACTCAGGGTAAGCCTGGGATATGGAAAGCTTTAAGTTTTATGAAAAGTTTGATCATGCACGGGATTATACCTAAAGTTCAGGATGTATAGAGGCTTACTATGGGTCCCGGCGGCCTTAAGCCGATCTGGATCCTAGTGCCGAGCAGTTGGGGCCGTTACAAGAGGGGTACCGGTTTCCGGGCTGTTACAGTTGGTATCAGAGCATAGGTTCCTCGCGAGTACGGTGTTTTGATGCGAAGATGCTCAGACATCGGAAAGAGGTTGTGCTAGATGGTAGGAGGGCAAGCACATTAAGAGAGATTAAGAGTAAGATCATGTCCACTAGGATAGGATGAGGAGTCCTGTCTTGTATGATGATGTGTAATGCCATGTGTGATGCATGTGCATTTATGTTGTATTATGGATGTTGTTAGTCCCTTAGCTGCGAGATGGCATGATATGTACTGATATGAGATGAGCTGAGCGACCAAGAGTGTCCCTTGGCACAGTTGGTCATGGCATGTTCTGCTATGTTGTAGGCTGTAGGTGACAGGTTCATCCATGATATATGTTGCTTGAGGGGTCATGTGTTCATCACGTGGACCATATGATATGATGCATGCTATACGTTATGATGCTATGCTATGTGTTGTGAGTTCATGTGTTTGTCATGGACCACATGATGTGATGTGATGCTTATGTGTGCTGTGTGCCTGTTGTGTTTCAGACAAGCTGAGATGCAAGGTGCTAGGAGCTCTATGGAGTCAGATCCATCTGAGTGGGAAAGTGAGCCTTTTCCCTTTGCAAGGTCAGGTGGAGATGACAGAGCAAGAGACCCTGAAAGGTCTGTTGAAGTCAGCAGAGAAGTTGTGGTGCAGAGGAGGGATGTTAGTTTGCAAGTGAACATGGATGAGGAAAGTATGGAAAAGTCTAAGGATTCTAAGAGTTCAAGTTCAGGAGAAGTTGATCCCTCCATGCTGAGTACAGCTACCAAGAGAGGTAGAAAGTGGGGAAGAGCCAGAGCCCCTAAGCAATGGGGCAAGACTAGAAAGGGTAGGCTGTGGAAGAGGTTTAGGCTAGATGCTGAAGATGGTTCGAGTTCTGGCAGAGGTCCTACAAGATGTTTGAGGTGCGGAAGGTTGCACAGAGGGCCTTGTCGAGTTGGGACAACGGCATGCTTCAGGTGCGGACAGGAAGGGCACTTCGCACGTGATTGTCCTACTGCGCCCAGGAGGGTGTGGTCCCAGCAGCGAGCTGCAGGTGATGTGGCTCAAGCCAGTGTTCCAGGAAGGGGAGCAGACACATCGAACGCAGTGACGCCAGGTACGCTCACTTGTTCATGTTCTGATGTGTGTGTTTGTGCTCTAGTGTGTTTCCCTTTTCTGTTGTTGCTCTAGGAGCCTTTGAGAGGTTGAGTTGATAGCTTCTGGGTGTAGAGTGTTCTCTTTGGGTTAGTAGACCGGATAGGATTCATCTGTAGCTGAGATTCAGGCCAGTGTCCGATGAGAGTAGATGCCTTCCACCCGTGCATGAGGTCCTAGACTTGAGTGTCTGGATGTCAGCCGGGGGATGGATTGGTTTTCTACTTGTGGAGCTGGTAATACTTGCGTCTGCAGCGCAAGGTGGTCGGGATCGAAATGCAGAGTGGGTCTGAGGTAGGCTTCAGAGAGGACCGTGTAGGATGCCTAGAAGGTTGATGTCAGCTGTCAGGCTCGTAGAGTGTATAGGAATGGTTAGTAGAGAGTTTTAGTTGAGTTTGAGAGGGCAGCAGGCAGGTCTAGGAACCAGCCCTGGTGCCATAGATAGAGCGAGTGTTCAGAGGTTTCAGGCTAGTGTCAGGTTGGCCATCAATCAGGGAGGTAGAGTTTGGTTCAGAGGTGGTGCTTGGTACCCATAACCATTTCTCTCTTTCCTTTCGGGATGGTACCTGCAGAGAGTAAGAGTATAGCAGAGAAGAGTAAGAGTAGAATAGAAAGCAGAAGAGAAGAGTAAGATCAGTGAAGAAAGAAGAGAGAAGGATCAGAGTAGCGCAGCAGAAGCTTGTGGCGTTCAAGCGCAAGTTTGAGGTTTTGTTTGTTTGTGTTTTTGTTTGAACATTCGGGGACGAATGTTCTGTAAGGGGGGAAGAATGTAAGACCCCGCTCGTTCAGACATCGGAATTCCTACCGTCCGGTGGAATCTCGGGTGTCGGATCCTCTTTGGGGGGTAGAGCAAGGGTAAAGGAAAAGGTTTTCTAAAATGTTTTTAAGTGTTTTATGGTTTTAAATAGAAAAGAGTTGAGTTTTTGAAGAGAAAAGACCAAGGAGGCGTTTGCCAGGTTCGGCCGCCGAAAGTGAAGTTCGGCCGCCGAACATGTGAAGGCTTCGGGAGCGCCTTTGGCCTCCGAAAGTCTTGTGGGAGCAAGCCAAGGTTCGGCCGCCGAAAGTGAGGTTCGGCCGCCGAACATGCATGAGTTTAGGGGGCACGTTAGGCTGCCGAAGGTTGATGACCAGGCCACCTATATAAGGCCCTCAGATCGGAAATGGGCGAGTTTTCTCCCCATTCTCGAACTCAGGTGAGTTTCTGCCCTCCCTTGGTTGTTTGTGTGTCTTCTCTTCAAAATCCTTCAAGTTTTCATAAGATCTACCATTGGTTTGAAGTTTTGAAGCTAAAATAGAAGTTTTGGGAGCTTGGAGCTTTTGGAGCTTGGACTCTCCACACCTCCGAGTTAGGGATCGCACCAACCCTCGATCTTCAAGAGGTAAGTGTAGATCTTGGTTTCCCTTGAGTTTTCATGAAGTTTTAAGTAAGTTTTATGAAGGTTTTATGTTAGAATGGGTAGATATGCATGTTTAAGGTTTATGTGGGTTTTATGCCCAATGTATGTTATGTGATGATGTGTTGAGGAGTTTAAGTTAGTTTCTTTGCTCTCTTTGCTTGTGGGAGTGTGTATGCATGCTTGGGAGAGAGTATGTGAGGTTTGGGGTTGTTTTGTGAGGTTTAGGAGGCTGGTGTGCACGAAGGCTGAGTTCTGATGAACTCAGGTTCGGCCGCCGAAGGTGGTTTCGGCCGCCGAACGTGCCTTTGGATGCATGGTTTGGCCGCCTAACCTTGCCCCCGAAAGTTGAGTTGTGGCTTGAAAGCAGACTTTCGGCCGCCGAAGGAAATGTTCGGCCGCCGAAAGTGCCTGACTTTCGTCTCTGGAGAGAGGGTTCGGCCGCCGAAGGTGCCGCCGAACCTACCCGAGTTTCGTCTCTGGAGGAGACTTTCGGCCGCCGAAGGTGCCGCCGAAAGTGCCTGTCCAGCCTTTTCATGGCTGTTTTCTATGCATGTTTCAGTGATGTTTAGAGGGGTTTTTGGGGAGTTGCTTATGAGTTGTTAGCATGTGTTTAGTACCTCATGTGAGTCCATCTGTGTAGGAGTGGACCTGAGGAGAGGTGTCTAGCTTCAGTGCTAGTTGACCCTGAGTTTGTTGAGCAGAGGCTTCAGGTGAGTAGAACTAACTCAATCTTTTACTTTAAGAAAATCCAATGTTTAATGCATCTTTTATTTTAAAGAATTCAATGCCTAAAGCATATGCATGCATCATGTTTATATGTAATAGGATGTTTGCACTAGTTTCACGAAGGTGATGCATTGCATTATTTGATGTTGATGCTGAGGTAGGGTGGACCGAGGCGACTTCAATAGCCCATATCTGTCACGAGTCTTGTTTAGTCCTTTGGGAGCCGGACAAGTACATGTAGGAAAGTCCTTGTGAGCTCTCTGTGGACCAAACACCATGCCATGTATGTTTCAGGCCTTTGTGAGCTCCTATGGGGGAGCCGGGCACCGACAGAGGGTATTTTTGATGTCATGTCCATCCTCTGAGAGGAAAGATGCATGCAAACAGACAGACTCTCAGAAACCAGGGTCCGTGGGGAATAGTTATTGCATGAGCCCCGAGACGGACAAGATGATGTGATTTCTCTGTGTTATGACGCATTTCATGAATGCATGAATAAGAAGAATAAAATGTCTTTATAATAAAATAAATAATAATATACCTAAAAATGGAGGAACTAAATCAAATGTTTTTCTCTGTTTCTACTCACTGGGCTCTTGTAGCTCACCCCCATTCCCTTAACCCAGTTTTGCAGGGCCAGAGTATGGCAAGCCAGAGTCCAGTCAGAGTAAGCTATGGGATAGAAGAGGTTCAAGCATGGGTTGCCATGTTTGGTTGTAATAGCATAGCTTAGCTTGTTTTGTTTATGTATAAGAGATGCTTGTATGTATATGTTCATGGAGATAGTGATAGTTATGTAAGAAAGTTGCTAAAGAGATGATATGTTATGTAATGCTATGAATGCTTGTATGCTTGTATAGTTTAGTTATGGACATGATGATATATGGACATGATAGATGGAGTTGATGTATGGTCCTTATGGATGTAAAGGGTATGAATGAATAGAAAGAGTAATGAGCTTATTAAAGAGATAGAGCCAAGTAAGAAAAGTATAGATATGCCATGTGTTGTAGCATGAGATGTATAGAATTGTGCTTTGCCTAGTGTTGGTTAATCCCTTTTTGTTTTGCATGATCTTAGAAAATGTTTTAATGTTATGAGTTTTGAATGGCCCGTGAGGGAAGAAAGGGTTTCCAATCCCTTGACCCAAAGCAGGCATGGTTTTACGAAACGTTTTCATGTTGGCCAAGCTTAATGATTCTCCATTGGAGCAGCCTTTATGGACTCCAGAGTGGGGATAAGGTATGAGCAGGAGCATGCACAAAGTTAAGCTTGGTAAAGTTATAAGAACAGTTTTCAGTTTTAGGCCATACTCAGGGTAAGCCTGGGATATGGAAAGCTTTAAGTTTTATGAAAAGTTTGATCATGCACGGGATTATACCTAAAGTTCAGGATGTATAGAGGCTTACTACGGGTCCCGGCGGCCTTAAGCCGATCTGGATCCTAGTGCCGAGCAGTTGGGGCCGTTACAAGAGGGGTACCGGTTTCCGGGCTGTTACAAATGATCTTGTAAAACTCCTTCACCACTGGTCTCCTCTCTGCTGTGATGTGGGATAGACTGCCTAGTGACTTCCGGCTTAGGGCGTCTGCCACGACATTCGCCTTACCCGGATGATACTGGATCTTGCAATCATAGTCACTCAGCAGCTCTACCCATCTCCTCTGTCTCAAGTTCAAATCTCTTTGACTCAGGATGTACTGCAGGCTCTTATGATCTGTAAAGATCTCACATTTTACCCCATAGAGGTAGTGCCTCTACATCTTGAGTGCAATGATTACTGCTGCCATCTCAAGGTCATGTGTGGGGTAATTCAACTCATGCTTCTTTAGCTGCCTCGAAGCATAAGCAATCACCCTCTCATTTTGTATCAGTACACAACCCAGTCCCACACGGGACGCATCACAAAAGACTGTAAAGTCCTCATCACTAGATGGCAGAGCTAAAACTGGCGCTGAAGTCAACCTCTTCTTAAGCTCTTCAAAACTCTCTTCGCACTGGTCGGTCCACAGAAATTTCTGATTCTTCCTGGTTAGTCTGGTCAGAGGAGTTGCTATTTTTGAGAAGTCCTGAACGAACCTCCTGTAGTAACCTGCCAAACCCAAGAAACTCCTGATCTCCGTCACTGAAGTGGGTCTAGGCCAGTTAGCCACAGTTTCTGTCTTCTTGGGGTCCACCTCTATCCCATTCTCTGACACTACATGCCCCAAGAACGAAATGCTCCTCAGCCAGAACTCACACTTGGAGAACTTGGCATACAAGCCATGTTCCCTCAAGATCTGTAGAACCAACCTCAGATGATGGGCATGCTCCTCTGCATTCCTGGAATACACTAGGATATCATCTATGAAGACAATAACGAAGTGATCCAGGTACTGGCTAAACACTCTATTCATGAGATCCATGAATGCTGCAGGGGCGTTGGTTAACCCGAACGACATCACAAGGAACTCAAAATGCCCATATCTGGTCCTGAAAGCTGTCTTTGGCACGTCTTCTTCCCTGATCCTCAACTGATGATACCCGGACCTCAGATCTATTTTAGAGAAACAACCCGCTCCTGCTAGCTGGTCGAATAGATCATCGATCCTTGGCAAAGGGTACCTATTCTTGGTAGTGACTTTGTTCAACTGCCTGTAGTCGATACAAAGTCTGAGGGATCCATCCTTCTTTCTCACAAACAAAACTGGAGCACCCCAGGGTGAGGTACTCGGTCGGATAAAGCCCTTGTCTACCAGCTCCTGCAACTGCTCCTTCAACTCTTTCAATTCTACTGGCGCCATCCTGTAGGGAGGGATAGAGATCGGTCGGGTTCCAGGCATCAGTTCTATCTCGAACTCTATCTCCCTAACAGGTGGTAAACCTGGCAGCTCGTCTGGGAACACATCTAAGAACTCTCTAACCACTGGCACCGAGGCGGGCTCTCTGACCTGACTGCTAAGCTCTCTCACATGAGCCAAATACCCCTGACATCCCCTCCTGAACAACCTACGAGCCTGAAGAGCTGATATCAGACCTCTAGGTGTACCCCTCCTGTCTCCTCTGAAGACAACCTCAGACCCATCCTGACCTCTGAACCTGACTATCTTGTCCCTGCAGTCCAAGGTAGCACCATGGGTAGATAACCAGTCCATCCCTAGAATGACGTCAAAATCTGTCAAATCTAGAACCACTAGGTCGGCGGACAAGCATCTTCCCTCAACAAACACAGGACTACACTGGCAAACTGACTCTGCCACTGATGGGTCACACTTGGGTCCACTGACCCAGAGAGGACACTCTAACCCAGAAGTCATCAGACCTAACCTCCCCACGGCTCTCGGAGCAATAAAAGAATGAGATGCACCAGGGTCCATCAAGGCATACACATCTGAAAAACCAATGATTAAGTTACCTGCCACTACGGTGTTAGATGCATCTGCCTCCTGCTGTGTCATTGTGAAGATCCGTGCTGGAGCTGATGGACCTTCACCTCTGAAACCCGCTGAAGAAGAGGCTGCTCCTCTCCCTCTGCCTCTGCCACTGGCCTGAGTCATGGCTGGAGCTGCTGGCTGCGCTACACTGCCTGAGGCTGTCTGCTGGGACTGAGCCATCGGGACTGCTCTTGGACATTCTCGAGCCATATGCCCCTCCTGACCACATCTGAAACAGGCGTTCGTCCCAAACCGACATACTCCCCTGTGTGGCCTACCACACTTCGCACAAACTGCATTATCCGCACCAGAGCTTGAGCCACTCCCAAATCCCAGACTAGACTTAACCTTGTTCCAGAACTTATTCTTCTTACCCTTGGGCTTACCCCATCTCTTACTGCCTGAAGCTGCTGCACTCAGGGTAGAAGGATCTAATCTTCCCCCACCCGGAGTTTTAGAACCAGAAGGCTGTACCACTGTCTGCTTAACTGTCCCTTGAATGATGGCACTGGCCTCCATTTTCCTAGCCATATCTACTATGGCATGGAAGCTCTCCCTATCCACTGACTGAATCAAGGAGGAATACCTGGAATGAAGCTTCATGACATACCTCCTTGACTTCTTCGAATCTGTATCCAGACTCTGCCCAGCAAAAGGCAACAGCTCCAAGAATCTGTCGGTGTACTCCTCTACACTCATTTCATCCGTCTGCCTCAACTGTTCAAACTCTATCATCTTCAGTTCCCTTGAACTATCGGAAAAAGCCCATCCTGCAAACTCGTTTGCAAACTCTTCCCAAGACATGTTGTCCACCCTCGGATTCACATAATTCTTGAACCACTCACGGGCCTTCTTGCATTTTAATGTGAACCCAGCCATCTGAATGGCTCTACTGTCATCCGCCCCTAACTCCTCTGTAATAGTCTTGACCCTCTCAAGATACACAAACGGGTCATCACTTGACTCAAACTGGGGAGCACCCAGCTTCATGTATTCAGTCATCTTGACCTTGCTCCTACCAGATGAGTTAGGCCTAGGTAATTGGGTTTCTGGAACTGGGGTTTCTGCTGATGGTGGAGAAGGTGCAACATTTTGTGTGGTAGGGTTTGCTGGATTTGGATAGTAGGGTGGTGGTGGATATATCGGGTACTGTGAGTATGGTGGGTAGTAAGGTGGGTATGGCATCTGTGTGGGATAAGGGGTGAAGCTAGGGTAATCCGATGTACCTCCCATCGAATACCCGGGATGTTGTGAGAAGTGTGGGTAGTGGGGTGGCTGAACAAATCCCGAGGCCTGAGTGCCTCCTTGGGACTCTCCCATACCTTCTTCTGACATGCTAACTCCCAAACTGCCATCCCTTCTCTGCTCTACATCCATAGCATCCCCCATATCTTCTGACATTCCTCCCTGAACTGTTCCCCTCACTGATCTGCTCCTACCTAGATCCAGAGACCTTCTAGGGTCTCTTACTGCTCTTTCTCTGTTAGACCTACTAGACATTGCCCTAAGCAATGTAGGAGGACGGGCGCTCATGCTCTCATCCTCAGGTGGCACTCCAGTCAATCGTGCAGATCGACGAGTTCCTCTCATCCTGTTTCTCAAAAAAAAATAGCACGCATAGCGCAAACATTAGCATCATATGGTTCATGTGGGCACACATGAACCCTCAGCACATACATCACATATCATAGCATATCATTAATGCACATGCATGTTATCATGGCATTTCAAATCATCATACAAGACAGGACTCCACATCCTATCCCAGTGGACATGATCTTTCCTATTGTGCTTGACCTTCTACAACATCTAGGAGCCCGACACTCTAGGTCCGACCATATGAACCTAGGGCTCTGATACCATTCTGTAACGACCCGAAAATCGGACCGCTACCGGCGCTAGGATCCAGTTCGGCTTAAAGCCGCCGGGACCCATAGCAAGCCTGACATATAACCTGTAAACCTGTATAATCCCATACATGATCAACAACATACATAAAAATTAAAACTTTTCTTTCCATATACATCAACCATACTCAACCTGTGCATGCACTGTATATAACATAACTCATAAACATTGATCCCTCTGTGGGATCTCATCAGTGCCCCCAAATGGGTGACATATCATATGCTGAGTTGGTTTACATAAACATCATAAAAATCTCTAAGATCATGTATAGAAAGGGATACAACAATCTATGGTCAAGCACATCTCTAGCATCCATAAACATCATCTTATTACATAACTATACTGTACTTTTACATTACATCGTTCTATGATTTGTCATGTCCACATTCTATCTATTACATAAACAATCTTTACTCTAACCAACCTCCTCTTCTATCCTGTACCTGCAAGCCTGGGAGTAAAAGGGAGAGGGCTAAGCTAAAAGCCCTGTGAGTAGAACTATAAAACATATTAACACTATGCTCCAATGAAATGCATCATAACACAGACAGTTCACATAAGGGTTGGGTGAACTTGTCACCAATTAGTCCAAGCTAACTCTGTGTCAGGCCGTAGCATGGGGTCCTGGTCTTCCTGTCATACATACATTACTTAATACCCGGCTAGACTCCGGTATCGGAATTCCTACCGTCCGGTGGAATCTCGGATGTCGGAAACCTCTAGAAGGGGTAAAACCATGTTTTATAAAATGTTTTTAATGTATTTTATGTTTTTAAGCAAAAAGGAAATTGAGTTTTGAATGAAAAAGACCAAAGGAGGCTTTGCCAGGTTCGGCCGCCGAAAGTGAGGATCGGCCGCCGAACATGGTGGGGGGTTTTGGGAGCGCTTTAGGCCTCCGAAAGCCTTGTTTGAAAGACTCAAGGTTCGGCCGCCGAACCTCATGTTCGGCCGCCGAACATGCATGAGATGTGGGGGCACGTTAGGCCGCCGAAAGGTGGCAGAACCAGCCCTATAAGAGACCCCGTGACCGAAACAGGCGAGGTTTTCTCTCCCATTTCGGCCGACGGTAAGCTTTAGCCCTCCTATGGTCATTTTAAGTGTTTTCCCTCAAATCCTTTAGATCTTAACAAGTTACATCTTGTTTTTGAAGAGTTTCAAAGTTTAAGCAAGTTTTGGAGCTTTGAGGTTCAAGAACTCGAATCTCCCCATCTTCGAGCTAGGATCGTTTCTCTCTCGCTCTTCAAGAGGTAAGAGCCGATCTCTAGTTCTAAATGTGTTTTAAGTAAGTTTTATGCAAGTTTTTGGGGTAGAAATGCATGAGTAGGCTTGATGGGTTTTTATGAAAAATCCATGGTTTTAATGTGTATTTATGTGCAATGTGGCTTGCTTGTGTGTTGTAGTTGGGGTTTAAGCTTGTTGGAGACCCCTAGGAGCTTGTATGCTTGAGTATGCTGGTTGTAGAATAGGTTTATGCATGATTGGTTGTGTAGGGGGTTGTTTTGGGCATGAAGAACCAAGTTTCTGCCCTTTGGCAGAAACCAGGTTCGGCAGCCGAAGGTACTTTCGGCCGCCGAACCAGCTTGGGAGGCAGCTTTAGGCTGCCGAAGCTTGCCCCCGAAAGTTTGAGTTTCGGCCCTGTCCGAGACTTTCGGCCGCCGAAGGTGCCGCCGAACATGCATGAGTTTCGTCTCTGTCTGGGAGTTTCGGCCGCCGAAGGTGCCGCCGAACCTGCCTGACTTTCGGCTCTGGAGGGACTTCCGGCCGCCGAAGGTGCCGCCGAAAGTGCCCTTCCCAGCCTTTTCTTGCATGTTTTCTAGGGATGTTTTGAGGTGTTTTTAGGAGGTTTTTGGGGGTATGTTTAGAGTTATGTTCTTGTTGTTTGGTGCCTCATTCGAGTCCACCTGTGTAGGTTCGGACCCGAGGACCCGAGACCCCCGGTTGTGAGATAGTCTTTCAGAGTCCGTCGTTAAAGCTTCGGTCACCAGGTGAGTGGGATCTTTCCCTAAGTTTTTTAGTAAAGAATAAATGAACAAATGAATGAATCTGATAGCATACTCATGCATCATTAATGCCATGTGATGTTTCAGGATGTTTGCATTAGAAATTCACGAATATGTTGCATTGCATAATTTGATGTTGATGTGGATGGTTATTGGGTGATCCATAGTCCTCTAATGTTATGTTATGATGATATGTTATGTATGTTATGTAAGAGAAAGACCAGCGAGGCCCATTCTACGCCCCTGGCACTTGGAGATGTGAGGACTAATGGTGACAATACCATCCTTTATGTGATTAAATGTGATGTGTTGCATTTCATGAAAGCATGTAAAGTAAAAGTCATGTTATTTAATGCTAATATTAAAATGAATAATAATATACCTAAAAAGTGTGGAATTAAAGCAAATGCTAATATTAAAATGGAGAATAAAATACCTAAAAATGGAGGAATTAATATCATGTTTTTACCTTTTTCTCACTGGGCTTTTTAGCTCACCCCTCTCCCCTAACCCCAGTCTTGCAGGTACCGTGTAGCTAGAGGAGTCAGAAGAGTTTCAGAAGTTTATGTAATAGCATAGCTGTGGACATGGTTTATTCATAATGTAAAAGTATGTTATGTAATGTAATGTAAGTTTTATAGTGTGCTTGACTAGAGTCTGTTGTAATCCCGTAAATACATGAGATAAATGTTTTATGATGTTTATGTAACCCAAGCCTGCTATATGTTATGTACCCCATTGGAGTAATTGTTGAGAACTCCACTGAGGGGTTTATGTTATGTTTATGCATGCACAGGCTAGACTGGGTAAAGAAATGTTTGAATGAAAGAAAAGTTTTAATTTTTATGTATGTTTTGGTTCATGTATGGGATTGAACAGGTTCACAGGATGTATGTTTTGGCTTGCTACGGGTTCCGGCGGCCTTAAGCCGACCTGAATCCTAGCGCCGGTAGCGGTCCGGTTTCCGGGTCGTTACAGAATGGTATCAGAGCCCTAGGTTCATATGGTCGGACCTAGAGTGTCGGGCTCATAGATGTGATAGAATGGTCAAGCACAATAGGAAATCATGTCCACTAGGATAGGATGTAGAGTCCTGTCTTGCATGAAAGTATGTATGCCATGAGATATGATGTGTATATGATGTGGGTTCATGTGTGTCCACATGAACCATTTGATGCTGATGTTTTGTTATCTGTGCTGTTTTTCAGTAAACAGAATGCGAGGAACTCGTCGATCAACTAGATTGACTAGAGTACCACCGGAGGATGAGGGCACGAGCGCCCGTCCCCCAGCATTGCCAAGAGCAATGTCAAGCAGGTCCAACAGGGACAGAGCAGTGAGGGACCCTAGAAGGTCTCTGGATCTGGGTAGAAGCAGATCAGTAAGGGGTACAGTTCAGGAAAGGATGTCAGTTGATGAAGAAGTAGAGATGGATGTGGAGCAGAGGAGGGATGGTAACCTTGGTGTAAACATGCCAGAAGAGGGCATGGGTGAGTCACAGGGAGGCACTCAGGCCTCGGGGTTTGTTCCTCCACCCCAGTACCCGCCTTTTTCACCATACCCCGGGTATTCGATGGGAAGTACATCGGAGTACCCCAGTTTTAATCCTTACCCTTCTCATATGCCATATCCACCTTTCTACCCACAGTATCCACAGTACCCTATGTACCCACCTCCATCCTTCCATCCAGGCACGGCAAACCCTATCCCAGGGGATGTCGCACCTCCACCACCAGCAGAACCCACAGTTCCAGAAACTCAAAGACCTCAACCTACCTCATCTGGAGGGAGCAAGGCCAAGATGACCGACTATATGAAGTTGGGTGCTCCCCAGTTTGATACAGGTGATGATCCGTTCGTATACCTGGAGAAGGTCAAAACAATTACAGATGAGATAGGGGCTGATGATAGTAGAGCCATTCAGATGGCTGGTTTCACCCTGAAATGCAAAAAGGCCCGTGAGTGGTTCAAGGGCTATGTGAAACCAAGGGTGGACAGTCTTTCATGGGAGGAGTTTGCGAATGAGTTCGCAGGATGGGCTTTCCCTGACAGTTCCAGGGAGCTGAAGATGATTGAGTTTGAACAGCTGAAACAGACAGATGAGATGGGTGTCGATGAGTACACCGATAGGTTCTTAGAGTTGTTGCCGTTTGCTGGGCAACATCTGGACACAGATTCGAAGAAGTCGAGGAGGTATACCATGAGGCTCAATTCCAGGTATTCCTCTTTGATTCAGTCAGCCGATAGAGAAAGTTTCCATGCCATTATAGACATGGCCAGGAGAATGGAGGCTAGTGCCGTAATAGAGGGAAAAGTCAAACAGTCAGTGGCACAACCTTCTGGTTCTAAGACCCCAAGTGGGGGAAGGATAGATCCTTCATCCTTGAGTTCAGCCAGTAAGAAGTGGAGCAGTACCACTAAGAAACCAAAGAAGAATAAGTTCTGGAGCAAGATCAAGTCAGGTCTGGGACTAGGAAGTGGCTCAAGCTCTGGTGCTGATAATGCAGTATGTGCAAGGTGTGGTAAGCTACACAGAGGGGTATGCCGTTTTGGGACAACAGCCTGTTACAGGTGTGGGCAGGAGGGACACATGTCCATGGAGTGTCCTAGAGCAGTTCCTATGGCGCGGCCCCAGCAGACTACTTCAGGTAGTGTGGCACAGCCAGCAGCTTCAACCGCGACACAGGCCAGTGGCAGAGGCCGAGGGAGAGGGTCAGCCTCTTCTTCATCAGCTTACAGAGGGGAAGGTCCGTCAGCTCCAGCACGGATCTTCACTATGACACAGCAGGAGGCAAACGCATCCAACACCGTGGTGTCAGGTAATATCATCATTGGTTGTTCAGATGCTTATGCCTTAATGGACCCGGGTGCATCCCATTCTTTTGTTTCTCCGAGAGCGGTCGAGAGGTTGGGTTTGATGGTCTCTGGGTTAGAGTGTCCCCTATGGGTCAGTGGACCCAAGTGTGACCCGTCAGTGGCAGAGTCAGTCTGCCAGTACAGTCCAGTTTTCATTGAGGGAAGATGTCTATCCGCCGACCTTGTGGTTCTAGACTTGACAGATTTTGACGTCATTCTAGGGATGGATTGGCTATCTACCCATGGTGCTACCTTGGATTGCAGAGACAAGGTAGTTAAGTTCAGATGTCAGGATGGGTCAGAGGTTGTCTTTAGAGGAGACAGGGGGAGTACACCTAGAGGTTTGATATCAGCCCTACAGGCTCGTAGGCTGCTCAGGAGGGGTTGTCAGGGTTATCTAGCTCATGTGAGAGAGCTAGACAGAGATGTCAGAGAGCCCGCCTCAGTGCCTGTGGTTAGAGAGTTCTTAGATGTTTTCCCAGACGAACTGCCAGGTTTACCGCCTCCGAGGGAGATAGAGTTCGAGATAGAATTGATGCCAGGAACCAGACCAATCTCTATCCCTCCCTACAGGATGGCGCCAGCAGAGCTGAAGGAGCTTAAAGAACAGTTGCAAGAGCTGGTAGATAAGGGTTTCATCCGACCGAGTACCTCACCCTGGGGTGCTCCAGTGTTGTTCGTGAAAAAGAAGGATGGATCCCTTAGACTTTGTATCGACTACAGACAGTTGAACAAGGTCACTACCAAGAACAAGTACCCGTTGCCTAGGATCGATGATCTATTCGACCAGCTAGCAGGAGCAGGTTGTTTCTCCAAAATAGATCTGAGATCTGGGTACCATCAGCTGAGGATCAGAGATGAGGACGTGCCGAAGACAGCTTTCAGGACCAGATATGGGCACTATGAGTTCCTAGTGATGCCGTTCGGGTTAACAAACGCCCCTGCAGCATTCATGGATCTCATGAATAGAGTATTTAGCCAATACCTGGATCACTTCGTTATTGTCTTCATAGATGATATCTTAGTGTATTCCAGGAATGCAGAAGAGCATGCCCATCATCTGCGGTTGGTCTTGCAGACTTTGAGGGAACATGGCTTGTATGCCAAGTTCTCTAAATGTGAATTCTGGCTGAGGAGCATTTCGTTCTTGGGGCATGTAGTGTCAGAGAATGGTATTGAGGTGGACCCCAAGAAGACAGAAACTGTGGCTAACTGGCCTAGACCCACTTCAGTGACAGAGATTAGAAGTTTCTTGGGTTTGGCTGGTTACTACAGGAGGTTCGTTCAGGACTTCTCAAAGATAGCAGCTCCTCTGACCAGGTTAACCAGGAAGAATCAGAAGTTTCTGTGGACCGACCAGTGCGAAGAGAGTTTTGAAGAGCTTAAGAAGAGGTTGACTTCAGCACCAGTTTTAGCTCTGCCATCTGGTGATGAGGACTTTACAGTCTTTTGTGATGCGTCCCGTGTGGGACTGGGTTGTGTACTGATGCAGAACGAGAAGGTAATTGCTTATGCTTCTAGGCAGCTGAAGAAGCATGAGTTGAATTACCCCACACATGACCTTGAGATGGCAGCAGTAATCTTTGCACTCAAGATGTGGAGGCACTACCTCTATGGGGTAAAATGTGAGATCTTTACAGATCATAAGAGCCTGCAGCACATCCTGAGTCAAAGAGATTTGAATTTGAGACAACGAAGATGGGTAGAACTGCTCAGTGACTACGATTGCAAAATCCAGTATCATCCGGGTAAGGCTAATGTAGTAGCTGATGCCTTAAGCCGGAAATCACTCGGCAGTCTATCCCACATCACAGCAGAACGAAGACCAGTAGTAAAGGAGTTCTACAAGCTCATCGAAGAAGGGCTACAGTTGGAGTTGTCGGGTACAGGTGCCTTGTTGGCTCAGATGAAAGTGACACCCGTGTTCCTTGAGCAAGTTGCTCAGAAACAGCATGAGGACCCCGAGTTAGTGAAAATTGCCAGGACTGTTCAGTCAGGCAATGATAGTGAGTTCAGATTCGACAGTAAGGGGATCCTCCGCTATGGGAGTCGATTATGTGTACCAGACGACATAGGGCTAAAAGGAGACATTATGAGAGAGGCTCATAATGCAAGATACAGCATTCACCCCGGAGCCACCAAGATGTATCAAGATTTGAAGAAAGTTTATTGGTGGCCAGCAATGAAGAAAGAAGTGGCACAGTTCGTGTCAGCCTGCGAAGTGTGTCAGAGGGTGAAGCTGGAACATCAGAAGCCAGCTGGAATGCTTAACCCGCTACCTATTCCAGAATGGAAATGGGAAAATATAGCTATGGACTTCGTAGTAGGGTTACCAGCGGCGTCCAACAGAGTGGACTCCATATGGGTGATTGTGGACAGGCTCACCAAATCTGCTCACTTCATTCCTGTCAGGAGTGGCTATTCTGTGGACAAGTTGGCGCAGGTGTATGTGGACGAGATCGTCAGGCTGCATGGGGTTCCCATTTCGATAGTGTCAGATAGAGGGCCCCAGTTCACCTCCAGGTTTTGGCGGAGTCTGCAGAATGCCATGGGTACTAGGTTGGATTTTAGTACTGCCTTCCACCCCCAGACTGATGGACAGTCAGAAAGAACCATCCAGACTATCGAGGATATGCTCAGAATGTGTGTGCTGGACTTTGGCGGTTCTTGGAGGCAGCATCTACCTTTGGTGGAGTTTGCCTACAATAACAGCCATCATGCTAGCATCGGGATGGCTCCGTATGAAGCTTTGTACGGAAGGAAGTGCAGGTCACCTGTTTGCTGGGAGGAAGTTGGAGAGAAGGCCTTGGCAGGGCCTGAGCTAGTAGAGATTACCAGCAGGGTGGTACCCATAATCAGAGAAAGAATCAAGACTGCTGCAAGCAGACAGAGGAGTTATGCAGACATCCGCAGAAGGCAGTTAGAGTTTCAGGAGGGGGATCTGGTATTGCTTAAAGTGTCTCCAATGAAAGGAGTGGTTCGCTTCGGGAAGAAGGGTAAACTAGCCCCACGATACATCGGACCCTTTGAAATCTTGCAAAAGATTGGGAATGTGTCGTACAAGCTAGATTTACCTGCTTCAATGGCAAGAATCCATCCGGTTTTCCATGTTTCAATGTTGAGGAAGTTTGTGTCAGATCCGAGCAAGGTTCTTAGTGAGCCTGATGTGGAGGTCCAAGAGGATCTCACCTATGTTGAACAGCCAGTACGGATCATAGACACGCAGATCAGAAAATTAAGAAACAAGGAAATCCCAATGGTGAAAGTCCTGTGGAACCACCACAACTTGGAAGAATGCACTTGGGAGACACGGGAGTCTATGCTCCAGCAGTACCCTCAGCTCTTTTAAGGTTAGATCCCTATGTGTTGATGTGCTTAGTATGTATGTTATATGTTTGCCATGTTATGTGTTGTTTGGTGAACATTCGGGGACGAATGTTCTTAAGGGGGGAAGAATGTAATACCCGGCTAGACTCCGGTATCGGAATTCCTACCGTCCGGTGGAATCTCGGATGTCGGAAACCTCTAGAAGGGGTAAAACCATGTTTTATAAAATGTTTTTAATGTATTTTATGTTTTTAAGCAAAAAGGAAATTGAGTTTTGAATGAAAAAGACCAAAGGAGGCTTTGCCAGGTTCGGCCGCCGAAAGTGAGGATCGGCCGCCGAACATGGTGGGGTTTTGGGAGCGCTTTAGGCCTCCGAAAGCCTTGTTTGAAAGACTCAAGGTTCGGCCGCCGAACCTCATGTTCGGCCGCCGAACATGCATGAGATGTGGGGGCACGTTAGGCCGCCGAAAGGTGGCAGAACCAGCCCTATAAGAGACCCCGTGACCGAAACAGGCGAGGTTTTCTCTCCCATTTCGGCCGACGGTAAGCTTTAGCCCTCCTATGGTCATTTTAAGTGTTTTCCCTCAAATCCTTTAGATCTTAACAAGTTACATCTTGTTTTTGAAGAGTTTCAAAGTTTAAGCAAGTTTTGGAGCTTTGAGGTTCAAGAACTCGAATCTCCCCATCTTCGAGCTAGGATCGTTTCTCTCTCGCTCTTCAAGAGGTAAGAGCCGATCTCTAGTTCTAAATGTGTTTTAAGTAAGTTTTATGCAAGTTTTTGGGGTAGAAATGCATGAGTAGGCTTGATGGGTTTTTATGAAAAATCCATGGTTTTAATGTGTATTTATGTGCAATGTGGCTTGCTTGTGTGTTGTAGTTGGGGTTTAAGCTTGTTGGAGACCCCTAGGAGCTTGTATGCTTGAGTATGCTGGTTGTAGAATAGGTTTATGCATGATTGGTTGTGTAGGGGGTTGTTTTGGGCATGAAGAACCAAGTTTCTGCCCTTTGGCAGAAACCAGGTTCGGCAGCCGAAGGTACTTTCGGCCGCCGAACCAGCTTGGGAGGCAGCTTTAGGCTGCCGAAGCTTGCCCCCGAAAGTTTGAGTTTCGGCCCTGTCCGAGACTTTCGGCCGCCGAAGGTGCCGCCGAACATGCATGAGTTTCGTCTCTGTCTGGGAGTTTCGGCCGCCGAAGGTGCCGCCGAACCTGCCTGACTTTCGGCTCTGGAGGGACTTCCGGCCGCCGAAGGTGCCGCCGAAAGTGCCCTTCCCAGCCTTTTCTTGCATGTTTTCTAGGGATGTTTTGAGGTGTTTTTAGGAGGTTTTTGGGGGTATGTTTAGAGTTATGTTCTTATTGTTTGGTGCCTCATTCGAGTCCACCTGTGTAGGTTCGGACCCGAGGACCCGAGACCCCCGGTTGTGAGATAGTCTTTCAGAGTCCGTCGTTAAAGCTTCGGTCACCAGGTGAGTGGGATCTTTCCCTAAGTTTTTTAGTAAAGAATAAATGAACAAATGAATGAATCTGATAGCATACTCATGCATCATTAATGCCATGTGATGTTTCAGGATGTTTGCATTAGAAATTCACGAATATGTTGCATTGCATAATTTGATGTTGATGTGGATGGTTATTGGGTGATCCATAGTCCTCTAATGTTATGTTATGATGATATGTTATGTATGTTATGTAAGAGAAAGACCAGCGAGGCCCATTCTACGCCCCTGGCACTTGGAGATGTGAGGACTAATGGTGACAATACCATCCTTTATGTGATTAAATGTGATGTGTTGCATTTCATGAAAGCATGTAAAGTAAAAGTCATGTTATTTAATGCTAATATTAAAATGAATAATAATATACCTAAAAAGTGTGGAATTAAAGCAAATGCTAATATTAAAATGGAGAATAAAATACCTAAAAATGGAGGAATTAATATCATGTTTTTACCTTTTTCTCACTGGGCTTTTTAGCTCACCCCTCTCCCCTAACCCCAGTCTTGCAGGTACCGTGTAGCTAGAGGAGTCAGAAGAGTTTCAGAAGTTTATGTAATAGCATAGCTGTGGACATGGTTTATTCATAATGTAAAAGTATGTTATGTAATGTAATGTAAGTTTTATAGTGTGCTTGACTAGAGTCTGTTGTAATCCCGTAAATACATGAGATAAATGTTTTATGATGTTTATGTAACCCAAGCCTGCTATATGTTATGTACCCCATTGGAGTAATTGTTGAGAACTCCACTGAGGGGTTTATGTTATGTTTATGCATGCACAGGCTAGACTGGGTAAAGAAATGTTTGAATGAAAGAAAAGTTTTAATTTTTATGTATGTTTTGGTTCATGTATGGGATTGAACAGGTTCACAGGATGTATGTTTTGGCTTGCTACGGGTTCCGGCGGCCTTAAGCCGACCTGAATCCTAGCGCCGGTAGCGGTCCGGTTTCCGGGTCGTTACACATCAACCATACTCAACCTGTGCATGCACTGTATATAACATAACTCATAAACATTGATCCCTCTGTGGGATCTCATCAGTGCCCCCAAATGGGTGACATATCATATGCTGAGTTGGTTTACATAAACATCATAAAAATCTCTAAGATCATGTATAGAAAGGGATACAACAATCTATGGTCAAGCACATCTCTAGCATCCATAAACATCATCTTATTACATAACTATACTGTACTTTTACATTACATCGTTCTATGATTTGTCATGTCCACATTCTATCTATTACATAAACAATCTTTACTCTAACCAACCTCCTCTTCTATCCTGTACCTGCAAGCCTGGGAGTAAAAGGGAGAGGGCTAAGCTAAAAGCCCTGTGAGTAGAACTATAAAACATATTAACACTATGCTCCAATGAAATGCATCATAACACAGACAGTTCACATAAGGGTTGGGTGAACTTGTCACCAATTAGTCCAAGCTAACTCTGTGTCAGGCCGTAGCATGGGGTCCTGGTCTTCCTGTCATACATACATTACTTACCATTGCCCCAGGGCCTCCTCTGGGCTCCTGGTCTTCGAGTCCCATAACCGTGCCAGGCCGTAGAATGGGGTCCTGGTCTTTCCTTACTCTGTGCCAGGCCGTAGAATGGGGTCCTGGTCTTCCTGTCATGGACTAATTGGGTCATCCAACATTCACCCACATCAACAACAATCGATGCAATGCGGCATATTCATGAAACTAATGCAATCATCCTATTGCATAATCATGATGCATGAAACATGATAAAACATTTAATTTAAAAGATTAAGTTTAGTTCCACTCACCTCTGGCTTACTCTGACAACACCGAAGCAGCTGAACTCACTGCTGGGGTCCTCGGTTCCTCGGGTCCGAACCTACACAGGTGGACTCAAATGAGGGACCAAACATACTAGAACATATCTCTAAACTACTCCCCAAAACCCCCTAAAACATCATGAAACAACCATACAAAAACATGCAAAGGAGGCCTGGACAGGGCACTTTCGGCGGCAGGTTCGGCGGCCGAAAGTCCCTCCAGAGCCGAAAGTCAGGCAGGTTCGGCGGCACCTTCGGCGGCCGAAACTCCCAGACAGAGACGAAACTCATGCATGTTCGGCGGCACCTTCGGCGGCCGAAACTGCCAGACAGAGACGAAAGTCTCCTTTCGGGGGCAAGCTTCGGCAGCCGAAAGGCTGCCTCCCCAGCCATGTTCGGCGGCCGAAAATCCTTCGGCTGCCGAACCTGGTTTCTGCCAAAGGGCAGAAACTTGGCTCCCTTTGCACATTTCGCCTCCAAACTTATCAAACATGCATCAAACCTATTCTACAACACACAAACACAAGCATACATGTTCCTAGGGGCCTCAAACCAACATAAACCCCATCTACAACACATCAAGTAACTCACATTGTTCATGAACATACATTTATACCCATAAACATAACCATAACCTAAACATGCATTCTAACCCATAGATCTACTTAAAACTTACTTAAAACATGCAATGAGCTTAAGATCGGCCCTTACCTCTTGAAGATCGAGAGAGAGACGACCTAAAATCGAAGTTGGGAGAGATTGGGTTCTTGAACCTCCAAGCTTCAAAACTTTGCTCAAAAGCTTTAATCTTCAAACCAAAGTTAAAACAAGTGAAAATCTTGAAAGATTTAGAGGAAAGACGTCAAAGATGGGTGAGGGGCGGCGGAAACTCACCTTGGCCGAAAATGGGGAAAAAGCTCGCCCGTTTTCGGCTAAGGGACCCTTTTATAGTGGCTGGCCAGACCACGTTCGGGGGCCGAATGTGCCTCCGCATGCATGCCATGTTCGGCGGCCGAACTTGAGGTTCGGCGGCCGAACCTGGAATTCCCTCACTTATGCTTTCGGGGGCTTAAGGCACACCCGAAATGCATGCATGTTCGGCGGCCGAACTTGGGATTCGGCGGCCGAACCTGAGTTTTCCTCCAATGCTATTCTCATGCAAAAAAACTCATTTTCTTTCAATTAAAACCATGAAAATCATTAAAACATTTTGTGAAAACATGTTTCTACCCTACTAGAGGCTTCCGACATCCGAGATTCCATCGGACGGTAGGAATTTCGATACCGGAGTCTAGCCGGGTATTACATTGGTTGTGCACGAAGCTGAGTTCTGCATGAACTCAGGTTCGGCAGCCGAAGGTGCATTCGGCAGCCGAAGGTGCATTCGGCCGCCGAACCCCTTGAGAAGTGGCTTTGGCTGCCACAGCTCACCCTTGAGAGTTTTGAGGTTCGGCTCTGGAAGGGGGATTCGGCCGCCGAAGGTGCCGCCGAAGGTTAGAGACTTTTGTCTCTGGAGTGTCTTTCAGCCCCCGAACCTTGCCCCCGAAAGGGTTCGACAGCCGAAAGTAGAGATTCGGCAGCCGAAGGTACTTGAGTTGCGGCTCTGGAAAGGACATTCGGCCGCCGAACCTGCCGCCGAAAGTGTTCTGTCCAGCTTTCTTTTGCATGCTTTATGTGATTGTTTTCAGAGCTTTTTGAGGGGTTTTGGGAAGATGTTTAAGAGTTGTTTATGAGTTGTTTAGAGTATGTTTGACACCTCATTCGAGTCCATTTATGTAGAATTGGACCCGAGAGATCGAGGAGGTCACCAGTGTTAGGTGTTGCAGAGTCAATTCAGTTTTCTGCTGGAGGAGCAGAGGTGAGTGGAACTAACTTAATGTTTAAACTTAAATGTTTTTACGCATGTATCATACATCATAAATGCCATGTTTATGATAGGATGTTAGGCATTGCACTAGTAACACGACGATGTTGCATTGCATTATTATCTGAAGGTGGGACGAACATTGAGTAGGACTCATTAGCCCTTGAGCATTTACGAAGTCCTGTGGTGCCTTTTTTCAGGCCGGGCATATACAAAGTCCTGTGGTGCCCTTTTTAGGGCTGGGCAATGAGCTGAGGGATTTTGTGGGTCAGTTCGTCTGTGGTATGATTTGTTTGTGATGTGATGCATTTCATGAGAGCATCTGTTATAAATTGTTTTATTGTTCCTACTCACTGGGCTATAGAGCTCATCCCACTCCCTTAACCCCAGTTTTGCAGGTTTCAAGATAGCTATAGGAAGTCAGAGTCAACAAGAGTAAAGAGTACAGTTCTGCATGAATATATGTTTGTAATAGCGTAGTGGACATGATGTAACTAAAAGATTAGTTGTAATGTAATGTATAGTTAGACTTGTGCTTTCCCTAGTGTCTTTACTTGTGATGTATGATTAATCCCTTGTACATGAATCCTGTTTTACGTTTCTTGATGAGAAATGTGTGAGTTAGGCTTAATGTATGGCTTCGATGAGATACCAGTGGAATGTATTACAGATTAAAAGGGTTTCAATCCCTTGACCCACAGCAGATAGTAGTCCCTGGTATAGGCCCTGAGGGTCATTTCAGATTGACATATCTGAATCGCAGTAGTTAAGCCTACAGAGTTTTACAGGATTGTTGAGTATCTTTGTATCATGTATGGGATTTATCAGGTACACAGAGAGTATAGTTGGCTGACTACGGGTCCCGGCGGCCTTAAGCCGATCTGGATCCTAGTGCCAGTGATGGTTCGGACCGTTACAGAGGGGTACCGATTTCCGGGCTGTTACATTTACTGTCCTAGACTGGACTTCTCTTCTTTTAAGCATCAATCTATGGTACCTTCAGAACCATAATCTCTTCATCTTTAGGCTTGAACCCTTCATAGAAAAGTTTGAGCCTATAGCCATTTACTTTAAAAAAATTTCTAATTTCGAGACTTTGAATTTACAGTCCTATGCTTAAATGTTTTAACCATAATAAATGGACCAATCCATCGTGTCTTTAACTTTCTTGGAAAGAGTTTTAATTGAGAATAGAAAAGTAAAACCTTTTGTTCCACCCTAAAACTTTTTCGAGAAATTGATTCATCATGAAATGCTTTGGTTTTCTCCTTGTAAATTCTGGCACTCTCATATGCCTCATTCTTTATTTTCTCCAGTTCCTGCAATTGCAACTTTCCGTTAGAACTTGCCTCAATTAGGCTATTGTTCCATTGCTTTACTATCCAAAAAGCCTTATGCTCTTGTTCGACTGGCAAGTGGCAAGGCTTGCTATAAACTAGTTAGAATGGTGATACGCCTATTGGAGTTTTATAGGCTATCCTATAAACCCATAATGCATCATTAAGGTGGTTGCTCTAGTTTCTCCTATTGACATTGACAGTTTTCTTAGGATTGATTTTATTTTCCAATTGGAAACCTTTGCTTGACCGTATGACTTGCGGATGATATGTTGTAGAGATAAGATGAGTTACTTCACATTTTCTCAATAATGATTCGATCATCCTATTGCAAAAGTGCGTTCCTCGATCACTAACAAGTAGTCATGGACTCCAAACCTGGCAAATATATGGTTTTTCAAGAAAATAGAAACAACTTTCGAATCATTAAATCTAGTGGCCTTGGCCTCTTCCCACGTCGAAATCTAGTCAACAACAAGTAAAATATATTGATTTCCAAATGACGAAGGAATGGACCCATAAAATCTCTGCTCCACACATCGAAAATTTCAATTACTAGTATGGGTGTAAGGGGCATTTGATCTTAGTATCCCAAATTACCTGTCTTTTGACAATTTGAACATGCCTTACAGAACATATAAGAGTCTTTGAATACATTGGGCTAATAGAGTCAACATTCTAGCACCTTCATTGTTGTCCTCCTTAGACCAAAGTGCTCTCCATAAGCTTTTGAGTGGCAAAAACAAAGAATAAACTCCATTTCACTTTAAGGGACACATTTTCTCACTATTTGGTCAGCATAAAATTTTCATAAGTATGGCTCATCCTAAACATATCGTTGTGCATCATGCTTCAATTTTTCTTTTTTGCTTCTTGACATTTCTGCTGGAAAACTTCTGATCACCATATAGTTCACTAGATCCACATACCAAGGGCTTAACTTGCGCAGAAAATAATCGTTCATCAGGAAATTCATCTTTTAAAGGAAATTCATCTGGGGTTGGAATAAATGACTTAGGTGATCGGCCACCAAGTTTTCTAATCCCTTTTTATCTTTAATCTCAAGGTCAAATTCCTGCAACAACAAAGTCCATTTAATTAGTCGCGGTTTTGCTTCTTTCTTTCTCTAGAGGTACTTCAATGCTACATGGTCAAAAGACACAATTACTTTAGTACTTAACAAATATAATCTAAATCTTTCAAAGGAAAAGACAATTGATAAAAGTTTTTTTTCAGTGGTGATATAATTGCCTTGGTCCTTATCTAAAGTTCTAGATGCATAACATATAACATGAGATTTTTTTATCAATTTATTGACCAAGAACGGCTTCTAAAACATAATTGTTTGTGTCATACATTATTTCAAACGGATATTCCCAATATGGTGCTTGCATGATGGGAGCAGCAACTAGCTTTTGTTTTAGAGTGTCAAAGGCTTCTCGACGCTCTTCATCAAAATTAAATAGTACATCCTTTTGCAAGAGCTTGCATGATGGCTGAGCAATTCTTGAGAAGTCCTTGATAAACCTCCTATAAAATTCTGCATAACCAAGAAAAGATCTAATATCCTGCACACAAGTGGGATATGGTAAAGCCTTAATCATATCAACTTAGCCTTATTAACCTTAATTCCTCTTTTAGACACTACATGATCTAAAATTAAATCTTAATCCACCATGAAATGACATTTGTCATAATTTAAAACTAAATTAGACTCCAAATATCTTTTCAAAACGTGGGTGAGGTTGATTAGACATTCATCAAATGAATTACCATAAATTGTAAAGTCTTCTATGAATACCTCTATTATTTTCTCAATAAATTTCAAAAATATACTGACCATACATCTTTGAAAAGTTGTTGGTGTATTGTAGAGCCTAAAAGACATTCTTCTATAGGCGAAAGTGCCAAACGGACATGTGAAAGTCATTTTCTCCCAGTCTTCTAAAGCCACTGGTATTTGGTAAAAACTTAAAAAATTATCCAAACAACAGAAGTGAGATTTTCCTGTTACTCTTTCTAACATTTGATCAATAAAAGGTAAAGGAAAATAATCATTCCTAGTTACTGAATTTAGCTTGTGATGGTTTATACAAACCCTCCATCCATTTTGAATACGAGTGGGAACTGAATCTCCTTCTGAATTGGTTATCACTGTAATTCATGTCTTCTTGGGTACAACTTTGAACTGGACTTACTCAACTGTTGTATGAAATTGGATATATTATTTCTGCATCAAGCAATTCTAATACATTCTTTTTTACAACCTTCATCACAGGGAGTTCAATCTTCTTTGTGCTTCCCTCTTCGGCTTACTATCTTCTTTGAGGAGGATCTTGTGCATGCATGCAGAGGGACTTAATCCTTAAGATTTGCGATTGTCTACCCAACAGCTTCCTTATACTCTTTCAATACCTGAACAAGTTTATCTTTTTCACCCTCACTTAGCTTATTAGAAACTATGACCGAAAGTGTGTTCTTACTCCCTAGGAATACATATTTCAAGTGCGCAGGGAGTGTTTTTAGCTCAATTTCTGGTGCATGAAGAACAGAAGGAAGAAGTTTGTGGTTCGTTTCAGGTATTGGAAGCAAGTTAGAAGTATTTACCTTACGATTTGACATGTCTAATGAGCTGACTATTTCTACTCTCTTCATCGAGTTGAGTTGTGCTATTTTCTAGGCAGTCCACTGTCAAGTTTTTTGTTAGAACTACCTCCAACTTGTCTTTCTTGTTTAATCCAAATGCTTCTTGAGCAAGAGGATCAATAACGTCTATGCTGTAAAGAGAAAAATTATCATCAGAATACTTTATTGCATCGTAAAACGTTAAATTTTACCTTTTCTCCATCAAACTCCATTGTAAGCGTGCCTTCGTGCACGTCAATCTTCATTCTAGCTGTGCCAAGGAATGGCCTTCCTATGTCCAAGAAAAAAAAGTCTGCTGAAAAAATTCATTTTTCCACTTGAACCAAGACATTCTCCAACACACCTTTAGGATAGACTATTGATCTATCGGCGAGTTGGAGTCTGACTCCTGTTTGTTTCAGAGGACGTACATCCAAAGACAAATAAACAGACAGAGGCATAATATTTATGGAAGTTCCTAAATCACACATTGCCTTCCTAACTTCAAAGTTACCAACTTTACACGATATTGCACATATGCCTTTATCTTTACATTTTTTTTGGAATCTTTCTTTAAAGTACAGTTGACACATTTTCATCTACTTTAATCTTTTCATACCCATACAATTTTCTTTTATTAGTACAAAGATCTTTTAGAAATTTCACATACCTGGGTATTTGTTTTATAGTTTCAAGAAGGGGTATGTTTATCTGGACTTTTCAAAAAATCTCCAAGATCTCTTTTTCTTCCTTTTCCCTTTTGGATTGAGCAAGTCTTTCAGGAAAAGGAGGACGTGTTATATGAATTAAGGGCTGATGTACCTCTGATTTTTGGGGCTGATTCTCTATTGGAATCTCTAATTCTATTTCTGGCATCAGATCTGTTGCATTGCCTTGGGCAAGGCTGTTCGAGTTGGTAGTTTCCAATTCTTTTCCACTTCATAATGTAATTGCACTTGCATTATGTTTTGGGTTTGGCACGGTTTAGGAGGGCAGTTTCCTTTGAGATTCCAGCTTGCTCACTGATAGTTGGCTCACTTGGTTCTCCAAATTCTGTATGCTCGACTTTGTTTCCTATTGAAAAGTAAGAGTGTTATTAACAAGAGATTGCACAATGTCTTCTAGAGACATACTTGATTTTACAGCTTGATAATTTGCTCTTGACTGAAAATTTTGCTGTCTATTCCCATAGCTAAGGTTCAAATGATCTCTCCATCCTGAATTGTACATATTTGAAAATGGATCATACTTTCTTTGCTGTCCATTGAATCCTTCAATTACATTTACCTGTTGCTCATCATCTGAAAAGTAGGACACATGTCTGTAGGATGGTTGAATTTTTTGCAAATGTCACAAGTCTGTACATTATTTTCTAAAGCTAATTATTGAATTGCAATGATAAGTTATGAAATTTTAGAATCTAAAGATGCAATACTTACCTCATTCGCATTCCTAGGAATATCCTCATCTCGGCTATACTATCTAGAGTTGGCAGTCATTTTTGAGATTAAAGTTTTACCTTCTTTAGGTTCCATTTCCGAAATGGCACCTCCACTAGCAGTATGTATTATTTTCTTTTCTAATGATAACAGTCCTTCATAAAAGTGAAGGTTGAGTTGTTTTGCGGTGATTCTATATTTTGAATAACTTGCAATCAATTTCTTATAACATTCCCTATATTCATGTAGAGTTTCATTTTTTCTTTTTTTAATTCCACTTATTTCCTTTCTTATAGATGAAATTTTAGTTGCTGAAAAAAAATCTTTGTAAAAATAAGTCTCTAATTTGTGCCCAAGTGGTGATTGTTCATGAAGCCAAATAGTAGAGCCAATCTTAGCAAATTCAATCAAAGTAAAAGGAAAAGCTACTAACCTGATTTGTTCGTCAGTTATCCCCTATGGTCTCATACTTGAACAAACCACGTAAAATTCTTTCAGATGACGATGTGAGTCTTTATTTTTCAACCCTTGAAATTTTGGTAACATATGAATCATACATGTTCGCAATTCTAGGGGTGCGTTCAATACTGGGTATGTGATGCAAAGAGGTTGCTCTTCAATAGCAGCTGCAGCCATCATTCCTCTTCTGTTGGGCTCTAATGGGTGTTCGGGTGGTCTTCAAGACGCATGGTCTTAAGTTTTCTCGCGCAGAGGTGTTCAGGCAGTCAGTTGAGAGGCTCCCGAATTGGCCTGTTTTTACAACTTGGTTGCTTTCCTAAACCTTTTTACAATCTTCTCAATTTATGGATTAAACTGGATTCTACTATTTTCAGACCTGGTCATAAAAATAAAAATAAATTGTTAGAGGTCCTTGAAAATGGTGCAAAAAATTTGACGGGCGTCGAATCTGTCAATTTAAGACTGATTTTTCTTTTCTTGATTTAAAAGATTTTGCAGATAGGGTAAATGAGTGTCAATTTCATAGAGACCTCAAAATTGTTTAATCTTTATGAAAAGTGAGAAAAAAGAAAAATTGTTTGAAAAAAAGAAGAGAAGAATAAAATTACTATTGGAGAAGTTGATTTTAAGAATAAACTAAAGAAGAAATAAAATAATGCAATTAAAATGGTGAAACAAATAATCAAATTAAAACTTAGCTGAAGATAATCAAAGTAGAGGAATTTGCAATTAATCATTGATTAAAGGGATGGTTCATTCAATTGTTCATTGTTTCCTTATACTGTTCAAACAAGCGAATCTCACCAATTATTTTTTAAGATTAAATTAATTCACGTCGCACTTAAATTAATTTTTAATTAATTAATAATCTTATCGAGCGTGTAGATTTAATTAATTACCTGCTGTAAGACGAAAGGAACTCAAACTTGATCAATAACAATAAGCAAATTATTTAAATCAAATCAATTAATTGCTTAACATAAACGGATATACTAATTACTACTTATATTAACCCAATTAAACAATTACATATTTACTTGGATTAATTAGCAATATGTTGTCTTTTTAAGAGTTTCAATAAACCTCTTGAATTTCTAAAAAGATAGCAATAGAGGTGGTATTTCTCGAAAATAGAAATTAATTGAAAACATAAATTGAGATGAATAGAAATTAAGAACAAAATCTGACAATTTAATTAAACCTCCACTTGATTAACCTTCAACTGAATAAAAGAGTTTAGTCTCTAAGGGTCATAACAAAATTGTAGAAAATAAATAAAAAAGAAGAGAAGAAGAATTCGGCCAAAGAGGAATCAAAAAGGGTATAGAGATGATGAGAAGAGAGAACTTTTCTATTTCTAAATCAGCCTTTATATAGGTTTTTCTCAAACAAAAAGATAATTATTCAAAATAATAAAAGTAAAGGTAAAATAAATCTACTAGTCCTATTATAACTGTTATACTAATCCTAATATGATTGTATTTGCATCTATCTGAAACAGTTTTGAATTCTGTACAGTTAGCAAAACAGTAATCCTAAATCTGTCCGTCGGGTTTGGGTCACAGTTTTGGACGGCTGTACCATCCAGCTAGAAAAAGCTCTAAAATAATCTCTTTTGGTTCCGTTTTGATTTTCAGCTCAAAACCTATCCAAAATCAAAATCTAAGTAAAAACTAATTATTTATATCAAAATTATAGCAAAAAAATCATGAAATTTATTATGGAAGAAATGGTGAGTTTTGTAACTCATAATAAATCCAGGTTTATTACTTGTATACCTCATAAAAAACTTTTCTCTGACTTGCAGAAGATTTGCCAATGAGAGGGTGAATTTTTAAGAAGTTTTATCTTACGTTTCAATGCAGAAGCAATACAGGTAGAAGAATTAAATTACGAGATAACATGTGAGGTGTTGAAAAAAGAAACGCACATCAAATTTATGGATTCTCTAATCAAGAATCCAACTGCTACATACCAACAGTTAATAGATAAAGCTTGGAAGTATATAAGACTGGATGATGAAGTCCAAGAACTGAGAGAAGATAAGAGGTCGTCCAAATAAAAAACATTGGATGGATGAAAGCGTGAAGGCAAGAAAAATGCCACAAGGCGGATAACCACCAGGCGAGTCAGAAGGCGGGTATTCGTCAGGTACATGACCGAGTGTTAGTCCCACTGACTAAGACATTTTATATCAAGGCCATAAGGCAGGTATCCATTAGGCCTATGACCGAGTGTTAGTCCTGCTACTTAAGGCATTTTATGATAAGGCTATAAGGCAGGTATCCAGCAGGCCCATGACTAAGTGTTAGTGCCATTAAGTAAGGTATTTTTATACCCAAATCATAAGGTAGGCATCCGCCAGGCCCATAATCAGATGTTAGTCCCGCTAACTAAGGCATTTTGTGCCCAGGCTACAAAGCGAGTATCCCCCAGGCCCATGACCGGGTGTTAGTCCCAGAAGATGAAGGCAATTTTGTGCTACAAAAGTGCCACAAGTCGAGTAACTGCTAGGCGAGTCTTCGGATGTTAGTCCCAAAAGACAAAGGCAAGTTTATGCCAAAGAACGCCAGAAGGCGGGCAATCGCCAGGTGAATCTTTGGGTATTAGTCCCAAAAGACGAAGATATGTTTTTGCCAAAAAGTATAAGGCAGATAACTACCAGGCGAGTGTTCGGGTGTTAGTTCCAAAAAATGAATGCAAGTTTCTACCAAAAAGTGCCACGAGGTGGATATTCGCCAGGCACATGATCGATTGTTAGTCCCACTAACTAAGACATTTTATGCTAGGCCACAAGGCAGGTATCCGCCAGGCCCATGACCGTGTGTCAGTTTCGCTAACTAAAGCATTTTTATACCCAGGCCACAAGGCGAATATCCACTAGGCCCATGACCTGGTGTTAGTCCCAAAAGACAAAGGCTTTTTATGTGCAGGCCACAAGGTGGATATCCGCCAGACCCATGACCAGGTGTTAGTCTCAAAAGACAAAGACATTTTATGCGCAGGCCACAAGGTGGATATCCGCCAGACCCATGAACGAGTGTTAGTCTTAGAAGACAAATGTAAGTTTTTACCAAAAAAGCGCCACAACGTAGGCAACCGCTAGGTGAGTCTTTGGAAATTAATTCCAAAAGACAAAGGCAAGTTTCTGCCAAAGAGCACCATAAGGCGGGCAACCGCCAAGCGAGTCTTCAGGTGTTAGTCCTAAAAGACAAAGAAAAGTTTTTGCCAAAGAGCGCCATAAGATGGGCAACTGCTAGGCGAGTCTTCGGGTGTTAATCCCAAAAGAAAAAGATAAATTTTTGCCAAAGTATGCCACAAGATGAGCAACCGCCACATGAGTCTTCAAGCGTTAGTCCCAAAAGAGGAAAGCAAGTTTCTGTCAAAAAGCGCCACAAGGTGGGTAACTGCCCAGAAAATCTTCAAGTGTTAGTTCCAAAAGACAAAGCAAAGTTTCTGCCAAAAACTACAATGAGACAGGTAACTGCTAGATACATGACTGGATGTTAGTCTCAAAATCTTGGAAAATAGTTATAAGCTTCGAATATGAAGAATCAAAGATCGATAGAAGAACTTCTGATATGACATAATATTCGTCCAAAATGTGTTATGGGTTGTCACCACATGACAGAACCACGTGGCAAGACCCTAATAAGCTATGACACATGGTCGCAAAAGTCTCACCCGTAAAAAGAAAAATTAGGGCATCGTAACACTCAGTATTCAAGACTTACTCTCTCTTGAACAGGTCGAGTCTTCACATAAAGTTGCTGTTAACGGGTACAATTTAGTATATTTCATTACGCCTATAATCACGAGATCTCCTATCAATTAGCTGGTATTAACCGGATTTTTAGAAAATGCGATAATTAACTATATTTTTTTATAGTATAAAACTAATGATCGCAGAAATCAAAATATGCATTTTTACACAAATACTCTTGAGTTCTAAGCAATTCCTTACCTTCGTCATTTTCTTCGGTTTACTGATTTTTAGGTTGTAATGGTTGCCATGTATAAGTACCAACTATCTCATGTTTTGTTTTTCGCAAAGTAACCAATTGCGGCACGCACAGTTTCGTTTCAAACACATTAATTAGTTTCATTAACTATTTATATTATTACGATATAAGAACAAATATTACATAATGCTAATTTTCTTTTATTATTAATTTAAGTTGTAATTACGTATCTACACAGTAGATAAATACACATTAATTAAAGTATGTGCATAATATATATATATATATATATTTTGTAACAAATAAAAATATATATATGAATTTATAGTAACTAAATCGTAATTTTTTTAAAAATACTTTTAGATTTTTATTTTTCCATAATTAGATTAAATCTTTAGTAACGCATTGAATGGTAATGTAGGTGTTGACAGAATAATTTTACCTTATAAAAAAATAAAGTTATGGTAAAAACTTTCTATAATTAAACAGTAAGGTTGGCTTTATATAAAAATGAATATATATGTATATTAAATGTTGATTTATATAGATATTAATTAAACTAACACAAATAATAAATAAAATATAAAAAATTTTATATATAATACATTGTAAATAATGGAAATGTGTTATTAAAAGTTTTATGTCGAATTTATGCATATCTTTGTTAATAATTTTTAATAAAGTAAGACTTACCTTTTAACTTTTAAATTTTATTATACGACACACATTTTTTATTAAAATATTTTTCACGTGTAGAAATAATAATATTGCGATTTAAGATTAAATTTTTCTTATCTCTTTATATTATTTTATTGATTATAGGAAAATTATATGATAAAAAGATGATATTATATTTCATTTATTTATTGTTAGATATAAAAAAAATAAAAAAAAATGAGTTGAATGACTTTCTCTCATACTTATTTTTCATAAAATCAGAATACGAAATAAAAATATTAAGATAAATTTGTAATAAAATGATTTGATAATATTCAACATAAAACATTAAATATTTAGCATAAAATTGTAATAAATTACCAATGGTAAGAATGAAAAAAAGAACTAAAATAATATAAAGAAAATTACATTTATGAATATGAATGTAATTAATATTAAATATAATTAAAAGGTAAAATAAATCTATAATTCAAGATTAGTATTAGTTGTTATGTGTTATTTAAATTTAAGGTCATTATGCATAAATATAATAATATGAAGCGAAATTTAAAAATATGAATTATAAAAATTAATTATTTACATTCACATATTTAATTTGATAATAAATATAATGAAAAGTGTATCCTGATAGACCTGAGAGGTCTGAGGTTCGACTCCCCCAATCCCTATTTAAAAAAGAAAAATTATATTATTTAATATTTAATTTTAATTTAAAAAAATTACTTTTTTTTAATTAATTTTTATATCTATACAAAATTTTATTTTTCCTGGCTAAGATTTCCCATAAAATATATATCCCGTTTGAATTTTCTCCAAAGTAGAAAAATACAATAAAAGAATTAGAATGAGACAGTGTCTACTTTCTTTATTTTCTATTTTCTCTTAAAAGGAAAGGAAAGGAAAGGAAAAGAAAAGAAAAGGAAAGAAAAACAGCAGTAATGAGGTTTTTGTCATGGCAAATCTTCATAAGCAATATCTTTCGTTTTCTTTTTATTTTGTTTTTTTCCCTTCTGGTTCAGATAAATTTTTGGGATTAATTCACTTTGCTTTTTCGGTTCCTCTACAAACGAAGCCCCTTCCAAACATCTCTTTCTCTCTCTTCCCACTGTCTTGTTTTTGCCCTAGAATTGTATGTACATTGTCTACATAAAGCTCCTTCCTTTGCTACTCCTTCTCCACAGAACCGCCCCCTTTCCCTCTCCTTCTCTCTATCTCTATCTGGGTTCATCACATATAAAGAAACAAAGAGCTTTTCTCTGTAAACCATAGATAAAACTTCCTGTACATTTTCTGTTTGATGAAATTTTCTTGGGTTTACGTCTCATTTTTGGGGCATTAACAATGGCACAGAATCCTGGCCGAGCAGTCTCGAGCCTTCTGTGTGCAGAGAACACAATTTTTGGTGATCTTGATTTCAATGCCTCAGATGAAATTGGGATTCCCCTTTCTTGGCACCATCAAGATGATCAAAGTCGTAATCAAGACCCCTTTTCTTATAATGATAGCTGCAAATCCTTGATGGGTTTTACAGTGCATAGTGAAGATAGAATCAAGGAAATGGTTAAGGGGGAAAAGGAGCATTTGCCCAGAGATGACTATCTAAAGAGATTAAGGAGTGGAGATTTGGACTTGAGTGTTAGGAGAGAGGCTCTTGATTGGATTTGGAAGGTGGTTGTTTTTCTATCCATTTATAAATGTTTTTAGCTCTGCTTTTGAGTTTTCATTTCCCAGCAACAATGTGGTTTTTTTTTATCAAACATAATCTCCCTTCATTACGTGACATCTCTAACAGTAAATCATGCTTTTCATTGATTTCCATTTTGATTTCTGAAGGAGTTGCTTCTGCCTTCTGATCAATCAATCTCCTCAGGTTTTTAAAGGATTGTAATGTTCAAGTCTATTCTCCTTCACCAGTTGTATGAAAATTCTTTTGCAATTTGAAATTGGATTTCTCATCATCCAAATTGTTTTCAGTCAAATGCCTTGTATGCTTCCCTCATTTCTGGCAAATAATTTGGTCTGCGAGATGGATAACCCACTGATGCTTCGATTTCCTTTACTCATGATCAACAGGCTCAAGCCCATTATAATTTCGGACCATTGAGTGTTTGTCTATCTATCAATTACTTGGATCGATTCCTATCAGTGTATCAATTGCCTGTAAGTGCAGAAATTGGCTTCCCTTCCCTTTGTTAAACAGATCTTATTGATCTCTGATTCCTTCATTTCACTATTGGCATATAGAAGGGTAAAGCTTGGGCTGTGCAATTGTTAGCTGTGGCTTGCTTATCACTAGCAGCCAAAATGGAAGAGGCTAATGTGCCTCTCTCTGTAGATTTTCAGGTATTAGTAACTTCAAATTTAATTTTGAGATGACAAGTTGATGTATTCTAAAGTTGGTAATGATTTCATGTTATTTTTTCCATCTTATTGTCTTAATGATTCTGTTTTTTCTTTTTCTTTTATCTTTTGTGAGTAGGTGGGAGAACCCAAGTTTGTGTTTGAAGCTAAAACTATACAAAGAATGGAGCTTTTGGTGTTGAGCACGTTGAAGTGGAGAATGCAAGCTCTCACTCCCTGCTCCTTCATAGACTATTTCCTTAGCAAAATCAATGGAGATCAACATCTATCAACATCATCTATATTTAAATCATTGCAATTAATATTAAGCACACTTAAAGGTTTGTAGTTTACTCTTCTTTTGTAGTTTTAGCAATGAATTGTCGTTTAGGATTAATGGGGGGAATTGAATGTAGGTATTGACTTCTTGGAATTCAGGCCTTCAGAGATTGCAGCAGCAGTGGCAATATCTGTTTCAGGAGAAGTCCAAGCAGTGGAAATTGATAAGGCAGTACCTTATTTCACCCAAGTAGAAAAGGTAAAAAGGGCCAAGAAAAAAAGCAGAGCTCTGTGGTGCCCACAGAAGAAAGTCCAAAGATAGGACAAATTTGCTTTTGCTAATGAAGATCTTTTGGTTTGATCTTTTCACCAAGTTGATCAGTTTGTGAAATGAGAAGACCCCTTTGATTTTTATTTTCTTCTGATTTGGTTGCAGGGTAGAGTGTTGAAGTGTGTTGAACTGATAAAAGACTTGTCATTGATCAGTGGGTCTGGTGCTGATAATGTGGCAAGTGCCTCAGGCTCATGTGTGCCTCGGAGCCCAAATGGGGTGTTGGATGCTGCATGCTTGAGTTATAAAAGTGATGATTTAACAGTTGGGTCATGTGCAAATTCTTCACATAATAGTCCAGACATTAAGAGGAGAAAACAAATGGAACACAAGTCTTGAAACTATGTCGTTTTTGGAGGATGGATTTTGGATTTGGAGGGTACCCTTTTTAGTTACAGTAATATACAAGAAGAAAAAAGAGAGAATGGGATACAGAGTTTTTTTTTAAATAAATAAAAAGGTTTAAGGAAAATTCAAGAGCTTCCAAGCTGTTTATATATTAACTAGAATTACCAGAAACTAAAGCTTAAGCTTATATTTTATCAGAAAGCTGAAGTTGATGGTGAATTTGCAGAATTATACTGTTCTTGCTGTAGCTTCTGTTTTCGAGTGAGGGAAAAAGAAATGAAAATACAAAATATTTACAGAGAAGGAAAATTTTTCTCTCTTTTTCTTTTTTCATCTAATTTCCATTTCCCCATTCCATACTGAGAATCCGGAAGAAATCCACCAACCTTATTTTAGTAAGAATGAAAAAAAAGACAAAGAAAAAGAAAAAGAAATTGCATCTCGCAAGCATAAAGTAGTCCACCAACCCAACTCAGCAACATAATTTCAGATACTCAAAACACTGTCGTTTAGCTAGTTGTGTAAATAAGTACTATGTTTGGGCCCACAACGCCTGTAGAGTTTATATAGAGTGTGACCAGTCAATATCTGGATTTTTCAGAAGGTATTTTATTATTATTATTATTTTTTTAAAAAAAAGAAGCTTGGGAATGCACAGTGTGCAGAGGTTAATAATTGATCAAGGGCTTCAGTTCCTATGAGCAACTGAGATCACCTAATTACACGTGTCCCACAATTTTTTCATAAAAAATAAAAATTAAGTGTCCTATCTATCCATCGATGGTCATAGACTTGTGCCTTTCTCGTCCTCCTCTCAATTCTTTTCTCATAATTTCTCTCAAAAAATAAGAAAATTCTTTAAAAAATATACGTAAATAATTTTCTCACAAAATTCCTATTGAAAATATTTATTTTTGTTGAAAATTTTAATTTAACGTAAATAATTTTTTTATATAAAAAATTAACTTAGGTTTTGAAAATTAGGTTATTAAAATTAATAATTTTAGTTAAAAAATGAAAAAGAAAATTTTTATTTTTATTTTATCATTTTCCCAATAAAAATATTTACCCATATATATATCATACTGGCTGTTGACTAATTATAAAAGAAATGCTAAAATTAAATTAATCTAAAAGCTCATAGCTTTGATTGATTCCATGAAATATTTTTGAGACCTTGTTGTTTGTAAAATTGCTGTTAGTTTCCTTTGTTATTTTGTCCAGCCAGATATTGAATAGAATATATCCATAAAAATTAATTATTGACCCTAATTTTTTTTAAAATTTGATGAATGTATTTCACATTGATTAAATAATATATTTAAGTCTTTTTAGTTAATATATGTAAAAATCTAATTAATAATTTATGAAATATTTTGCTATAAAAAAGTTATGAAAGTATTTAATTAATAAGATTGTAAAATATGTAGCTACCCAGTACAATAAGCTTCAAGAATTTTATATTGTAAACTTTTATTTATTTCAAAACATATATACATATTATTGTCAAAAATGACCTTTTATGTGATTTGCAATTAAAAAAAAAAGTAGTTAGGTGTTTAAAGACCGTCACTCGAATACTAAACAATGATATAATATTTAGAGAAAGTAGAGTTACAAAATGTATACGAAAGTTTAGTTTCGATAGTCACGTTTGTCTCTTTTATTCCTTTTTTCTTTATTCTTTAATAATGTATAATTGTCACACTGCTATAGCATCACCTGTACTTATCACGCAGAGTCGTACATATGAGAAATTTGTCATGCAGAGTTGTATATATAGGCATTTCTCTAGTAATGCATAATCGCTATCCTGATATAGTGTCACGTATCTCTGTCATGCAGAGTCGTACGTACGGGTGTATTTGTTTATTCATTCTTATCAAACGCCCATTTAATTTTCTTTCAGCACGTGTCGTGGTAGGGCCGCAGTATAACTGGATATGCTCTCCTATTTTCCATCTTATCATGCGAGATAGGCTCTCTTCTGACGGGTCCGGGCCTTCGGACAACGTAGCCTGTTTTAAGCACGGATTAAATGTGAAGTTGATGGATTGATTTGCATAATGAATTTTAGATCTATCTTTTTCTTTAAGGTTTGACCTTAATTTGAATATCAAAAACTCAACTGTTATTATTAAGTAATAATTTTCTTAAATGAATGAATAAAAATGACAATTTAGAGCAAATAAAATTGAGTAATAAGTTACTTGTATACTGTAATAATATTGAATTGATTAGCGATTGTTTTAGAAAATCAGATTCATTTTAGGTTAGTAAATAAAGCAATTTCGGAACGGTTAAAATTTTGTGAATTGTCTTTGTAACATTCTATAATGATAATAAACTGTTTTTAGAGATTACAAACTCTCTTGAACGAACTGTATTTTTTAAAATAAAAAGGGTAATTATAAATTTTATTGGTAGTAATTTTTTAATAATATAATAAGAAAAAAACCAACCACCATCTTTGTTTTGAAGTGATTCGTCAGTACAGAAATTCAGAAAAGTAGCAAAATTTCAGATTCTTTGCCGATCAAATTAAAGATGAACTATTATATATTATATATATATTTCCAACCAATGAATGCAGCCTTTGAACGAGGCCTTCACGACTGACTGTAACTTGAATAAATAAGTACTGACTTAAGTACGAACAAAAGCAGTAATATAAACCCACTAAACCAAACATTGACTGAACAAAGTAACAATAATAAAGCATGTTCACTCTGAATTATTATTATTTTTTATTTAAAAAAAATTAACCCATTAATTATATCAAGAATCTCATTACCAAACAACCATATATGCATGACATGTAAGACGAAATCACCATCAATGCACAGATATCTCGAAAACACAAAGAAAAAAATAAAACTTTTCTTTTCTTTTCTTTCTTGTTTTTTCTTTTTTTAAAAACAGCAGCAGCAGATAGACAGACACCATTCTGATCTGTTGTGAAGTGGAGAGGGTATCTTTTTTTATGATAAAAACTATAAGAGGAGGATAATAAAATCTTGTTTGTTTTGTAGGGTTTCTGTGAATGGACGTATCTGTGTAACTTGTTGCAAAGTGGGGACCTGAAAAATGGCCACTGCAGTGCAGCAGTCGTCTCTGCAAAACTGGGTTTTGGTTGGTGGAGGTTTTAACAGCTTTTGCTGCTGAATGTGTACAGCCAAATAACCTGAAAATTTTAATATATGTAGGGTTAGGGCTTCGCTTAAAATAGTATCTTTTGAAAGGTACGTGGGAGATGGAGTTGGTTTTTTCACCGAGATAATATTGAAAGTTGACGGGTGACCAAAGAGAGAAACCAGACGACCAGATGGACCAACACATCACCCAATAAAAGAAAAAGAGCTTCTGCTTCTAAGTGTGCGTGGTGATGACTTGACCATCAAAATCTCACACTGAGTACTTCTGGTAAAAGGGATTGGTATGTGCTTCTTTGGATGGATATTGGAGATATGGACAGCAGAGCAATTGATAAAAAGTAATTAATTATGATCAGGTGATACAGGACTATTTAGACTCCGTCAGGAGTTTTAACAAATATCGTTTGGCTAAGACGAAATAAAAAAAAAAAAAGGATGAAAGACTAAAAGTTTTATTGAAATTTCTTAAAAATTGGAAAGTGAGTTTCTAATAGCCAAGGGAGGCTATTTATAATAGAAATAAAATTCTAATATGCAAAAAGAATCATAATCCTAATAGGAGTCTAAAATCCTAATAGCCAATGGAGGCTATTTACAATAGAAATAAAATTCTAATATGCAAAAATAATTTTAATCCTAATAGGAGTCTAAAATCCTAATAGTCAAGGGAGGCTATTTACAATAGAAATAAAACATTAATATGCAAAATTATAAAAATATCCAAAATATCCAAAAATAATAATTAAAATATAAAAATTAACCCCGGTCCAAGTCTGCCGTAAAATCCAAGGCTAGTTGCCCCGTGTCATTCCCTTCCACTTGTAAAGAACTCGTTCTCGAGTTGTCATCAGTAGAATAGTACTGAAATAGATCTGCTACATTAAACGTGTTGGAAATTTTCATTTCATGTGGAAGGTCAAGAGCATAGGCATTGTCATTGATCTTCTGAATGATCCGGAATGGACCAATCTTCTTGGCGTCAAGCTTTTTCTGTCCTCCACTACGCTCCTTACGTAAATACACCATAACTTGGTCACCGACATTGAAGGACTTGAAACGCCTATATTTATCAGTTGTAGCTTTATATTTGTCATCGGCTTCTGTAAGGTATTGTTGTACCTGTTTGAAAACATTCACGTGCTGCTTTGCCAAGTTGCTTGCTGCAATACTGTTGTAAGCAAATTCCACTGGTCTTGGAGGTTTTCACTCTCCTTTGGACTCACCTTGTAATGAGGCAGATTCGGTAATTTTGATCCAGGAATGAGATCAATCTGATGTTGGATATCCCGCGAAGGTGGAAGCTTTGATGATTCCTCCACTATCTTAGGAAACTTCTTCAACAGCTCTTTGACGGGTGGTAGTAAAGATGGTGCATCCTCCATTGTATTTTTTTCTCTCACCAATAAAGCCAGTGTGCCTCCAGATTTCTCAACTGCGTCTGATATCTTCTGCACTCCCGTAGAAATAACAACATCATTCTTCTCTTCCACTTTAGAATGTTTTGCAGAACCGGAAGGCAAGATAGTAATCTTCTTTTGATTCCACATGAACATGTATGAATTTTCCTTCCCGTTATGCAAAGCATCAACATCGAACTGCCAAGGGCGACCTAGCAAAATTCCACAGCAATCCATATCCACAACATCACAATTAACAAGTTCAGTATAAGATTTACCGATAGAGATAGGCACGCTGCAGATTCTGTTGACCTCAATTGTCGAATTTTCCTTAATCCATCCGATTTTGTATGGCGAAGGATACGACTGTGTGGGCAACTGCAATTGCTCCACCAATTGCTTAGCTATCAGATTCTCACAACTGCAACTATCTATAATTAGCCTGCAAATTGCCTCTCCTATTCGACACTTTGCCTGAAAAATCTTCCTCCTTTGCGTTTCATCCTCCTGTTTTGTTGAACATAAGATTTTCTTCACCACATAGGTGACTTCAGGATTGACGGCCACAGGAATGGCGGCCATAGGATTGGCGGCCACAAGCTTGGCGGCCACATGGGGATGTGCGGCGGCGGAGGGTTGGTGGATTCCCTGCTGCAGGGTCAGTTGTCCGATCATCTCCCTCAATTCTGCCAAAGATGCCTCAATCGCAGCAAGTCGCGCCTCTTGGTTATCTGCCATGGTCGAACTTCGCTCTGATACCAATCTGATACAGGACTATTTAGACTCCGTCAGAAGTTTTAACCAATATCGTTTGGTTAAGACGAAATAAGAGAAAAAAAATAGGATGAAAGACTAAAAGTCTTATTGAAATTTCTTAAAAATTGGAAAGTGAGTTTCTAATAGTCAAGGGAAGCTATTTATAATAGAAATAAAATCTTAATATGCAAAAAGAATCATAATCCTAATAGGAGTCTAAAATGCTAATAGCCAATGGAGGCTATTTACAATAGAAATAAAATTCTAATATGCAAAAATAATCCTAATCCTAATAGGAGTCTAAAATTCTAATAGTCAAGGGAGGCTATTTACAATAAAAATAAAACACTAATATGCAAAATTATAAAAATATCCAAAATATCCAAAAATAATAATTAAAATCTAAAAGTTAACCCCGGTCCAAGTCTGCCGTAAAATCCAAGGCTAGTTGTCCCGTGTCATCAGGAAAAAAGGGTTTTTCTTTTTATATAAAATAAGTTTGGCCATTTGCTTGCACAAATGTAAAGCTAATGCCGGAAAAAAAAAATGGTAAAGCTAATAAAATTATATTAAATTTATGCAGTTTATGGAATGTGCAAGTAAAATTTATATAGGATTAAAGATTTTTTCATGATACGATTTTGATAATAGTCTAGTTCTATCCTTAAAGGTTGGTGTGTATTTCATCTAAGATAAAAGAAAAATATAATACTGAAGGGTGAGTCGGTATTTACGTTTGTCTAAATTATTATAATTTTGAAAATAATTCAGTTTTGTCCGAATCTCGTGTGCATGTTTTATTTTGAATAAAAAAAAAAATATAATAACATTTGAAATATGCTCTTTGACAATGTTTGTTTAGTTTTGAGATAATTTCCTTCCAATTAACTACATTTGTTTACTCTAAGACCATGTATGCCCTAACTCTAATGAACTCTCCATTTCATCATATTATTCAATATTGCAATCAAAGGAGTTATCTAAGTGTGTATGTCCTAATCTCTAAGAGCTTGTATTTTATATATGTTATTAGAATCCTTCTGTCTCCTTTCTACGTGAGCAGCTGATACTTAGGCACAATAATAGTCGATGAGCTCTTCTAATGTCTTTTTCTTGGTATCCTTATAGGAATGTTTTACTTCGTGGTTTTGTGGTCTTCTCTTTCTTCTAGGTCCTTGTGCTTTGAAGGTTTCTTCTTATTTTTCTGGCAATGTCTTGGTTCCTCTTTGGTAGCATTTGTCCCCGGATAGTAGCATAATCTAGAAACTTTTCGATATACAAATTAGGATTTTTAGTTGAGCTTGGCACTACAAAAATTTATCGGAATAGTAACAGAAAATAGTAACGGAAAATATCTGTTACTGATTAGTAACGGATTAATAACGGATATCATGTAAAGAACAACAATAGTAACGGATTAAATAATCTGTTATTAATCCGTTACTAAATTCTGTAACGGATTAATATCCGTTACAGAATTGGTTCAATGGGCACAAAATTAGTAACGGATTAACTAATCCGTTACTAAATTGTTTTCAATTCAGTTTATTTAGTAACGGATAAACTATCCGTTACAGAAGTTAAAATTAGTAACGGATGTTTTCGTTACTAAAATTAAAATCCCTAATATATGAAATAGGGTATTTTCCCTTTCTCAATCACACAGATTTACTTCTCCTTTCCCGGCATTTCAACAAAAACCTCTCTTCCCGCTGTCACCACCCGCTGTCACCACCCGCTGTCACCACCCGCTGTCACCATCCGCTGTCACCACCGTTGCTGCGTCCGCTGGTGGTGGCTACTTCTTCTATTTTCGCCATCGCTCCCTCTGATCGTCGTCGTTGCTTCCGTCAGTCTAGTCCGTCTCCCTCTCATCGGCGCATCCGCTGGTCCCGTTCTTCTACTGTCCGGTGCTGTTCCTCGTCGTCAAGCAAGCCTCTGTTGATTTTCGCGTCATCCGCTGGTCCAATCACTGCAGGTTTGAATTAATTTTGAAGACCCATAAACTTGATTATTTGTGGACACTGTTATTGCAAACTTGAAATTGTTCCTGTTTGCTGTTTGTGGACACTGTTTGCTGTTATTGCAAACTGATTATTTCACTGTTATTGTTGTTTACTGTTTTCATTGTTCCTCATCCTTTAGTCACTGTTATTGCAAACTTGATTATTTGTGGACACTGTGTGCAAAGATTTTGCTGCTGGAAGTGAGCAGAAGCAGATAGAAACCTTGAGCTGGTGTGTGCAAAAAGACTTATGTGAACAGAGGATTTATGCCGCGAAATTGATAGAAAATGAGAAATGAAAATATATCTTCTTCTTCATTTTGTAATTTAAATAATGAACTTGCAATCTTTCTTTTGTCTGTTAATATTTAAATCTTTTGTTATGGCATTGTTCAAGCCCAAATCCAACTCTTCCTCTGTTCTTTTTTTTTTTTTTTGGTTCAACATTTTTTGCTGAATGTTCTGCATTCTGCATAAGTTTTATACTGATTTTATGCTATTGATTCCAGCTATCTCCATCTTTTTTTACTTTCTAACAAGAACTACACAAAAGCAGTTGGGCTACTAATTTAGCAGTCAAGTGCCAATCACATAAATAATCATGAGTTCAAACCCCTTAAAAAATTATCAATTTACTGAAAAAGAATTTTGGAAACCACACAAAAAGCTTGCAATCTAAGTGAAGTAGTTGCTTTATAATCAGCAGATCTAACACCTCAAGCGAAGAACCAGCAAAAACTTTCATGGCACTTGGAGGCTAACAAATTTAGTTTGTAAAGAAACCTTAGTTGACAGAAAAATTGAGATCACATTTAACAATCTGTTGGAAGAGGATATTGACAGTATTTAGTATTCTTCATGCAGAGGAAGAACCTCTCATAGGCAGATGCCATCTTAGTGGCAGTAAACATAGAAAGAGCATAGTCTTTGCAGCCCAAGCATTTCTTGTGCAGTACCTTTGGCCCATCTCTTATTACCATCTCCAAGGCCTCAACAAATGATTTCACATTAGGTGAAAATGTGTAGCCAAATTCTTCATTCACCACCACTGTCCCAACTATGCTTGGATAATTTGGGGTCAAAACTGGCTTCCCACATTGCATTGCTTCAATTAATGTAAGATCAAGTCCTTGGGGTCTCAATGTTGGGTTCACAAACACATCAATTGCATTATAGAATTCTGAAAGCTGTGCTGGCTCCAGTGCACCTAAGACTTTGACATTAGAGCCTAACTCAGTATTAAAATTAATTTTAATTTAATTTTAAAATTAAATTAATTAAAATTAATTAAAATTAATTAATTTTAATACTTAAATTAATTTTAAAATTAAATTAAAATTAAATTAAATTAATTAATTTTAAAATTAAATTAATTAAATTAATTAATTTTAAAATTAAATTAAAATTAAATTAATTAATTTTAATACTTAAAATTAATTAAATTAAAATTAAATTAATACTTAAAATTTATACTTAAAATTAATTAAATTAATTAAATTAATACTTAAAATTAATACTTAAAATTTATGCTTAAAATTAATACTTAAAATTAAATTAATACTTAAAATTAATACTTAAAATTAAATTAATACTTAAAATTAATACTTCAAATTAATACTTCAAATTAAATTAAAATTAATTAAATTAAAATTAAATTAATACTTAAAATTAATTAAATTAAATTAATACTACTTTTGGAGATTAGATTGGAGATTATTTTTAGTATCATTCATGGTAGTCTGTGGCTTATTTTGCTTTCTTTTCTCTCCTTATGATTCCTGTGGACTTTCCTTTGACTTGGGACTCAGTTGCTTTATTTACATAACCATTACTTTATTTATTAATATTTTTTTGTTGGAAGTGTTTTATTATTTATTGCTTTAGGAGTTAATCATACCTTGGGGCTTAGTTGCTCATAATAACCATATTACTCTTATTTAAACACAACTACATATCAATTTATTTTTTTTTTAGATGAGGACATCCTTCTGACCAACTCTTCATTTATTGTTATACATTCTAGGTATAATAGGTACAATATGCATTCTGACAGAGGTTGGATGTATGCAAGACTAAAAGATGGTCTACTAAATCATTTATTTCTTGAAGGATTAAATGAATTCATATCAGCTACATCTGCATCTGCTTCTGGTAGTTGTGCACCTACAGGGCTCAGACCACATATTCACTTAGTAAATTCAGTGTGAGTAAAATTTATAAGTATTTTTAACTATGCATTTAATTTTTTTGCTTATTTCAAAATTATTTTGTTTGTCAATTATTCTTTTACAGCATGCAGCCTTCTGATCCGATTGCTAGGCGGATTACCTTGATCTTCAAGGAAAAGTTAGTAGCAGATGGATTTTGTTGGAAGAATGTACCAGAAGAGGTTAAAGAATTCTATTGGCAAGAATTTAAGGTAATACAAATTATATTGTACATGTGATTATTTTTACTGTGCATTATTTGTAGCTAAATGTGAGTAATTACAGAAACACTTCTTATGGGAGGAGGCAATAGAACAACTGATGAAGATAGCTTGGAGGAAGAAAGCTGCCGAGCGATATCGTAGCCTTATGTGTAGCGTAAGGAATGGGAAGGAGAAGAGACTATCACTGACAGAAGGAGTAATGGATGCATGGCAATCCGCTTGGGGAGCAACTGAGTATAAAGAGAAATGCAAAAAATTCTCAAATAACAGAAAGAGTGAAACAGGTGGGCAAGGCGCTGGCCCATCAAGACATTGTGGAGGATCCATATCTCAGTATAGGCATCAACAACAGATGGTACGTAATATTCATTCTCACTTAAATTTTTTCAAATACTTTAAATTTATCCAATTTATTGTGAATTTATATTGAAGCATGTTATTACTATTTATATTTTACTTGCAGCGCGAAAGACTAGGCAGAGATCCTCTACCTCATGAGTTATTTGAGGCTACGCATAAGAAGAAGGGTTCCTCAGAGTTTGTTGATGCACGCTCAAAGTCCATTCATGTGAGAAATTAAATAAATTTATAGTAAATTATTTGATTTGTAGTTTATACTGTTATATCACATGGTATTTTTTTTGAAGGATCGCTTTCTGACTTTGAAAGAGCAAGCATCACAGACAGATCATGACAGTAGTCAGGCATCCCGCGTTGATGAGGCTCAGTTATACTTTGAGGCAGTAGGTGGAGAGAAAAAAAGAAGGGTGTACGGTCTTGGATCACAGGCTTCAGTTTTCTTCCCAAACAAGACTTCTGCTAATACATCCTTCACATCAGCTCAGCAAAATCAGGATCTTCAAGATGAAATGGCTGATCTCAGACGCAAGCTACAGGAGCGTGAGGATAATGAACAAGCATTGATTGAGCAAAATGTGCGGATTACCTCTGAGCTCTCACAGGTGAAGGATTTACTTATGCAGCTTGTGAGTTAAAGACAAGGCAACCAGCCTTCAGCTCCCGGTGAGGGAACTTCTGCACAGCCTGCACAACCTGCACAGCCTCCTGATCAAGCAGATGAAACAAATGATGAGGACAAGGACGAGAACACTACACATTTATAGTTTCTTTTTTCATTACACATATGTACTAGGATAATAAAGAATTTGTTAATTTTTTTAGTTTAAAATTGAACAGCTGGATGTTTGGATATATGTTTGATTTGATTTACATAATATATGATATTAGATTTGAGTTCATTCATGACATTTGGTTTTTACATGTTGTTATTGAGATGAGTTGTAATATGTGAGTGTATCTACAGGTTAGTTGTAATATGTGAGTGTATTTACAGGTTTGTCTGATTAGATTATATAATTTATAATATTTTATTATAATTTTATAAATAGTAACGGATTAGTAACGGATTAAGTTGTTACTGATATGTTAAAAATAGTAACGGATTAGTAACGGAAAAATCCGTTACTAAAATGAACTAAATTTAATAACGGAATTTCCGTTACAAGTCCGTTACTAAATTAGTAACGGATTTGTAACGGAAAAATCCGTTACTAAAAAAATCCGTTACTAAAATCAACTAAACGGAAGCTAAATTTAGTAACGGAATTTCCGTTACAAATCCGTTACTAATTTAGTAACGGACTAGAAAATCCGTTACTAATGCATTAGTAACGAGGTTCACTGTAACGGAAAATTTCCGTTACAAATCCGTTACAAAATAGTTTTAGTAACGGATTTTTAAGAATTAGTAACGGAAATTTCCGTTACTAATCCGGGAAATTTTTGTAGTGTGGGCCTTGCCTCTATGGACTTTGGACCTGGGTTTTAGATCTTGTATCGGTAATGCTTGTATTATTATGGACCTCGAAGCCTAGTTTTTTAGGCCTAGGTGATGTTTTTAAGCTTTAGAATATCTTTTTCAATATGTTTACCTATAATATATATGTATATATACAGTTTTAAACCAAAAAAAAACATGGGAATTTGTAAATATCTCTATTTCCATACTACAAAACAAAATACATTATACCCCAATTATTGTTATTATTATTATTATCAAAAGTTATAGCGTATCCTGCAGTAAAAAATGTTCACCATATGGACCCCAAACGGATGAGATTATACTTGGTATGTTGCTGACTGCCCTTGGTCGTCTAAGGGTATTTGGCTTCTCTCATACAGTCTTCTCCGGCTTCATGGTGTTAGCTCTGGTTCAAAATGCTGATAAAGACATCTTGTGTAAAGCTGTCATCTTGCTTCTGATGTCTGAATACAACTAAGTTACATGAGGGTTCTGTGGTTCAACTATGGTTGCCTCCTCCTCCAGGTCTTCTCAAGATGAATATGGATGTTGCTACTTCAGTCTAATCCGGATGTATGGGTCTTGGTTATTATGCGCAATGGTGGAGGGAGGTACGGCTAGTGGCTTCGAGGAAGATTGCTGTGGAGTTGGCCAAATGTTTGGGAGTGGTTCGTGGTTTACGGTAAGCCCACACAAAGGGGGTCCAAGATTTGTTAATAGAGTGGTTTAGCTGGTCGAGTAGAGGGTTGCTCTCCTTTTCTGCAGCTAGTGTATGTTGGGAGATCGAGGAATCAAGTCAGTGCTCTTCTAGAAATGCCAAATTCAGTTGCTGACGAGGTTTCATCATCTCAGCTGCATTTTCTTTTACAGAATGATATGCCTACTTTTTCTAAGCTTGCTTTCATAGAATACAAAATATTCACCACATGAAAATTGGTGGTTTATCTCCAACACAAAAATGACAAATTTCAAGGATAATTAAAATTTCAGCAGAGGTCTACTTCACATGATGAACTGCCAAAATTTTTATATATAAATATAGTTACAGAAATGTTACACAATTGAATCAGAATTTATATGTCAAGCACAAATCGTTTGGATGATTTTCCCACAACATTTTATTACTATGTTGCCTTTTTGAATTCTAAAACTGGCACCGAAACACTACACCCTGCATAAATTTTCCATATAAGAGGAAACTTCATCCTCTCAATTATTTCAAGAGTCTGTGTTGATGAAAAATCTGTAGCTGACTGGCAGCCCTCCAAAGCTGGTATTATGAACTTTCAATGAACTTTTTGAAACTCTGGTTTCTTAGCTGTTTAGCATAAATTAGTAAGGCATAAGAAAATTAGATAAAGTCAGGCTGGCCTGTTGAAGTCAAGCAACGATGCCACATGCGGCTGTTAGGGTCTACGGCTCTGGGATAAGAAATAACTTCAGGAATGGGAAAGTAGACGTAGTGAGTGTTGCAAATTCCTACTGTAATTCCGCTGTATCCAGCAAATGCTCCGTGCACCTGTCAAAACCGCAAATTCTGATTATATGTCCATACACCACAAACTCATACTACAATAGCCTAAGTCATGTATGGAGCACATGCATATTACGAAAAGGGAGGGAATTGAAAAATAAGAACAAACTTATTGCTACCCACCTATTATGTTCTTGCATAATCCATCTCTCACAAATCACTAAACACTCTTTTTGTCTTGAGTGAAGAAAGTTTGTGAGAGAGGGAATATGCAAAACATAAACAAGTTTAGTTTATGGTTGAAGGCAAACAAGTTTAGTCTATGAACTAAAAGGGGTTATGCAGAACATTGATCAATGCCACACCAAAGACTCTGTTGGCCTTGAGTGATAGCATTCGGGAAACTGAATTCATCCTAAGGCACGGGTTTGAACAATGAAGGAAAGGAAGAAGAAAATATGATTGTTCACAAAATTGATGTCTTTCTGAAATTCATGAAAAAAATTCCTTCAATTTCATGAAAATATCACAGCTCCCAAGTGAAAGATGGATTTTAGATTTAGGATCTAAGGAAAGGATTTTCAGTGCTGGGACAATTGAATTGTTGTGATTAGATTAAATTGTTGTGTATCAAGCATGCTATGAACAATAACTCAGGATTTTTTAGGGACTCAATGAACCCAGCCCCCTGGCTCCCTATAACCGGTCATAACCAATTTGCTGGCTGTAAATATTTATGATACTATTTTTCATTGTTCCACAAGGACTGACACCTTGTAGATATGAGAATTCCTAATTGTATATAGTTAGCAATCAATAAATAACCTTCTCAATAAGAAACACAGTAGGAAGCCAAACAATACCCAAAATTTTGTTTTCCTAGAATACACCAGCAAGGCTCTTCAGCTAAGCAAGTTTAAACAATATGCAAAGTGACATGAGCTATAGCTGTTTACTAGTTCAGTTCAACTGACGGTTCAGAAAATTATATTTGGTAAAAAAGGTACAAGATATAACTCAAGTAAACCTTAGTCCAGATTTATTGGGGTTAGATATAAGGATCATTTCCCTTCATCATGTAAGTTCAAAAAGCATATGCATTTGTATCAAGTAATTTTCAAGATACTGTAGTGGCAAATAAAACAGATTTCAGCAACTTTACTAGTCCAATAAAACAATGATAATGCTTTTGCTCCTATACTTGCAAATGTATCACCTGGGATAATATCTTGTTAACTGATTGTGAACTAGATGAAATCACCGTGCTTCTTTAATCTAACTAGGCAAGAATGCTGAGGCTAGTTTCAGAATCTCAGGTTAAGCATCACTGAGTTCTATATAACTATTTCAGTAAAAAATTTCCTAACCGTGCACAGGAGATCCTAAGTACTCATCGTATTACTACATAGAGGACGAGTATAAAAAACTTACGGCATTTTGTCCAAGAACAGTACATAAGATTCCATCTGATGCATTTGCGCGACATGCACGGATCATGTACGTTGGATCAATATACTTCACATCAGCATGAACTCCAATCTCCTTAAAATATTTTTTTGTCTGACAAAATATTTGATTAAATTATTTTCAGCACAGATCAATCAGATACCAATTGCAGATAGAAGAAATCAAAGATCTGAGGGGAAGGACCAAGAACTATAAAGCTATAAGAAAGAAAACATTAGTCACAATTATGGGGAAGAATAGCCTTCATGTCCAAGGAAAACACTCCCTGCCATACCCTTTACTGTCCAAAAGGGCAAAAAAGGGTAAAGCATAGCAGTTCATAATAAAATAATGAACTCATGTACTAGTAATCTCACATAGCAAAATCACCAACTAAGCAACAGTTGACATTTTCCTGACAGGATCGTTAGGGTGATAGTACATAAAACACAATGTTAAAATTACTAAAGAACGTCTAAAGGTTTTATTGGTTCAAGAACATAGGAATGATTCACTGGTTCTCTGTGTGCCAAATGACTTCTATGTAATTCCCATAAGAAGCATAAACATCATTCGACCCATAAGATTGCAGAAATATTATAAATAGGTTGAAGTAGTTCATTGGATAATGATTGGCAGCAATAGCCTATATAGGAAAACAGCCCATGTTATGATATCTATAAGGGAATACAAATCAGAAAAGGTTTGAAGGAAACAGGATATTATTTGAAAACTTCTATAGTTAAGTTGGCAAACAACAGATTGAAATGTAGCAGGTGAAACTGCTAACCAGTCTAGATGAAGTTCATGAGAATAGAAAAGTTGGATATTCAGTCCAACCATTTATCTTGTCATGCCACACATCTTAATTTGATTGCCACAGACATCATTCATGTGAATATACAATCACTAACCTCTTGTTGAATGTGCACCCCAATATCTCCGAGCACAATGTTTCCAGATGCATCAGTAGCATTAGTTTTCTCAAGGAAACTCTGAATCAAAAAGCAACAGATTAAAATCCTAATGTTTATAATGATCTCCTATGTTTAACAAAAATAAGTACTATAAACTATTTATATCACTTAAGAATTAACAATTATCATCTCAATATTAGTTTGGCTGTGGTTGCATTATTTTCCTTTTAACATTATTATCATATACATTATATCATTGATTTTGCATTTGGAAGCTGCATAAAACTCGATGTGCTTAAATTTAATGAATACTGCTAATTTTTTTAGCCAAAAAAAAGGAAAAAAAAAAAAAGAACTGTAGTTACAAAACTGAGTAATGGAAACATATGCATGAACATATATGATGGATGACCACTACAAAAATAACTAAGCCTTAATCCAAAACTAGTTGAAGTCGGCTATGAAGATTCTTTGTTGCCATTGATCTCTATTAGACATTAAGTTTGCATTAATATTTAAGACTTGTAACCTTTTATACAACTCTGTCCAACATCATTTGAAGAACGAGTAACAGAAAAAAAAAAAAAAAAAAAAAAAAAGAGTAAGAAGGTCAATGAACTCCCAGAGCAGAACACACCTGTCCAGCTCCCTCTGCCACACAAACAACAGCTGATCCCTTTTTCTCAATTAGGTATTTCAAATGCCTCAAAACACCATGAGGCCCATGTAAATGAAATGGTACCTTCAAAAATACATACACTAATCAAATCAATATAGGCCCCAAATAATGGATATTTATTTGTTACTCAAATATAAATACCTCTGGAATCAAACATATATCAATTTGTCCACTAGCTAGGGCTGCATACATGGCTATAAATCCACTGCTACGACCCATCAATTTCACAATTCCAATACCGTGATAAGCACTATGTGCCTACAACAAAGTTGAGGAAAAAGAACAGTTAATCCTTGTATGTGCAAATACCAGGAATGAGATTACACACTGAAGCACAAATCCATGTAATAAATGTAAGCAAATGTAAAAACAGTTAAACCTGTATATATATATATAGAAAGCCTATTAACAAGACCAAATTCTTACCTCAATGTATGCAGAATTTATTGCTCTCTGTGCTTCTTCAACAGCAGTGTCAAAACCAAAAGTTTTGTCCATCAACAAAATATCGTTGTCTATAGTTTTTGGAACACCAACTACAGCCACTTTCAACCTTCGTTTACGGCACTAAAATCAGAAGTTTTGATGAGATAATAATCAGCAGAGACCAGTAAAGGCTACAGATCAAGCATTTAACATCTTAGGAAACAGAGTTCAGAAGGTGTTTTGGTGGAGATCTAGTAAGATCCCCTCTGAGGTAAATTGAGGAATTATATTTGTTCCATTTTGTAATTAGTAAATTTACTAAGATATCAAAATTTCATTTCATACCAACTTGGAAATGAAGAAAACAAATTCCTAACAGCATAAAACCAAATGTATCTCCTTGATACAACTTCACCCGTGTTTTTTAATGCAAAAATTTGGAAATGTTTTACATTTATCAGCATTGCAAATCAGTACAAAGTTACAGGCTCAACTACCTCATTGTGTATTGCATTAGCTCCAGCATGTGTACCATTCCCACCTAACACAAAAAGCATGTTGATTCCTCTTTTCTGGGTTTATCATGCAAAGATATCACATCAGTTCATTATAGCTCAACATCATGATGCATTTTGATAATAACAATCTAAACAAAAGCTAAAAGAAGTAGTTAAGCACCTCCATACAATCCACCATGTCACTAACACTAGGTCCTCCACGCGAAACTCCTAACAAGCTTCCACCAGAAAGATGAATATTTTGAACTACTTTCCTTGATAGCTGATAGCAAAAGTGAAATCTTAATGGGTTAACTAAACTTTCAGTTTAGGAATTTTAAACTTTCAATATAGGTTTAAGTTTACCTTCACAACATGATAGCAGAAGCTTATACATTTACTTATTTTTGAAAAACTATTACTAGGAAAGAAGAGGGAAATTACCGGCATTTCACTCAAATCATTGTCAGATAATCCTCGATAACCAAAAGGAATTCCCACTATCTTTTTGACGCCATATATTTCAAGGGTAATTACAATCTGCAGAAGTTCTAAAATGTAAGCATGCAGAATAAAAAGAAACCTTCAACATTTGATACATAATATTTCCACACACATGTGTGTATGCAACTTTTAATTTATGTGTGAAAATGATACAATATAGTTTAATAGAAATTCAAATTCTGGAGTTATTTCTGCAGCATCAGGGAGTAAAAAACATGATGATTTATCAAGGAAAGGGTGTCCATGTGGACAAAAATTACAATAAGATTGGCATTTAAAGGACTCTGACCTGTCTGATGACATCATTGAGACCAGGGCATAACCCACCACAAGTTACAATAGCTGCCTTTACTTCTTCTGGTTTGAAGTATATTTTTTCCCGAGGCCCAGCACGATGAACCCTATGAAGATTTAAGTTTAGAATGAAAAATAATCTTTCATAGAGTCATTAAATGCTATAATATTATGTTAGCCAATAAATGTTATTGCTAACTAAAGCTAAATTATAATTGAACAACATGTTTTAGTCATCCAATATAGTAAAACTAATAGCAATCACTTCCAGGAAATGCACGAATTGCAAATTCATAATTACCATTGTTCAACCCAAGTACAACCAGGATCAATGCACTCAGCTCCAGCAGATGTTGGAGACGAGAAACGTATGACCTGAAGTATATAGTTAAAAGAGCAAAAACAGAGCAAATCAGAACCTGTCTAAAAATGAATTTTTTGTCCAAAGGGATATAGAATGTAAACTTCATGCCCAAACTGTAGGCAAAATTCTCACATTTAATCAAGCCTAAAATCCCTCACGTGCAACCTGAATTTGGTTGCTAAAGAAAGCATTCTGTTGATATAATATTGAATTCAATCTCTTGCATCATCCACCGAGCTGTGTTCTGTAATTTTGTTAATTAATTTGCTTGAATTTTAGGTATATTTTTTTATGTGCAGAATTGTGAACCAACCAAAAAGTTCGGCGTTGCAGACCGAAATGGATAATAAATGAAAATTTGCGTTTGGAAGCGGAGAGTGAGGGAGATTTGTGAAACACACTGAGGAATTAAGATCAGACTCTTTTATCTTTCTCTTATATTTTATATTTTGAGTGAAAGGGTGCAGGTATGCCTAAGATTTTGAGTTTGTTTCAACAACTTTGATTTGCAAATTTTTAAGAAAGGCCAAAACATACCTTCAAAAGCACCCTGTCATTATTGTTAATGTAGCCATGCCACTCCTCGTCAGATGGATAACCATCAGCAAAGTCCTCTAACACCGGAGTCCTGTAAAGTAAATTTGATCAAGGGAAGAGAGAAAGAGATAGTAGAAACTTCTACTTTAGCATCAACATAAACCAAATCATTGGACAAAATTTTGAATTAAACAAACATGATTCAGCTGATAATTAAAAAAAAAAAAAGGAAGGCACCTCATCTTGAGACAGAACGTGGAGGGAATGGACTCAGCATCAGGAAACAAGTCAGTGATATGAGGGATATTAAATCTCCGTTCAAAATCAGTCTGGTATTTGATTTTCCAATCAGGATCACTGAAATCAATCGCCGGACTCTGCTTCTGAATCTCTGCAAATATGCTACCTCGTTTGGCGACTCTGCGTAAAGTGGGACTCGGAACGCGAGAATTTAGGAAGGAGAAGCCATGGGAGCGATGACAGCGAAGGGAGGCAGTGAATGTGGGGCCGGCGATCGCAGAACGCGAGATAGAGTCCATGAAACGCAGAGATTGTTCTTAATTTCAAGTAGAAGAGAGTATTGAGAGGTGGTTGGTGAGGATGAATAATGTAGGGGAAAAGAGCGAAGCGAACGAGGGAAAGAGTAACAAGAAAAACGGCAGAAGACGTAAACATCCAAGAATCTGTCAGAGTGAAGTTGCCGCTCGTAGAAGTTCAACGGGGCCTTGACTTCTCCGACTGATGCTACCACCTTTGGTCTCTTATAAAACAGAAGGGCAAGCTACGGCGGTTTCGCAATCCCTTTTAAAATAGTATGGATAATTTACGATTTAGTCCCTTGGTATTACCATTATTAACAAGTCAGTCCCTGTATTTTTAGAAACCTATTAAAACGTCCTTATGTTTCCTCTCCATCAACGAAATAGTCCTTGTCACACCCAATCCCAAAACTGTAGAGATGGATATGACCAGGAAGGATCTTAGAAGTTTGTGAGTTGCTTGGGTTGAGGAGGAAGAGATTTAAATTTAAAAGAGGAATTTTTTTTTTTTTATAAAACCAGAGCAGAAGCTCTGTTTCGCAAGGGGGGGAAGAAACTGTGGTTACGGGAATGTTTCGGGACATTCCCGAAACCACAGCTTAAAAGTTCTTTTCTTTTTTTTTTTTTTTTTTTTATGGGCTGGGCTTGGGCCTGATAGTCCTTCTGTCTATTTTTGCCGTTAAAAATATAGTAAAAGACTATATTATCCCCTATTATTTTTCTCATTCTCCTCCTCCTTCCTTTTCTTCTTCATCAATTCTTCTTCTGCTTCTTCTGCTTCTTCTTCTTCTCCTTCTTCTTCTGCTTCTTCTCCTTCTTCTCCTTCTTCTTCTCCTTCTTCTTCTCCTTCTTCTTCTTTTGCTTCTTTTTCTTCTTGCTCTTCTTCTTCTTCTTCTCATTCTTCTTCTTCTTCTTTTTCTTCTTTCTCTTCTTCTTCTTCTTCTCATTCTTCTTCTTCTTCTTCTTCTTCTTCTTCTTCTTTCTCTTCTTCTTCTTCTTCTTCTTCTTCTTCTTCTTCTTCTTCTTCTTCTTCTCCTCCTCCTCCTTCTTCTTCTTCTCCTTCTTCTTCTTCTTCTTCTTCTTTCTCTTCTTCTTCTTTTTCTTCTTTTTCTTCTTCTTCTTTTTCGGAGGAGGAGGAGGAGGAGGACGAAAGAAAAGACAGGGACTATTTCGTTGACAAAAAGAAACGATAAGGACGTTTTAATAGATCTGAGAAAAGATAGGGACTATTTAGTTGACATAAAAAAACGATAAGGACGTTTTAATAGATATGAAAAAAGATAAAAATATTTTAATAGATTTTTGAAAATATAAGGACTAACTTGTTAATAATTGTAATATACAAGGACTAAATAAATGGTTTTATTTGAGGGTAAAATTGGATTTTAAAAATTTTCTCTCTCCTCCTTTATCTAATTTTAACGGAAAATAGGACGGAAGGACTATTTCATTGACGGAAATAAAATATAAGGACGTTTTAATAGGTTTCTAAAAATATAGGGACTGACTTGTTAATAATGGTAATACCCAGGGACTAAATCGTAAATTACCCAAATAATATTTAGTAGTTTGGACTATTTTACGGAAAAAATCTCAACTTTCCATTTAATCACGACTGAGCCAAAAACTTTCCTTATCTTTGAGGAAAAAAATTTTTTTTTAAAATTTATTATAATTATAAACAATTTATAAAATAATTTATTAAATTACATTAAATAAATTTAAAAAATTTTATATTTAATAACGATTATAAATATCATATTTAAATTTTATAATTTTTTATAATTAGAAATAATTATTAAAATAATTTTAATTAATTTTAAATTAATATAATTATTATTTTTAAATAAAAATTGATAATTAAAGATGTAAAATCTAACCTTTTAGATTTATTCAAATACACTTATTATCATAAATAGACTTAAGTGCTATAATTATTATATTATACATTATTTATTTATCTTTTAAATATTTAATTAAATTTATCTAATCAATCATTTAACTCTAATTAATTACATATTTTAAAAGTACTTAACTTAATTAAGTTAATTTTTAAAATTTATCAAAGTTAATTTTGAATGAAATTATAAAAATAATAATTCAATATAATAGATCCGAGTAGTATATAATCGAGTTTAGAATGGATTTAAATATTTGAGATGAATTTAAATTTTATATATATTGAGTATTATTATTTAAATATATTTATGTAAATAATTAATTTAATATAAAATGTATATTTTATATTAATATTTATCAATTTTTTATATGTTTTTATTTAAAAAATTAAAAGTTAAATATTTTTCAAAAATATTAATTTTTAAAATGAAATTATTAATAAAATGAAATTATATATTAATATTTATATAAATGAAATAATAATTAATAATTGATTAAAAATTTATGAATATATTACTTATTAATATGTTTAAATATAGAATATAGAATATAGAATAATTTCCTACAATTTAATCTATACTTTTTAAGTAAGAAATTATTAAATCAGTAAGTTTTATTTTATGTTACCAAATTCAGTTAAATTACCATTGATTAGAAAGTAAATTTAAATTTAAAAATAAAATTATTATAAATATTAAAACTGTAAAATTAAATTATTAATTCTTCCACTCCCATAATTTTTATATTTTTTTTCTTAAATATAGCCAGTAACCTTCTTTCATTAATTAATAAAGAGTTTAAAATCCTTAAGCAGACAAAGAAAATGAGTTTGCAAATATTGAACAAAACCCAAAAGCCCTAGCCAAGAAACGAAGGCCATTCTCCACCTCTCCTGCTTTAAGCTTCTTGAAAAACCAAAGGCCTGTATGTGGACTCGGCTCAAATTTTATGCCCATTTGCATCCATATTTTTCTTTTAAAGAAGCATCAGGTAGCCCCAGCCGTCGCCCGAGTAAGCAACACGAGACAGCAAAAATACAGCATGTGCTCCCCTTCAGCCAACCGTGTAGGACCTCAGGGAAGGGTTATTGTCCATAAACACACACATGAATAAGGTAACCATGCCCTATATCGGTTTTGCTTTAAGGGCACCACCCCAAAATAAAATCCCTTTTCACGTAAAACTCTCCTTAATCTCTCCCCATATATATATATATAAATTTAACGTATATCCAATTCATTATATATATTTCTCCTTAGATATTTGACATTTAAATTTGAATAACCCATCTGAGAATTAAATAATAATAGTAAAATATTTAATAAAAAAATTAATTAATAAATTTTTTAAAATATAAAAAATTATTTTAATATATTTTTTAAAATTAAAAAATTAACTGATGAATTTTCTATATTATAAAAATTAAATAGTAATATTTTTGTATCAGATAAAATATATATTTGACATGGATCTGATTGATGAATGTTTAATTTTAGTTTCATTTTGTATGTAATAATTATTGTCAGGAGAAAATTTTGTTAGCCAAAACGTTTCCTCGGCATTTGAGCCAACTGGTCCAAGCAAATTTGACCCTAGCTTTAATTTATTATAGCTAGGCCATGACCCGTTGATACAATGAAATTCAATTTCTAGTTTAAATTTTTTTTTTCTGAATTTTGCATAAATGGATTTAAATTATAAAAAACAAGCATCAATCGAATTCTCCAAGTTTATTAACAATTTTAAGGTAAGTTAATATTATAAAATTTTTATTCATTTTATTTATGTATTTTTATTTAATCTGTTTTATAAATTTAAGATAAAAGAGAGTTTCATTAAAAATAATAATTAAGCTAAATTTGATTTAAATTGAAAATTAATCGAATTAAGTTAATTTAAAATTTTAATTTAATTTTTTATTTATTTTTATTCGATTCGATTTTTAATTTTAAAAATTTTGATTATTTTAATTTAGTTTGATTTTGATAAAAAAAAATTTTAAAAAATCAAATTGAATAGTATATTATTTTTAATAATATAAAGATTAAATTATATTAAAATTAAAATATTCTAATTAAATTTTAAAATATTAAAAATAAAATATAAAAAATAAAAAAATTTATTAAAAATTTAAATTAAATTAGATCGATTCAATTCAATTTTTATAAATATTAAAATTTTTTATTTTTAATTTATTTAATTTAATTTAATTTTAAATTAAATTCACTTTAACTACAAATACAAATACATTAGTGATCTAATATAATAATCCTCATTATTTTCATGTTGATTATAAAAAAAAATAAATGCAATCTAATAATAATAATAATAATAACTAATTATCATTTTATTTTAATATTTAATTTATTTATAATATCAATAATAATTGATAATTACTCCAATCATTAGCAATGAAGAAATTACGATAATAATCATTGAATGATGATGATAATAATAGTACTGTTAGCCGTAATCAGTTGGTGACAGTAAAAAAGATAAATAATCATGATTATAGTTAATATAGTAATAATTATTTCATTAATTAAAACGTAATTAATTGATATAATTATCATTTATTACATTAAAATAAAATATATAATATAGTTATGTTTATTCTACTATTTAATACGTTTAGAAATATAATTTTATTAATTTAATTTTAAAAATATAAAAAATTAATGATAAAATATATCGACTAAATAATTATTGTTGATCGATCATTTAAATAATTTAATTTATAAATAGTTTATATTAATTTATATTATTATAAATAAATAAAATAACTTTATAAAATAAATAAAATATTATTTAAAAAATTAAATTTAAATTTAATAAACGGTAAATTAAAAGATCATTTATATCAATCAAAACTATAAAGGATTTTCTATCTTTTCTTTTATATTTTTATTAACCGAATGATCAAACTTTAATATTAAAAATTTTATATAAATTTTTAATATATTTTTAAGAAAATATAACTATTAATAAAAATAAAATAAGATAATAAAATATATTAAATATTTAAATGTAATTTTTTATATAGATATAAGATTTAAATAATGTTATAAATTAATTGAAAAAATATCTTATAATTTTTTTATTAGTTTTGAAATTACTTTTAGCAGTTTTTATATTTTCATAGTTATTTATAGTTAAATTTTATTAAAAAAATATTAATTAATTTTTTAATATATTTTTATGATTTATATTATTTATCTTATATCTGTAATATTATCTATAATTATAATAATATTTACATATTTTAATAACTTTTATAAATTTTTAAATGAGATGTTAATATTAAAATTGATGTTTATTTAAAGGAAAAATAAAAAGTAATTTAAATTTTTTAAAGTAAATTATTTTTTATATTTTATAATAATTTTAAATTTAAATATTTATAAAACTCTATAATATTTTACTTATTTTATAAAATTATTATTTTTATTCATTAACAATATAAATATAAATAAATATATTTATAAACTAAATATTAAAAATTAAAAATTAAGTTTATTTATCTAATAAAGGTTTCAGTGGCTATTAAACTATTTTTTATGGTTTACATATTCAAAATTTTAATTCCTAAACATTGAGTTAACACTAACCATTGTATCGTATTGATTCCAGTGCATCACATTTGATTACGATTAAAATTAAAACGTTAAATAAACAAAAAGTGTTAAAATATAGGTGTTGAACCACCGGATTTCTTATATTTGGAGAGAAGTCAGGTCCAAAGAAAAACACAGATTCAAAACTCATTAGGCTATTTTTAAGGAGACCAACCTAATGTCTCAAGCCCAGATATCTGGAGTAGGCCAGATCAATCACGAACGTAAGCCCAACAGAAAGTAACCCAGCCCGACGATATAACGTGAGGAAAAATAGCTGGTCCAATCACTTCGCAGCCTTATAAATATGCGCGCTAGGAGAATTAAATGACCGTCTGACAGGAAAGAGTGCTCTAATGCGTTCATACGTACGGATCTGAGTGACAGTAACAAGTGGCACCGTAACAGAAAGGCGGTTACACAAAAGAAAAAGGGATAAAAGAGGAGAGGAACGTGATCTTTTTCGCCAACTTTACACACATACTATAAATTCTAATTTTTGAATCTCATAATATCAACAGCTATGCAAATATGCATTTGTCTATTATTTTATTTTGTGATTTTATGGATTGTAGAAAGTTAATCCTTTTGAAGTTCATAATCGCACAATAATGTCTTTTCTAATGATTGAATCTAAATTCTTTCAGTATATATTAAATCTTAATTTGGCCACTAGCACTTATTATATTAAATGACAATCTAAATAGCCTGCTTTCTAAATAAATCATATTTGTCTAAATTGAAATGAGACAAACTTCACTAAAACCAATCCATGTTAGATTAGCATTAACGAATTGGTAGGGATGATAAGATTCATCGATTGTGATAATTACGTTACTGATTAGATAATTGTGTCAAATTACTGTCGGATTAGTGTAGTCTTTCTGAGCAACAAGTTGAGTACAAATTCTAAGTTTAATCATGTTATTTGCCAAGGAATTATATGACCTTGGTGAGACAATCAAATAATGTTAAATCAATTAATCCAAAAATTCAAATCACTAATAGATCGGTCTGTTTAGTAGAAAGAAAAAATTTCTCTGCGAGAGTTCTCTCTATTTTATTTGGAAACAGTTCGACTATAGATAAATTGGGGCTAATGTGGCGCTAATATCTTAACCGTTAAACTCATATAAGTTATTAAGAAAAATGACCTATGAAACAAATTCAATTTAATACAGCAAATATTTTCTTTTGGTATAATAACAAATATTTCAATCTAGTAGAACTATTCGCACGGAGTATTCTCGACGTTACTAAGTGAAAAGAGTTTTAAACCACTTATTTTAATACTCGGTTGAAAATGAACTATTTTATTTCACTAATTACCCGGTTTGGATCGATGTTTAATCTGAAAAATCAGATATTATGAATGGGCAAAATAAGCATATACAGACAATATAAAGCAGAAGATTAAGAACATAGAAATATAAGAATAGCAAATATGATCAATCACTATCTAGATCCAGCTAAGAGGCTAACCTTTGACTCAGATTCCCATATATAGGACCACATTTCCAGTACTCAGCTTTAATTGATTCTGGTTTTTGATTTCCAAAATTGAGCAAAGGGCCTTCAAGTTTGTATGTTTTTGTTAAGTCTAGCAGCACTATTATATCTTGCTAGTAAACTTGAAACATCAAAATCCATACATAGAACCGGTAAAAAAACCAAACCAGCCTGCTTCTTTACACCTTACCTTATATAAGCAATCAGGTTCCCCCATGTGGCCTCCATCGTTAACCTAGTTGGCCTTCATCATGGTGGAGTTCCATGGTTAACTGGTCGAAGAAAGGGAAACAAAACAACACATTGAACTGGATTATTAGAAGAGATTCCGAGGATCTTAAATGGGATTTTTTTATATTCATCAAAAGTTGAATCATCAAGTTATGGTTGAAGAGTTTCAGACAAAAGCTGTGTGCCCCTCCGGTGTATTTTTTTTTAGAGTTTTCTGTTGCTGCTTGAGAGCCCACATGTTCCCCTTGAAGGAAGATGTATATATAAAAGGAAAGGGGAGGAGAGAAATTGAATTTTTGAGAGTAAGCTTTGGATCTATCGACTTTCTCGAACATGAACTTTAACCAGCATGTTGAGTTAGTTTCCATGAGAGTATACTACTGTTTCTTGCTGATGCATTTTTTCTTTCCCAAGAGAATATAAAATTTTATATATATATATATATAAACACATATAAATATTAATTAATTTGTAAGAGATATATGATATAAGGACGCATAAAATGATAAAATATGATATTTTTTGCTCAGCTCTTTCCTTCCCAAGGTGACACATCAATGATCAAACATCTTTGGTTTACCTTCTGTATCTGAAATAGATCATGTGATTATACAGTCTATAAAATATATATTATATATATATATGGTTCAGCATTAGCATATTAGTTTTATTTTCTTGGAGGGAAGAAAATAAAAGGAAAATGAAAAAGAAATTATCATCAGCATCTCTGAACTCGTGACTGCAAAAGTAAATGCAGCGCAAAGAGAGCAAAAGACTTAGCAGCAGAAGCAGACCAGTAAGAGGCCCCAGGGGGTGAAGCTTTAAGTTTAGTTGAACATTTAAAGTTATACAAGTACCTTCAAAAGACAAGCAAATGAAACAAAAAGGAGAAGAAGGAATTAAAGCTAGCAAAATGTATATGAGAGAAAAGTCCAGGAGCAAGAAGCCCAAAAGAATCCACATTGAATGGAGGAGGAAGGATTTTGCTTCAAAGTTTTATTTAAAAGTGCACCCCCTTATTCTATATTATCCATAAATTTTCTATAGAAACCTTTTCTCATTCTCATCAACTATATCCATTGTGGGTTGAGCTTAAGAATTTATATGTAGCCAGAATTGAGAAAAAGAAATGGCAAAACAGGCAGAGAAGGAGAAAGATGAGCAAATTAAAAATGCAGCTTCCTCACGTTTTCAGATTCAGAGAAACTTAATTAACTAGATGGCTCAAATATGAAAAATATTCATATGCAATGAGAATCTAATGATGAACCAGACCTAGCTGCAACTTCAAGCGTGCCATCTTTCTCTTGGATTTTTATAAAGTACTATAGCTGATCAGTAGACTAAGACTTTGAGCAACCTAGAAAAAAGCTCACTTACCAATTTCCATGTATGTGTTAGTAGTAGGAACCATTTGCTTACTCAGCTCCAGGTGCAGAAAACAAAGCAAAATAACCACTGAAACTCACAAGAGCAAGAATTCGAAATGCAGCACTGAAATGAAAAACTGAAAGTAGTCATCAACATAAATCTTCTTTAGAGTCTAAAACCACCTGACATGACATAATATTCACCACCCCAACCCCATTACTGCCCACATATGAACCGCCGCCGCCGCCCCTCCCCCGTCCCTAGAAGAGAAAAAGAAAAGAGGAAAACACTACTAACAGAAACGAAATGAACCCTAAAAAAGCTACCTAAAAATTCCTGAGATAATGGTACCAGAATTCTCACCATGCCAACTTGAGAAATTTCCAACCCACTTCTTCTTTTCAAAATCCTTGATTGTTCCTATCTAGAACCGGAAGATTGGTTCCATTTTTCTAGGGTTTCTTACCCAGAGTGTGCTTGTTGTTATGCATCCAAACCTTAAGCACATGCCTCTTCACTCCAGTCTCATTGCAGAACTCCTGCACTGCAGCTTCATCATGTTTCTGAATCCTCCAACCCAATCTCTCCGCCAGTGCCAGCATTCTCTCCTTTTGCTCCTGCGTGAACTTCGTTCTAAACCTCTTCCTCGACGACCCTCCACCAAATCCACCACCACTTGGATTCGACACATCTTCTTGATCTTCCCTACTCTGACCTCCCGACGTCGATGGCAATGCTAAAGGCCGTTGTTGTGGTGGAGCAACATGGAGGTATCCTGCTGGGGTCCTGTAATACGGTGCGAATTGTGGAACCTGATGATGGAGGTGATGTGGGTGAGGGTGGCCGTGGAAGAACAGTTCTCCTCCTCCCGGTGCTGTCGAGTCGTTAGTTTCTTTGCGGTGGAAGTTTCTGTGGCAGTTACACGCGGCACATTTCAGCGCGTCGAGTGTTCCTTCAGCTCCAGCAGCCATGAACTCGCCACACCCATCCACCGCTTGCCCACCGATCCCCACCGCGTGGTTCTTCAAACATTCTCTATACCTTGGCTTCGTTGACTGAACGGGTCCGGCTCCAGCCGCTGCTTGTTCACCTGCAGGGCTCGTCATTTTGACTCTAGAAGAATTACCCAACGAGTCATAACTCGCCGGCAAACCCATCTGCTCTTCCTCTTCATGCTCTTCCTGATCCTCAAACTCCATATCACCCTCTTTCTTCCTCTCTCTCTCTAAAAAAATTTTACCTTGTAAATTTTTTTCAAAAAAAAAAAAAAATCACCCAGATAGTTTCTTAGTCACTAATTCTCGTTGAAAGAGGATTAAGGAGATAAGAGGGATTGAGAGGATGTGGACATGAATTTTTTTCACTCTCTGCAAAGGGGGGAGTGTTTTGCTTCCAAAGCCCTCTTGATATACTTTTCCCGTTCTTGAAATCCTCTTCTCAAAACCCATTTCCACCGGCTATAACCGGTTAACCGGTGCACCTTTTTTTACCCTATTTTGTTTTACTTCACCATGAAAGTGTTGTTATACTGTTCAGACCAGTAGCATGAGGTGGAGTGGCGCTGGTACTACAGTCTGCAGAGACAAAAGAAAAGAAATGGAATCCAACGTCCACGCGCTGCCCACGCTCCAGTTGACACTGAAATCTATTACTTCCTTTTTAATCGTGTGCTCCCACGTATCTTCGTACCCTGTCCGGATACACGCAGAGAGTCCTGATGGGTGGGGTTCAAATTCTGGAGAATAATAGTGGCGCGTGAGGAGGCGCGTAGAATTATCCGCTTGGGAAAAATATCAAACCACAATTGCGTCTCTTTTATATTTTTATAATTGTTTTATTTTTCATTTACTTTATGATTTTTTTTTCTCCTATGATTCAATAAAATTACAATTATAAATAAAAACCGCTGAATTGTGGTTTTGTACGTATGAATTAGGACGCGGAATTACTGGGAAAAAATAAATTGTCGGCATTTAAGGCAGCTGCCAACGTGCGCTCACTTCCGACACAAGTGACGCGCGTTTGGCGTCAACATGCATTTAATATTTGGGGCGACCGTGAAGTAAGAAATCAAAGATGATAGATAAAAGAAACGGTTGAGAAGCGCAATCTCATGGGATGAGCGTGGAAGTCACCGTTGGTTTTTAAGAGTTTAAAACAAATAAATTTCTTTCAATTAATAAAATGTAATTAAATATAAGATTTATTATATTTTTAATTTATTTATTATTTATTTATTAATTGAGCAAGTGTTTCGATCTTTACCAACCGTGTAAGGGCAGAAGCAGGAGTAGGAACATACACCTAAAAAGAGTCCTTTCAAGTAGTACTATGGGAGAGGACAGAGGATTTATTTTATTTTATTTTATTTTATTTAATAAAAAATAAAATAATTAATTTGGGTAAAAAAAAGCATATATGCTGAAACCTCCATGTATTTGGGCTTTGTTTCAGCTTTGCCTGGGCGGATGGGCCTTCTCTGTTGGAATCTGTAGTTAGTGTGATGTGATCTTCAGCTTTCATTGCTTTGATGATTATTTGCAATTTTTCAATTTAAATGTTTAGTGGAATGTTAATTATCTTGATTTAATTATTGTCCTTCATATATTTTCACGTTCTCTCTCTTTTTTAAATTTAAAATTTTTAAAAATAAAGTGTAAAAAATAAAAAAAAATTATTAAAAATTTAAATCAATAAAACCAAACTGAATCGAATCAAATCAGACCAGTCTGATTTAGTTTGATTCGATTTCTGATCAAAATTGATTCGGTTTAATTTTTATAAATACTAAAATTTTAATTTTTAATTTATTTAATTTAATTTAGTTTTAAATCAAACTGATCGAATACTCACTCCTAAATCTAGCTATCAAAAAAAATTATTCAAATCGAAATGAAACCGTCCAAAACACTAACAAATTATAATATCTGACATCATTTATCAGTTTTGAGCCGGACTATTCCATTAAATAGAAAATCTATTCATCTAATTTTTTATTAATTATTTTTAAGATAACTAAATTTTTATTATATTAAAATTAACATTTATTTCTTTCAATTTTTCAAAATACATAATTTAATTTCTGTAATTTAAATTTATGAAATTGAAAAAAAAAATTTAATAAAAAGACTTTCAATTTGATATAATTAAAATGTAAAGATTAAAAAATAATTTTTAAAAAATTAAAAATCTATGTATAATTTTGATAAATCTCAAAAAGTAAAAAATAATTTTTCTATTTTATTTCCCAACTGGCACTGTAATGTGGATATTGAACAAGTTGTTTATTGTCTATCCATAGATTTCTTTTTTCTAAATCATGAAAATTGAAAAACAAGGAAGAAAAAAAAAATCCTTGAATCATACAATTCAACAAATAAATATTTAAGTTATTTCAATTATATATATTTATATCAATGTTGGAAATAAAAGAATAATAAAAGGAAAAAAATCGAATATTTGAATTTTTAATTTTGGTAAAAATGCTAAATATGCTCATGAAATATACAGCGAAATTAAAAATAATAAATTTTATATTTCAGTCTAATTAAATAAGTTCAAATAAAATAAATAAACATAAGAAAACACAATTTATATTTTAAAATCCTGATAAATAATAATTTTATTTAATTTTTTTAATAATAATTTAAAGATAAATTTACATTAGAAATTAAATTTAATATTTTTTAGTTTATTATCTCTGCTCGCTTAATACAAAATGAATGGTAATCCGTTATTAATTTATAATTCGATGTTAGTAGTTTAATAAAAACAAAAAACATGAAAATTAAATCTACTAATGAAATTTTGATTTGATAAAAATTTGAAAGTAAAAAAATTGAAAATTAATTTTGTCACTAATTTAAAAGATATAAAAATAAAAACTTTCTTTTAAAATATTAATTGTATTATTATTGTTTTAAATATTAATTTGTTATTCTAATTATTATAATTTTATGGCAATTAATTGTTATAAACTTAATTGAATAAAGTTAAGAAAAAAGTGAAAGAAAGTGAGATTCATAGGAAGGAAATAAAAATAAAAATTAAAGAAAATGAGGAAAAAAGGAAATAGTGGAAGAAAGTAAGAGAAAATAGAAAAAAGAGAGGAAAATGGGAAGAAAATGAGAGAAAAAAAGGGAGAGAATATGAGGAAAATAAAAAGGAAATGTAGAAAAAGAAAGAAAATAAAGAAAAATTGTAAGGAAATGAAAGAAAATAAGAAAAAAAAGAGAAAATTAAAGAAAATAGGAAAAAAGAAAAATAAAATGACTGAAAAGATGAGAAAATTAGAGAAAAGATGTAATATCTGATTAAATTTCAATGTTTGAATTTCAATTTTTCGATGGAATTTCTGTTGGAATTTAGAGTCTGAAATCAAAATTTTTAAAAGGATAAAATGGGTATGTTATAAAATAAATTTGAAGTATTTTAAAATATGTTTAAAAAAAATAGATGGTTTTCCAATTATCAAGGTTCGGCTGCCGAACACAAGCTGTTAGACCCGCTATAAAAGGCCTTTAACCCGATTTTAAGAGAAAATTTTCTCTCTCCTTCCGAGCATAGATAAGCCTAAGACCTCTTGATGATTTTATTTGAGTTTTCTATAAATCCTTCATAAATTCATAACTTTTACTTTTGTTTTAAAGAATCAAGTTGTATTTTTCAAGTTTTAGCCTTTAGGGACCCTTCAGAAATCATCTTATCCCCTTCTCCGAGTTCTTGGTTGCTGTGATCATTGTGTCTCCAAGAGGTAAGTTATAATTTTTGCCTCTCTTCTATTACTTGAGGTTTTTTTAAGACATTTTAAGTTGTCTCAATAGTTTAAGAATGCATGCAGGGTATATGTTTTTCCCATTTTGTTTTGAATCTTGAATACTAATGTGCCAGATTGCTTATATGTGATTTTTTTGGAGTCTTCTAGTTGCTTAGAGACCCTTAGGTTGTTGTGGAATGTTTTTAAGTTTTTGCATGTAAGTTTGAAAGCATTTTGAGGACTGTTGGATGAGGTCGAATTAGGTTCTGCATTTGCAGAAGAACCTAGGTTCGACCACCGAACCTGTCTATGAAGGCTGCATTTTGACTGTCTAACTTGCCTCTGAAGGTTTCGGATCTGTAAGGGGACTTTAGGCTATCGAACTTGCCGTTGAAAGTCCCCTGTCCAGCCATTTTCAGCTCGTTTCCCGCATGTTTTCTTATATATTTTTAGGAGTTTCTTGAAATAGTTTCAAGTTTTGTAAAAGTTATGTTTGGTCTTTCATTTAAGTCTATCTATATAGAATCAGACTTATAACTGCTTCAAAATTAGGCTTACGTTAGCTAGAGGAAAGTAGAACTAAATCAAACTATTATTTTAAAGAAATTGGATGTTTTAAGCATGATCATGCATCACGAATGCCATGTATATATGATAATGTTGTTTTGCATTAGAATTCATGAATATGATACATTGCATAATTTATTGTTATTGTGGATGGATGTTGGATGGTCCACTAGCTCTCGAGCATATTATGATATATTATGACGAATATGAAAGTTCAGGTCGAGACTCATTCTATACCTCTGGCATTATGTAAGGGAAAATTTCGGTCGAGACTCATTCTATACCCCTAAAATTATGGATATGTTATGTTATATTTAAGAGGAAGTCCTAAGGAGCATCCGTTTTGGGCCGGGCGCTATTGAAATTTATAAAGGGTTACAGATGACAAGTCCATTTTGATGTGAATTGTTTGTGTTGTGATACATTCATACTATCGTATATTTTATTAAACTGCTTTTGTTTATGTTTCTGCTCACTAAACTCTTGTAGCTTATCCATTTTTCCTAACCCCAGGTTTGCAGGACCAGAGTTAGTTAAGAGGTCAACTGAATTATTTGATATAGTTTTGATGTAATAGTATAACTGTGGATATGTAATTCATATTGTAAATTAGAATTGTGCCTTACCCAAGTCTTTTTTTTTTATAATCCCTTATTTATAATCTTCTTATATAAAAATTTTAAAGTTTAAGTTATGTTTGAACCAAACTGAGGCATGTAATGTTGACCATACTGGAGCATTTGATGAGGGATCTAGTATGAATTTTATGTTTTCAATTATGATACATACACATATTGAGCTTTGGTTCATAAATAAAAATATTTTTAAATGCTTTTATGATCATGTATGGGATTATATCAGGTATAATAAGATATATAGTAGGCTTGCTATGGGCTTCGATGACCTTAAGTCGACTTGAACCATAGCGCCGATAGCAGTATGGTTTTCGAGTAGTTATAGAGTTATATCAGAGTAAGGTTTATATGGTTGGACCTAGAGTGTTGGGCTCATGGATATTATAGAGAGCATGCACAATTAGGAAAAGTCATGTCCACTAGGGATAGGATGTAGAGTCTTGTATTAATGTATGTATGATGATATGTAATGCCATGACTATATGCATGTGCATTGATGGTATGATATGTATGTTGTTGGTTTATGTGTATCCACATGAACTGTATGATGCTAATGTTTATGTGTTTAATGTTATTTATCGAAGACAAGATGCGTGGCTCGCGTCGATCCACACGATTGACCAGAGACCGACCTGAAATGAGGGAATAGATGCCTTTCTCCTTGCTGCTCCATCAAGAGTATGGACAAGTCGAAGTAATAGGGGAGAAGTATCAAGGGACATTAGAAGGTCTTTTGATGTAAACAGAAGAAGAACGGATCTAGGTAGGATGTCTGCATATGTTAGAGTTTCAGTGGGTGATGATCAAAGGAGAAATGGAAGTTTGGGTATGAACTTTGAAAGAGAAGGTGTGGGAGAGTCTGAAGAAGGAACAGAAGGCGCCCAGGCCTCACAATCTACCTATCCACCTCAGTACTTGTCTTACCTATAGGGGCCCAGATATCCAATGGGAGGATCATCAGATTACTCTAACTACCACCCGTACCCCTCATACATGCCTTATCCTCCCTACTACCCACTATATCCACTCTAACTATGTTATCACCTCCACTTTTCTATCAAGATCTAGCAAATCCTAACCCAAGGAGTGCCACACCACCACCTCTTCCTCTTGCAAAACTAGTAATTCCTGAAACCCAACCACCCAAACCTAATCCATCAGTAGGGAGTTGTAACGACTCGAAAATCAGACCGCTACCGGCGCTAGGATCCAGGTCGACTTAAGGTCGCCGGGACCCGTAGCAAGCCTGCTATACTCTCTGTGTACCTGTAAAATCCCATACATGATCAAACACTTGCTCTGTAAAAACATAAAACGATACGCTGAACCAAGGCTTAACCTGTGCATACACTATCTCTGTACTACAGAACCCCTTACTAGAGCTTGCTCCAGACGGGTTAACCTCATACTCTGTTAAGCCTGGTTGTCACATACTCATCAAAACATGTACATACTCATAAAAACAGACCATGTATACACAAAGGGATTTATTACATCTGGGTCAAGCACAAAACTATACATAGCTCGTTATACGTTTTACATCTCTTTACAATTTTACATGTCCACACTATGCTATTACACTTTTCTTACTCTTTCTCTTCCTGTACTCTGCTAGACTCCCCTGCACACTGATCCTGCAAAACTAGGTTAGGGGAGAGGGGTGAGCTATAAAGCCCAGTGAGTAGAAACACTGAAAACAGTTCATTCATTACATGCTCTCATGAAATGTATCACATCACAAACATTTCACATCTCGGATGGACATGACCACCAAAATTCCCTCCAGTGTCAGTATGCCTGGCCCGGCCAGGTCTTACAACCTCAGTATGCCTGGCCCGGCCAGGTCTTATAACATCTGTATGTGTATGCCTGGCCCGGCCAGGTCTTATAACATCTGTAGGTGTATGCCTGGCCCGACCAGGTCTTATAACATCTCTAGGGCTATTGGGGTCGCCTTGGTCCATCCACATCATCATATTCATCATATTATGCAATGCGCCATATTCGTGAAACTATTGCAATCAACCTACTATAATCATCATGATGCATGAAATATGCTAATAACAGTTGATTTAGCATATTAAAAAGAGTTAAGTTTAGTTCCACTCACCTCTGTCTGACTCTGAACTGACTCTGACTACTCTGAAGCAGTGCTCACTGCTGCTCTCTGCGGTTCCTCTGGTCCGTTCCTACACAGGTGGACTCAAATGAGGGACCAAACTAGCTCAAGAACAACTCTATAAAACTCCCCAAAACCCCCTTAAAAGGTCCTAAACCAATCACATAAAGCATGCAAAAGAAGGCTGGACAGGGCATTTTCGGAGGCAGGTTCGGCGGCCGAAACTCCCTTCCAGAGACGAAACTCATGCATGTTCGGCGGCACCTTCGGCAGCCGAAAGTCTCGTCCAGAGACGAAACTCAACCTTCGGCGGCACTTTCGGCGGTTGAACCTTGCCTCCAGAGACGAAAGTCCAAATGTTCGGGGGCAAGCTTTGGCAGCCAAAACTGCCTCCACAAGGGGTTCGGCGACCGAACCTTCCTTCAGCGGCCGAACCTGGTTTTGCCCGTTGGGCAGAAACCTGCTCTGTTTCATGCAAACTTCACCCAAAACCTATCCAACATGCATAGCAACTACTCCCAACTAGCATATACAATATAACATGCATAAAGAGGTCGAAACCTATCCTCACACCTCCAACAAACATATCAAACAACACTTAACCATGCTGATACACCAAAATCCTCAAAAACCTCCCTTAACCTAAACATGCATAACTACTCATACAACTCCCATAAAACCTTTAAAATCAAGAAAGGAAGTTCAGGATCTTCACTTACCTCTTCCAAACAAAAGATTGAATGATCCCTATGTGGAGATATGGAGAAATCCTCTCTCAAACTCTCCAAGCTTCCAACCTTACTCTTTGTCTCAAAACCTTCAAAACCACATGAAAATCCATCAAAACCATGAAAGATTTGAGAAAACACATAAGTCACTCAAGGAAGATCAAGTCTCACCTTAGCTCGTGCAAATGGAAAGAAAATCTTATCCATTTGACCGACCTAAGGCCTTTTATAGTTGGCTAGCCAGACCAACTACGGCGGCCGAATGAGAACCCGAATGCCATGCACATTCGGCGGCCGAAAGTCACCTTCGGCGGCCGAACCTTGGCTTTTCTGCCTTGGTGCTTTTCTTGCAAAACCTTACTTCTTTAAACATCTTAAAACATGAAAATGCTTTCAAAACATAGGAAAACAAAATTCGTACCCTTCCAGAGGATTCCGACATCAGAAAAACCACTGGACTACAGGACTTCCGACGTCGGACTCTAGCCTGGTATTACATTCTCCCCTCCTTAAGAACATTCGTCCCCGAATGTTCCTCAAACACGAAGCACATAAACACATAAAACAAAAGGGGAAAACTAACCTCAAAACAGATATGGGTATTGCTGGAGCATAGACTCCCGTGTCTCCCAGGTGCACTCTTCTAGATTGTGGTGGTTCCAAAGGACTTTCACCATTGGAATTTCCTTGTTCCTTAGCTGTCTGATCTGTGTGTCAAGGATCCGCACTGGTTGCTCTATATAGGTGAGATCTCCAAGGATCTCTACTTCAGGCTCACTAAGAACCTTACTTGGATCTGACACGAACTTTCAGAGCATAGAAACATGGAAAACCGGGTGAATTCTCGCCATTGAAGTAGGTAACTCCAGCTTGTATGACACATTCCCGATCTTTTGCAAGATCTCAAAGGGTCCAATGTATCGTGGGGCTAGCTTACCCTTTTTCCCAAAGCGAACTACTCCCTTCATTGAAGACACCTTTAGCAATACCATATCACCTTCCTGAAACTCTATCTGCTTTCTGCGGATATCTGCATAGCTTTTCTGTCTGCTCTGAGCAGTCTTGATTCTCTCTCTGATCATGGGCACCACTCTACTGGTGATCTCAACCAATTCCGGCCCTGCAAGAGCCGCCTCTCCTACTTCTTCCCAGTAAACAGGTGATCTGCACTTCCTCCCATACAAAGCTTCATAAGGGGCCATCCCAATGCTAGCATGATGGCTGTTATTGTAAGCAAACTCCACCAAAGGTAGATGCTGCTTCCAAGAATCGCCAAAGTCTAACACACACATTCTGAGCATATCCTCTATGGTCTGGATGGTCCTCTCTGACTGTCCATCAGTCTGTGGATGGAAAGCAGTGTTGAACTCCAACCTTGTGCCCATCGCACTCTGTAGACTCTGCCAAAATCTAGAGGTGAACTAAGGTCCTCTGTCTGACACTATAGACACTGGGACTCCATGCAACCTTACGATCTCCTCCAAATAAACATGTGCCAACTTATCCACAGAGTAAGTACTCCTAACAGGAATGAAATGAGCAGATTTCGTGAGTCTGTCCACAATCACCCATATGGAGTCTAGTCTGTTGGACACTACCGGTAAGCCCACTACAAAATCCATAGCTATGTTCTCCCATTTCCATTCTGGAATCGGCAGTGGGTTAAGTATTCCAGCCGGCTTCTGATGTTCCAGTTTCACCCTCTGGCAAACTTCACAGACGGATACAAACTATGCCACTTCTTTCTTCATAGCTGGCCACCAATACACTCTTTTCAGATCCTGATACATCTTGGTGGCTCCAGAGTGAACATTGTACCTTGCATTATGAGCCTCCCTCATAATGTCTCTTTTCATATTACTGTCATCTGGTACACATAGTCGATTCCCATAGCGGAGGATCCCTTTGCTGTCAAATCTGAACTCTGCACTGTTGCCTGACTGAACAGTCCTGGCAATTTTTACTAACTCAGGGTCCTCATGTTGTTTCTGAGCCACCTGCTCCAGAAACACTGGAGTCACTCGCATTTGTGCTATCAATGCACCTGTACCAGACACCTCGAGCTGTAGTCCTTTGTTGATGAGCTTATAAAACTCTATCACCACTAGTCTTCTCTCTGCTGCTATGTGGGACAAGCTGCCAAGTGATTTCCGGCTTAGGGCGTCTGCCACAACATTCGCCTTACCCGGATGGTACTGGATCTTACAATCATAATCACTGAGCAGTTCTACCCATCTTCTCTGCCTCAAATTCAGCTCTTTCTGACTCAAGATGTACTGTAAACTCTTGTGATCTGTGAAGATCTTGCATTTAACCCCATAAAGGTAATGCCTCCACATCTTGAGTGCAAAAATAACTGCTGCCATCTCCAGGTCATGGGTGGGGTAATTCACCTCATGCTTCTTTAGCTGTCTAGAAGCATAGGCAATCACCCTGTCATTCTGCATCAGAACACAACCCAATCCCACTCTGGACACATCACAGAACACTGTGAAGTCCTCATTACTGACAGGCAGAGCTAACACCGGTGCTAATGTTAATCGTCTCTTTAGCTCCTCAAAGCTCTCTTCACATTGGTCCGACCACACGAACCTCTGATTCTTCTGAGTCAGTTTGGTCATAGGAGCCGCTATCTTTGAGAAGTTCTGAACGAACCTCCTGTAGTAACCTGCCAAACCCAGAAAGCTTTTAATCTCTGTCACTGAGGTGGGTCTAGGCCAGTTCGCTATAGCTTCTATCTTCTTGCGGTCTACCTCAATACCTTCGGCTGATACAACATGCCCCAAAAAGGAAATGCTCCTCAACCAAAACTCACTCTTAGAGAACTTGGCATATAAACCATGCTCTCTCAGAGTCTGCAGAACTGTCCTCAGATGCTGGGCATGCTCCTCTGCATCTCTGGAGTACACTAAGATATCATCAATAAAGACAATTACAAAGTGATCCAGATACTCGCTGAAAACTCTGTTCATGAGATCCATAAATGCGGCAGGGGCGTTAGTCAACCCGAACGGCATTACTAAGAACTCATAATGCCCATATCTGGTCCTGAAAGCTGTCTTTGGTACATCTGCTTCTCTGACTCTCAACTGATGATACCCGGACCGTAGATCTATTTTAGAGAAACAACCTGCTCCAGCTAGCTGGTCAAATAGATCATCGATCCTAGGCAGGGGATACTTATTCTTGGTAGTGACCTTGTTCAACTGTCTATAGTCGATACAAAGTCTGAGGGATCCATCCTTCTTTCTAACAAATAGTACTGGAGCACCCCAAGGTGAGGTACTAGGGCGGATGAAACCCTTATCTACCAAGTCCTGCAGCTGCTCTTTCAACTCTTTTAACTCTGCTGGCGCCATCCTGTAGGGAAGAATAGAGATAGGTCTAGTACTAGGCAGCAATTCAATTGCAAACTCTATCTCCCTATCAGGCGGTAGTCTTGGAAGCTCGTCTGGGAAGACGTCTGGAAACTCTCGGACTACAGGAACTGAGGCTGGTTCCCGAACCTGTCTATCTAGCTCTCTCACATGAGCTAGAAACCCCTGACAACCCCTCCTAAGCAAACGACAAGCCTGTAGGGCTGAGATCAAACCTCTAGGTGTCCCCCTCCTGTCTCCTCTGAAGACACACTCTGACCCATCCTGGTCTCTGAGACTAACTACCTTGTCTCTGAAGTCCAAGGTATCTCCATATGTAGATAACCAATCCATCCCTAGAATGACATAAAAATCCGTCAAATCTAGAACCACCAGGTCAGCTGGAAGGCATCTACCCTCTATGAACACTGGACTGAAGCGACAGACTGACACTGCCACTGATGGGTCACATTTGGGTCCACTGACCCAGAGAGGACACTCTAACTCAGAGATCATCAGACCCAATCTCTCCACGGCTCTCGAAGCAATAAAAGAGTGAGAAGCATCGGGGTCCATCAGAGCATACACATCAGAACACCCAAGGATGAGATTACCTGACACCACTATGTTCGACGTGTTTGCCTCCTCCTGTGTCACAGTGAAGATCCGTGCTGGGGCTACCGGACCTCCTCCTCGGGAACCTGCTGCTGGAGAAGAGGCTGACCCTCTTTCTCTACCTCTGACACTACTCTGAGGCATGGCTGGAGCTGCTGGCTGTGCCACACTGCCTGAGCTCATCTGCTGGGATGGTGCCATAAAGGTCAACTGAGGACATTCCCGAGCAAAATGTCCCTCCTGCCCACACTTAAAGCAGGCTGTAGATCCCATACGACAAACTCCTTTGTGCGGCCTTCCACATCTCATGCACACTGTACTGCCTGTGCCAGAGCTTGAGCCACTACCCATTCCCATACTAGATTTGATCTTATTCTAGAACTTATTCTTCTTGCCTTTGAACTTTTCTCCCTTCTTGCTGCCAGAAGTTGCTGCACTGGGGGTCTTAGAACCCGAAGACTGTGCCACTTGCTGTTTCACTGTGCCCTGAATAATGGCACTCGCCTCCATCTTCCGGGCGGCATCCACAATAGAGTGGAAACTCTCTTTCTCTGCTGGAAGAATCAAGAAGGAATACCTGGGATGTAGTCTCATGGTATATCTCCTTGCCTTCTTCTGGTCAGTGTCATAAGCCTGACCCACATACTGAAGCAGATCCAGGAACTTGTCTGTGTATTCATCTACACTCATCTCCTCGGTCTGCCTCAACTGCTCAAATTCTATCACTTTCAACTCCCTGGAACTGTCAGGAAAAGCCCACCCTGCAAACTCATTGGCGAACTCTCCCCATGACATGCTGTCCAACCTGGGGTCCACATAATTCTTGAACCACTCTCGAGCCTTCTTACATTTCAATGTGAACCCTGCCATCTCAATGGCTCTACTATCATCAGCTCCTAACTCATCGGTTATCATCTTAACCGTTCTGAGGTACTCAAATGGATCATCTCCCGTGTTGAACTTGGGAGCATCCAACTTCAGGTACTCTGTCATTTTCACTTTACTTCCCTCAGCTGAGCTAGGTTGCGGTGCTTGGACAACTGGGGCTACTGGTTCTGGTTCTGGTGGTGGCGAAGGTGCTGCACTTGACTCTAGGTATGATGTACTGGGATGGAAAGGTGTGGGTGGATACATAGGATAAGGTGGGTAAAAAGGAGGATAAGGCATATAAGGCATGTAGGTAGGATATGGGGTAAAACTAGAATACTCCGACGTACCCCCCATCGGATACCCTGGGCCCTGTGGAAAGGGTGGATAACCAAACTCTAAGGCCTGAGTGCCTCCCTGAGCCTCTCTCATACCCTCTTTAGACTTGCCCATACCCATGCTTTCCTCTCTAGACTGATCCACATCCATCGCCTCCCTTACTTCCTCTGAGCTCCCTCCTCTATCTGCTCCTCTTCTGCTCTCGTCAACAAACCTTCTAGGGTCCCTTGACGTTCCCTCCCTACTTGATCTCTGAGACCTTGCCCTTGGCAATGCAGGAGGACGAGCAGTTGAACCCTCATTCACTGGTGGGACTCCAGTCAATCGTGCAGATCGACGAGTTCCTCTCATCTTTACTTTCTGGAAAACAACATAACAGCACACCTCAGCATAAAAACATCACATAACAACAATGCACATGCATCAATCATGGCATTATACATCAGCAAATAGACAGGACTCAACATCCTATCCTAGTGGACATGCTTTCCTATTGTGCTTGACCTACTCAAACCTTTATGAGCCCGACACTCTCTATCTAGGTCCGACCATATGAACCTAGGGCTTTAATACCAATCTGTAACGACCCGAAAATCGGACCGCTACCGGCGCTAGGATCCAGGTCGACTTAAGGTCGCCGGGACCCGTAGCAAGCCTGCTATACTCTCTGTGTACCTGTAAAATCCCATACATGATCAAACACTTGCTCTGTAAAAACATAAAACGATACGCTGAACCAAGGCTTAACCTGTGCATGCACTATCTCTGTACTACAGAACCCCTTACTAGAGCTTGCTCCAGACGGGTTAACCTCATACTCTGTTAAGCCTAGTTGTCACATACTCATCAAAACATGTACATACTCATAAAAACAGACCATGTATACACAAAGGGATTTATTACATCTGGGTCAAGCACAAAACTATACATAGCTCGTTATACGTTTTACATCTCTTTACAATTTTACATGTCCACACTATGCTATTACACTTTTCTTACTCTTTCTCTTCCTGTACCCTGCTAGACTCCCCTGCACACTAATCCTGCAAAACTAGGTTAGGGGAGAGGGGTGAGCTATAAAGCCCAGTGAGTAGAAACACTGAAAACAGTTCATTCATTACATGCTCTCATGAAATGCATCACATCACAAATATTTCACATCTCGGATGGACATGACCACCAAAATTCCCTCCAGTGTCAGTATGCCTGGCCCGGCCAGGTCTTACAACCTCAGTATGCCTGGCCCGGCTAGGTCTTACAACATCTGTATGTGTATGCCTGGCCCGACCAGGTCTTATAACATCTGTAGGTGTATGCCTGGCCCGGCCAGGTCTTATAACATCTCTAGGGCTATTGGGGTCGCATTGGTCCATCCACATCATCATATTCATCATATTATGCAATGCGCCATATTCGTGAAACTAGTGCAATCAACCTACTATAATCATCATGATGCATGAAATATGCTAATAACAGTTGATTTAGCATATTAAAAAGAGTTAAGTTTAGTTTCACTCACCTTTGGCTGACTCTGAACTGACTCTGACTACTCTGAAGCAGTGCTCAATGCTGCTCTCTGCGGTTCCTCTGATCCGTTCCTATACAGGTGGACTCAAATGAGGGACCAAATTAGCTCAAGAACAACTCTATAAAACTCTCCAAAACCCCCTTAAAAGGTCCTAAACCAATCACATAAAGCATGCAAAAGAAGGTTGGACAGGGCACTTTCGGCGGCAGGTTCGGCGGCCGAAACTCCCCTCCAGAGACGAAACTCATGCATGTTCGGCGGCACCTTCGGTAGCCGAAAGTCTCGTCCAGAGACGAAACTCAACCTTCGGCGGCACTTTCGGCGGCCGAACCTTGCCTCCAGAGACGAAAGTCCAAATGTTCGGGGGCAAGCTTTGGCAGCCGAAACTGCCTCCACAAGGGGTTCGGCGGCCGAACCTGGTTTTGCCCGTTGGGCAGAAATGTAATACCTAGCTAGATTCCGGCATCGGAATCCCTACCTTCCGGCTGAATCTCCGTTGGAATCTGGAATTTTGTAGATGCAGAGGCTTCTAGAGGGATAAAATGTGTTTTCTAAAAGGTTTTTACTGATTTCATGGTTTTAAATGAAAAAGAATTGAGTTTTGAAAGGAAAAGACCAAGGAGACATTTGCCAGGTTCGGCCGCCGAAAGTGAAGTTCGGCCACCGAACATGGGAAGGTTTTGGGAGCGCTTTTGGCCTTCGAAAGCTTTGTTTGAACGAGCCAAGGTTCGGCCGCCGAAGCTCAAGTTCGGCAGCCGAACATGCATGAGTTTAGGGGGCACGTTAGGCTGCCGAAGGTCTCTGACCAGGCCACCTATAAAGAGCCCTCAGATCGGAAATGGGCAAGTTTTCTCCCCATTCTAGAGCTCAGGTGAGTTTTTGTCCTCCTTTGGTCATTTTCATGTTTTTCTTCATCTCCTTCATGTTTTTATGAGTTTCATGGTTGTGTTGAAGAGTTTTCAAGCTTAGATCTAAGTTTTGGGAGCTTGGAGACCCAAGGAGTAGTTTCCTCCCATCTCCAAGTTAGGGATCACACCAACCCTCGAGCTCCAAGAGGTAAGTGTAGATCTTTGCTTTCCTTTATGTTTTAATGAAGTTTTAAGAGATTTTAATGGTTGAGTATGGGTAAATATGCATGTTTAGGTTTATGTGGGTTTTATGCCCAATGTATGCTTATGCTTGTTTATGTGAAGTTATGTTGAAGGTTTAAGCTAGTTTATGCATGTGGGAGAGTGTGTGCATGATTGGGAAAGAGCAAGTGAGGTTTTGATTGGTTTTGTTGGTTTTGGCTTATGTGGGTCATAAGCTAATTATGTATGCTTTATGATGTTCTTTGTTGGGGTTTAAGCTTGTTTAAGCTCCTTTGTGCATGGATAAAGGTTTATGCATGCTGTAGTAAGGTTGGGTGCTTGTTTTGGGGTGTTTGGAAGGTTTGGGAGGCTTCAATGCATGAGAAGCTGAGTTCTGCCCTTCTGGGAAGAACTCAGGTTCGGCCGCCGAAAGTAGTTTCGGCCGTCGAACCTGCTTGTGGATGCATGGTTTGGCCGCCTAACCTTGCCCCCGAAAGTTGAGTTTTAGCTTGAAAGCAGACTTTCGGCCGCCGAAAGTGCCTGAATTTCGTCTCTGGAGAGGGACTTTCGGCCGCCAAAGGTGCCGCCGAAAGTGCCCGAGTTTCGTCTCTGGAGAGAGGGTTCGGCCGCCGAAGGTGCCTCCGAAAGTGCCCTGTCCAGCCTTTTCATGGTTGTTTTCTATGCATGCTTTGGTGATGTTTTAGGGGGTTTTTGGGTAGTTGTTTATGAGTTGTTTAGAGTGTGTTTGGCACCTCATTCGAGTCCACCTATGTAGGATCGGACCCGAGGGATCGAGGAGGCTATCAGTGTTAGCAGTTGCAGAGTCAGTCCAGCGTCTGCCAGAGGTGAGTAGAACTAAACTAAATCTTTTATTTTAAGAAATCAAATGCCTAAAGCATGTTCATGCATCATGATGATTATAGTAGGTTGATTGCACTAGTTTCACGAATATGGCGCATTGCATATTACGATGAATATGATGATATGGATGGACCAAGGCGACCCCAATCGCCCTAGATATGTTGTAAGATCTGGCCGGGCCAGGCATACTGAGATGTTGTAAGACCTGGCCGGGCCGGGCATACTGACACTGGAGGGAGTTTGGTGGTCAGGTCTAATCCGTGATGTGAATTGTTTGTGCTGTGACGCATTTCATGAAAGCATGTAATTAATGAACTGTTTTTCTTTGTTTCTACTCACTGGGCTTTTTAGCTCACCCCTCTCCCCTAACCCCAGTGTTGCAGGTAGAAGGTCGACCGGAAAGTCTCAAGAGTTAAGGTTTTGCTTATGTAATAGATTAGAGTTGTGTGGACATGTATTGTAAATTGAGATAATGTATTATAAGATAATGTAATGTAAAGTAGAGAATTGTTTATGGATTAGTGCTGTGCTTGGCCCTAAGACTTGGTTAGTCCCTTTTTAATACATGATGTATGTTATGTTTTAATGTTGAGTTGTGTTGAACTAATCTTGTGTCATGTGTTGTTTACCACGCTATGGTAATTGATGAGGACCCTAGTGGAGGTCTTATGTTTGTGGTTTGATGCATGCACAGGTTAGGTTCTAGTTCTTCGGATGTAATCCCAGCTTGATGTATGTTATGTTGACCCAGCTAGAGTTTTGATGAGGGCTCTAGTAGGGGGTTCTTTATGTTTCCAGTTATGTCGCATACATGTCAAGCTCGGTAGTTACATCAGATGTTTCAGTTTTTATGTTAATGTTTTTGATCATGTATGGGATTTGACCAGGTGATAGGAGGTATGTTTGGCTTGCTACGGGTCCCAGCGGCCTTAAGCCGATCTGGATCCTAGCGCCGGTGGCGGTTCGGGCCGTTACGGTAGGGTATCGGTTTCCGGGTCGTTATAAGAAACCTGCTCTATTTCATGCAAACTTCACCCAAAACCTATCCAACATGCATAGCAACTACTCCCAACTAGCATATACCATATAACATGCATAAAGAGGTCGAAACCTATCCTCACACCTCCAACAAACATATCAAACAACACTTAACCATGCTGATACACCAAAATCCTCAAAAACCTCCCTTAACCTAAACATGCATAACTATCCATACAACTCCCATAAAACCTTTAAAATCAAGAAAGGAAGTTCAGGATCTTCACTTACCTCTTCCAAACAAGAGATTGAACGATCCTTACGTGGAGATATGGAGAAATCCTCTCTCAAACTCTCCAAGCTTCCAACCTTACTCTTTGTCTCAAAAACTTCAAAACCACATGAAAATCCATCAAAACCATGAAAGATTTGAGAAAACACATAAATCACTCAAGGAAGATCAAGTCTCACCTCAGCTCGTGCAAATGGAAAGAAAATCTTATCCATTTGACCGACCTAGGGCCTTTTATAGTTGGCTGGCCAGACCAACTACGGCGGCCGAATGAGAACCCGAATGCCAGGCACGTTCGGCGGCCGAAAGTCACCTTCGGCAGCCGAACCTTGGCTTTTCTGCCTTGGTGCTTTTCTTGCAAAACCTTACTTCTTTAAACATCTTAAAACATGAAAACGCTTTCAAAACATAGAAAAACAAAATCCGTACCCTTCCAGAGGATTCCGACATCAGAAAAACCACCGGACTACAGGACTTCCGACGCCGGACTCTAGCCGGATATTACAGGAGCAAGGTAAAGATGACAGATTACCTAAAGTTGGATACTTCTAAGTATAAGGAGGATGATAACCCATTTGAGTATATCAAAGCAGTGAAAATGATAGCTGATGAGTTAGGAGCTAGAGACAGCAAAGCCATTCAGATGGTGGGGTTCACTCTAAAGTGCAAAAAGGCGAATGAGTGGTTGAAGAATTATATAGAGCCAAAGTTGGATAGCTTATCCTGGGAATAGTTTGCAAATGAGTTCGTAGGATGAGTTTTTCCAGATAGTTCAAGGGAGTTAAAGGTGATAAAATTTTAGGAGTTAAGCTAGACCGAGGAAATAAGTGTAGATGAATACACAGATAAGTTTCTGGAGTTGCTCCAGTATGTGGGTTAGGCTTATATTACTGAACAGACGAAGGCTAGGAAGTATACCATGAGACTCCACTCTAGGTATTCCTCCATGATCTTAGCAGCAGAGATAGAGAGTTTCCACACTATAGTGAATGAAACTAGAAAGATAATGCCATCATTCAAGGGTCAGTGAAGCAACAGGTGACACAATCGTCGGATTTCAAGGTCTCGAATATAAAAAAATTTGATCTATCTTCTCTAAATGCAGCCACCTCAAGAATCAAAAAGTGGAATAAGTCCATTAGGAAGACTAAGAAGAACAAGTTATGGAGTAAGTTGAAGTCTAGTATAGGAATGGGCAATGGATCAAGTTCTAGTTTCGATAGCTCTGGATGTGTAAAATGTGGAAAGCCGCACAAAGGGCTTTGTCGATTTGGGACTAGAGCTTGTTACAAATGTGGTCAATAGGAACACATGACTCGTAAGTGTCCCAATACAGTCAGGATGGCACAGTCCCAGCAGACGGTTTCTAGCAGTATGGCTCAGCCAGCAGCTATAGCCACATCTCAAGACAGATGGAAAGGTAAAGGAAGAGGGATGGCTTCTTCTTTAGCAGGTTCCCAAAGAGAAGGTCCTTCAACACTAGCACGGATCTTCACCATAACACAGTAGGAAGTCAACACATCAAACATAGTGGTGTCAGGTAAACTTACTATTGGGTGTTCTGATATGTATACTCTTATAGACCTTGGTGCCTCTCATTCTTTTTTTTCTCCAATGGCTGTAAGCAGTTTGGGTTTGATAGCTTTTAGGCTAGAGTGTTCTCTTTGGGTCAGTGGACCCAAGTGTGATTTGTCTATAACAGAGTCAGTCTATCGGTTCAGTCCAGTTATAGTAGATGATAGGTGCCTTCCAACTAACCTTGCGATTCTAGATGTACTACCCGGCTAGACTCCGGTATCGGAATTCCTACCGTCCAATGGAATCTCGATTGTCGGAAACCTCTAGAAGGGTAAAATCATGTTTTCATAAAATGTTTTAATGTATTTTATAGTTTTAAGTGAGAAAGAAATTGGGTTTTAAATGAAAAAGACCATGGAGGCATTTCCAGGTTCGGCCGCCGAACCTCAAGTTCGGCCACCGAACGTGGGATAGTTTAGGGGGGCACGTTAGGCTTTCGAATGTGGCTCATATTCGGCCATCGAACCTCATGTTCGGCCGCCGAACATGCATGAGTTTTGGAGGCACTTTAGGCTTCCGAAGGTGGTCTGGCCAGCCCCTATAAAAGGGCTCTATGGCCGAAACGGGCGAGCTTTCTCCCCTATTTTCGGCCAATAGTGAGTCCATGCTCTCCCATGGTTGATTTTGATGATTTTCCCTCAACCTTTCAAGTTTTAACGAGTTCTAACTTGGTTTTGAAGAGTTTTGGAGCTAAGATCAAGTTTTGGATCTTGGAGACCCAAGGAGCTAGATTTCTCCCATCTCCAAGTCTAGATCGCCTCCCCTCTCGATCTCGAAGAGATAAGAGTAGATCCTTAGCTCATTTCATGTTTTAAACTAGTTTTATGAAAGTTTTTGGGGTAGAAATGCATGTTTAGGTTAGTTGAATGTTGTTAGGGTATATGTTGAGTTTTTGAGCAATGTGTGTTTTATATGTATGTTTGATGTGTTTTAGTTAGGGTTTAGGATAGTTTGAGACTCCTAAATGTTTATTTACTTCTGTATGCATGTTGTAGAATAGCCAAATGCATGTTGGATTGGTTTGGGAGGCAAATGTGCATTGTGGAGGCTGAGTTCTGCCCTTTAGAAGAACTCAGGTTCGGCAGCCGAAGGAACTTTCGGCCGCCGAAGGAACTTTCGGCCACCGAACCTGCCTGTGGAGGCAAGCCTTTGGCTGCCGGACCCTGCCCCCGAAAGTTGGACTTTCGGCTATGGAGGGGAGTTTCGGCCGCCGAACATGCATGAGTTTCGTCTCTGGAAGGGACTTTCGGCCGCCGAATGTGCCATCGAAAGTGGCTGAGTTTCAGCTCTGGAGGGACTTTCGGCCACCGAATCTACCGCCGAAAGTGCCCTGTTCAGCCTTCCTTTGCATGATTTCTATGATTGTTTTAAGGTGTTTTAGGGGGGGTTTTGGGGAGTATTTTAGAGTCATGTTCATGTATGTTTGGTCCCTCATTTGAGTCCACCTGTGTAGGTTCAGACTCGAGGAACTGAGGACCCCAACAGTGAGATAGCTGCTTCAGTGTCTTGTCAGAGCTAGCCTGAGGTGAGTATAATGGACCTTTATTTCCTAAGCAAATAAATAAAATTGAGCATGGTCATGCATCACGAATGCCATATGATATATTAGGTTGTTTACATTAGAATTCACAAATATGTTGTATTGCATATTATGTTGTTGATGTGGATGAAAGTTGGATGATCCTTTAGCCCTCACTATGATGAGATATGATGTGATGTGATATGGAAGTCCAGGTGTGGCCTGCACTACGCCCCTGGCACAATGTAAGAGAAAGTCCGGGTGTGGCCTGCACTACGCCCCCGACACGAATGGATATGTATGATATGTTATGTGTAAGAGAAAGACCAGGTGTGGCCTGCACTATGCCCTTGGCATGATTGGATTATTTAGAGGGCTATAGGTGACAAGTTCATCCTTAATGTGATTTGTTTGTGATGTGATGCATTTCATAAAAGCATGAATGTTAAATTTAATGTTTTACTATTCTGCTCACTGGACTCTAGTAGCTCACCCCATTCCCTTAATCCCCCAGGTTGCAGGTACGAGATAGAATCAGGAGGTCAGCGAGAATAAGGAGTCATGTCTTATGTAATAGCTAGATGTGGACATGAGAATGATGTAATGTTAAGTACAGTACAGTAATGTAATGTAATGATGTTTATTAAAGTTTAGAGTTGTGCTTGACCCTAGTATGTTGATTAATCCCTTTGTACATGGTCTATAAAATGTTCTATCACTGTTTATGTAAACCAAACTTAAGGTATGTTATGTTACCCCATTGGAGCATTTGATGAGGACTCCAGTGTGGGGTATGATGTTTTTACTTATGAGTTGTGCATGCACAGGTTAAGTTTGGTAAATGAATAAGAAAGTTCAAAATTTTTATGTATATGTTGATCATGTATGGGATTAAACAGATATACAGGATGTATGTTAGGCTTGCTACGGGTCCCGGCGGCCTTAAGCCGATCTGGATCCTAGCGCCTATAGCGGTCTGATTTTCGGGTCGTTACACTACATTTGATCGATTTTGACGTCATTTTAGGGATGGATTGGCTACCTACTCATAGTGCTATCTTGGACTGCAGGGACAAGGTAGTTAGGTTTAGAGAACAAGACAAGATTGATCAAAAGTTATTTTTTGAAGGGACAAGTCAGGTATGTCTAGAGATTTGATATCTGCCCTGCAGGCTCATAGGTTGCTTAGGAGGGATTGTCAGGGGGTTTCTTACTCATGTAAGAGAGTTTGATTATCAGGATAGGGAACCAGTTGTAGTACTCGTGGTTAGAGAGTTTCTCAATATTTTTCCAGATGATCTGCTAGGTTTACCACCTGATAGGGAGATAAAGTTTGAAATTAAAGTGTTGCCAAGAACTAGACCCATCTTTATTCCTCCCTTCAGGATGACACCTATTGAGTTGAAAGAGCTAAAAGAACGGTTGCAAGAGTTGATAGATAAAGGTTTCATCCAACCTAATATCTCATCTTGAGATATTCTAGTGTTGTTTATGAAAAAAAAGGATAGATTCTTAAAATTTTGTATTGACTATAGAGAGTTGAATAAAATAACTACCAAGAACAAGTATCCTTTACCTAGAATAATTTACATCAACTATCTCTGAATTTAAATATTAATTTTATTTTAAATACTTAACTCTACTTTATTAAAATAATCTATAATATATATAAATGAGAAAAGAGAAATATTGAGACTTTCTAAAATACTTCTATTATGTTTTGTAAATTATAAATTCATTATTACTTAAAAAAATTTATTTAATTATATTAATATTTTATTTAAATTTAAATTAATTGACCTAATCTCTTAACATATAGTTAGTTAAATTTTATCAAGAAAGAACTCTCTTAATATTTAAATTATTTGTATTTAAATTACTTGTATTCAAATTTTATCTTAAGTTAAACTATAATTTTTTTAAAAATAATTATAATATGTTATTATTTAAATTTTTAATTTAATTATTTATTATTAGTCTATTTAAATTGATTGAAAATATTCTTGTAACAGCCCGGACGTGAACCCCGGCACTGTTACCGTTCACGGCCCAGAGCTATCCCTCACCTGGCCTCTTTGCCACCTCGGGCTTTCCACTGGCGTCGTGAACAGCTCTTAACATCCATTCACCCTCACGGGTTCCTGGCAGGATTTGTCCCCTTGGGTTCTTGCATCGAATGCATCCTTCCCCAAGTGGATTTGGCCCAAATTTCCCTTTGGAAATTAGGTCGCCTCCCCCACTATCCGAACCCTTGACCTCCCACTTTAAGGGAATAGTCTGGTGAGAGTGAGTACCAATTGTGCCAATGGAACAATTGGTACTCACTCTCACCAGACTATTCCTTTAAAGTGGGAGGTCAAGGGTTCGGGTAGTGGGGGAGGCGACCTAATTTCCAAAGGGAAATTTGGGCCAAATCCACTTGGGGAAGGATGCATTCGATGCAAGAACCCAAGGGGACAAATCCTGCCAGGAACCCGTGAGGGTGAATGGATGTTAAGAGCTGTTCACGACGCCAGTGGAAAGCCCGAGGTGGCAAAGAGGCCAGGCGAGGGATAGCCCTGGGCCGTGAACGGTAACAGTGCCGGGGTTCACGTCCGGGCTGTTACATAAAAAATTGGAACAACTGGTACTCACTCTCACCAGACTATTCCCTTAAAGTGGGAGGTCAAGGGTTCGGGTAGTGGGGGAGGCGACCTAATTTCCAAAGGGAAATTTGGGCCAAATCTACTTGGGGAAGGATGCATTCGATGCAAGAACCCAAGGGGACAAATCCTGCCAGGAACCCGTGAGGGTGAATGGATGTTAAGAGCTGTTCACGATGCCAGTGGAAAGCCCGAGGTGGCAAAGAGGCCAGGCGAGGGATAGCCCTGGGCCGTGAACGGTAACAGTGCCGGGGATCACGTCCGGGCTGTTACAATTCTTTATTATCTTAAGTTAAACTATAATTTTTTAAAAAATAATTATAATATGTTATTATTCAGTTTGGATGCATGCACAGGTAGAGTCTTAGTTTATGAAATGTTTAAGTTTTTATTTTTGTGTAAGCATGTATGTGATTTTATCAGGTACATAAGATGTATTATAGGCTTGCTACAGGGTCTGACAACCTTAAGTCGATCTGAACACTAGTACCGGTAGCGGTCCGGTTTTCGGGTCGTTATAGAGTGGTATCAAAGTTCTAGGTTCATATGGTCGGACCTAGAGAGTATTGGGCTCATAGATGTTATAGAAGGGCAAACACATTAGAAAAAATCATGTCCACTAGGATAGGATGTAGAGTCCTGTCTTGATGAAAGTATGACTGATATGTAATGCCATGATTGTATACATGTGCATGGATGATATGTTATGTACATGATGTGGGTTCATGTGTGTCCACATGAACTATATGATACTAATGTTTATGTGATATATGTTGTTTTTTAGAAGACAGGATGCGAGACTCACGTCAATCTGCACGATTGACTAGAGTTCCACCTGAAAATGAGGGTATGGATGCCCTTCCTCCTACTGCTCCATCAAGAGCACGGTCGAGTAGGACTAATAGAGATGAAACGTCAAGGTATCCTAAAAGGTCTTTTGATGTAAACAGAAGAAGAACAGATCCGGGAAGGATGTCTGCAGATATTAGGAAAACGGTGGAGGATGATCAAAGAAGAGATGGAAGTCTGAGTGTGAGTTTTTCAGGAGAGGGTATGGGAGAATCTGAAGGAGGTGCTCAGGCCTCGGGTTTTGCTTACCCATCTCAGTACTAACTCTACCCAGAGGGACCCGAGTATCCAATGGAAGGCACATCGGATTACTCTAGCTATCACCCGTACCCTTCACACATGCCCTATCCTCCCTACTACCCACCATATCCACCTTATCCCATGATTTCACCTCCACCCTTTTATTACCAGAATCTAGCAAACCCTAATCCAGGGAGTGTTGCACCACCTCCTCCCCCAGCAGAGCCAATGATTCCTGAAACTCAACCACCCAAACCTAACCCATCAGCAGGGAGCAAAGTCAAAATGACAGATTACCTGAAGTTGGATGCTCCAAAGTACAAAGCGGGTGATGACCCATTTGAATACATCAAAGCAGTGAAGATGATAGCTGATGAGTTAGGGGCCAGTGATAGCAGAACCATTCAAATGGCAGGGTTCACTCTAAAATGCAAGAAGGCAAAGGAATGGTTTAAGAATTACGTGGACCCAAAACTGGATAGCCTATCTTGAGAACAGTTTGTAAATGAGTTTGCATGGTGGGCTTTTCCAGACAGTTCGAGGGAGTTGAAGGTGATAGAATTTGAGCAGTTGAGGCAGACTGAAGAAATGAGTGTGGATGAGTATACAGACAAGTTTATGGAATCTGAAGGAGGTGCTCAGGCCTCGGGTTTTGCTTACCCATCTCAGTACTAACTCTACCCAGAGGGACCCGAGTATCCAATGGAAGGCACATCGGATTACTCTAGCTATCACCCGTACCCTTCACACATGCCCTATCCTCCCTACTACCCACCATATCCACCTTATCCCATGATTTCACCTCCACCCTTTTATTACCAGAATCTAGCAAACCCTAATCCAGGGAGTGTTGCACCACCTCCTCCCCCAGCAGAGCCAATGATTCCTGAAACTCAACCACCCAAACCTAACCCATCAGCAGGGAGCAAAGTCAAAATGACAGATTACCTGAAGTTGGATGCTCCAAAGTACAAAGCGGGTGATGACCCATTTGAATACATCAAAGCAGTGAAGATGATAGCTGATGAGTTAGGGGCCAGTGATAGCAGAACCATTCAAATGGCAGGGTTCACTCTAAAATGCAAGAAGGCAAAGGAATGGTTTAAGAATTACGTGGACCCAAAACTGGATAGCCTATCTTGAGAACAGTTTGTAAATGAGTTTGCATGGTGGGCTTTTCCAGACAGTTCGAGGGAGTTGAAGGTGATAGAATTTGAGCAGTTGAGGCAGACTGAAGAAATGAGTGTGGATGAGTATACAGACAAGTTTATGGAATTGCTTCAATTTGTGGGTCAGGCTTATGACACTGACCAGAAGAAGGCTAGGAGGTATACCATGAGACTCCACTCTAGGTACTCCTCCTTGATTTTAGCAGCAGAGAGAGAAAGCTTCCACATTATTGTGGATGCAGCTAGAAAAATGGAGGCTGATGCCATCATTCAGAAAACAGTAAAACAACAGGTGGCACAGTCCTCGGGTTCCAAAACCTCGAGTACAGGGAAATTTGATCTCTCTTCTCTAAATACAGCCGCCACAGGAAGTAAAAAGTGGAACAAATTCACTAGGAACCCAAAGATGTAATACCCGGCTCGAGTCCGGCATCGGAATTCCTATAGTCCGGTGGAATCTCGGGTGTCGGAACCCTCGAGAAGGGTAATACATATGTGTTTTTAAGGTATTTTCACTGGTTTTCATGGTTTGAAGGGTTAAAAGACTTGAGTTTTGAAAGAAAAGCAACAAGGGAGAAATGCAAAGGTTCGGCCGCCGAAGGTCACTTTCGGCCGCCGAACATTGCATGGTTGCGGCTTCACGTTCGGCTGCCGAAGGTGGTCTGGCCAGCTACCTATAAAAAGGGCCAAGGGTCGGTGGAAGGAGGTTATTTCTCCTCCACTTGCAGCCAGAGGTGAGTTCCAGCCTCTCCTACGTTGACTTTCATGTTTTCCATGATTTTCATCAAATCTTTCAAGAGTTTTAAGAGTTTTGGTGATTTTATGAAGGTTTTGAGCAAAAGAACCAAAGTTTGAAGCTTGGAGCTTTGGAAGAGCTTTTCTTCATATCTCCACGTTAGGATCCTTCATCCTCAAGTTCTTTAAGAGGTAAGTGAAGATCCTGAGCTTCTTTGATGATTTTGAAAGGTTTTATGAAGTTTGTATGGGTAGTATGCATGTGTAGGTTTAGGTAAGGTTTTTGGTGATTTGTGGTGTTCAAACATGTTTAAGTGTTATGTGCTATGTTTGTTTGGGGTTTTAGGATAGTTTTAGACCCCTTTGTGCATATATATGTGTATATGCTAGTTGGGAGTAGTTGATGTGCATGTTGGTAGGTTTTTGGGCAAAGTTTGCATGAAACAGAGCAGGGTTCTGCCCTTCGGGCAAAACCAGGTTCGGCCGCCGAAGGAAGGTTCGGCCGCCGAACCCTTTGTGGAGGCAGTTTCGGCTGCCAAAGGTTGCCCCCGAAAGCTAGGCTTTCGGTTTAGAAAGGGACTTTCGGCCGCCGAAAGAGGGAGTTCGGCCGCCGAAAGTGTGTGAGTTTCGTCTCTGGACGAGACCTTCGGCCGCCGAATGTGCCGCCGAACATGCATGAGTTTCGTCTCTGGAGTGGGGTTTCGGCCGCCGAATCTGCCGCCGAAAGTGCCCTGTCCAGCTTTCTTTTGCATGTTTTATGTGATGGTTTGAGGATTGTTTAGAGGGGTTTTGGGGAGTTTTTTAGAGATGCTCTTGAGTGAGTTTAGTCCCTCATTTGAGTCCACCTGTGTAGGTACGGACCAGAGGAATCAGGGACATCAGCAGTGAGTCCAGAGTCAGAACCTGCAGAGTCAGTTCAGAGAGACCTACAGGTGAGTGGAAATTAACTTAATGTTTTAATATGAGAACTGATATTTTATCATGCTTCATGCATCATGAATATGCTTTAGGGTGAGTGCATTAGTGTACACCAAGATGATGCATTGCATTTATCCTTGTACTTGGCATTGCTCCTTGTACATTGCTTATGTGAGACGGCACGGACTTCGTGAGGATTCATTAGCCCTCAGAGGAAAGACCTGGAACAGCCTTACGAGGACCAGGCATAAAGACCTGGAACAGCCCTACGGGGACCAGGCAAATGGTACTTAGGTACCCCAGATGAGATAGAGGGAGTTTTGATCCGTCCGGCCGAGGTGATGTGCTTATGTGTTGCATTCCATGAGAGCATGTTTTATCACTTGTATTTGCCTATTCTACTCACTGGGCTAGTGTAGCTCATCCCTCTCCCCTAACTTCAGTTGTGCAGGTTCAGAGGTCAGAGAGAACTCAGCAGGGTACAGGAAGAGTACAGAGGATTGTAATAGCTAGTGTGGACATGTAAATGTATAGAGATAATGTTTATGTACAGTGTATAGAATGGTGCTTGATTTATAAGACTTGTAATCCCTTTGTGGAGTCACATGATCAGTTTATGTATGTTTCTTTCTTGTTGTATGTTTATGAGCAAAACCAGGCTTAACATTATGAGTTTGATCCGCCTAGGGCCATGAGGAGCTCTAGTAGGGATTACAGAGAGAGTGCATGCACAGGTTAAGCCTTGGAATAAAGAAAAGTTTTATGGTTTTACAGAAAATGTATGATCATGTATGGGATTTCACAGGTATACAGACAGGATAGCAGGCTTACTACGGGTCCCGGCGACCTTAAGTCGATCTGGATCCTAGTGCCGGTGGCAGTTCGGTTTCCGGGCTGTTACAAAAGAAGAATAAGTTCTGGAACAGATTGAAGTCTGGTCTGGGAATGGATAGTGGTTCAAGCTCTGGTTCAGATAGCTCTAGATGTGTGAGGTGCGGTAAGCTGCACAAAGGGTTTTGACGGTTCGGGACTACAGCTTGTTTCAGATGTGGATAGGAGGGGCACATGGCACGTGAGTGTCCCAATGCAGCTATGATGGCACAGTCCCAACAGACAGCTTCTGGCAGCATGGCTCAACCAGCAGCTTTAGCCACATCTTAGGGCAGAGGGCAAGGTCGAGGGAGAGCGACAGCCACTTCTTCAGCAGGTTCCTAAGGGGAAGGTCTTTCAGCTCCAGCACGGATCTTCACCATGACATAGCAGGAGGCCAACACATCAAATACAGTGATGTCAGGTAAACTCACTATTGGGTGTTATGATGTGTATGCTCTTATGGACCCTGGTGCCTCTCATTCTTTTGTTTCTCTAAGAGCTGTAGACAGTTTGGGTTTGATAGCTTCTAGGCTAGAGTGTCCTCTTTGAGTCAGTGGGCCCAAGTGTGATCCATCTATGGCAGAGTCAGTCTGCCGGTTCAGTCCAGTCTTTGTTGAGGATAAGTGCCTTCCAGCTGACCTTGTGGTTCTAGATTTGACTGATTTTGAGGTCATTTTAGGGATGGATTGGCTCTCTACTCATGGTGTTACCTTAGACTGCAAAGACAAGGTAGTTAGGTTCATAGAACAAGATAGATCAGAGGTAGTCTTCCGAGGAGACAAGATAGGTATGCCTAGAGGTTTGATACCTGCTCTGCAGGCTCATAGGTTGCTTAGAAGGGGTTGTCAGGGGTTTCTTGCTCATGTCAGAGAGGTTAATGGTCAGGTTAGGGAACCAGCTTCAGTGCCAGTGGTCAGAGAGTTTCTTGACGTTTTTCCAGACGAACTACCAGGTTTACCACCAACTAGGAAAATAGAGTTTGAAATTGAAGTAATTCCCGGAACTAGACCCATCTCTATTCCTCCCTACAGGATGGCACCTGCCGAGTTGAAGGAGTTAAAAGAATAGTTGCAAGAATTGGTAGATAAGGATTTAATCCAACCTAGTACCTCACCTTGGGGTGCTCCAGTTTTGTTCGTGAAAAAGAAGGATGGATCCCTAAGACTTTGTATTGACTACAAGTAGTTAAACAAAGTCACTACCAAGAGCAAGTATCTGTTACCTAGGATCGATGATCTATTTGACCAGCTAGCAGGAACCGGTTGTTTTTCCAAGATAGATTTGAGATCCGGGTACCATTAGTTGAGAGTCAGAGAAGATGACATACCTAAGACAGCTTTCAGGACCAGATATGGGCATTATGAGTTCCTAGTGATGCTGTTCGGGTTAACCAATGCCCCTGCAGCATTCATGGATCTCATGAATAGAGTTTTTAGCCAGTTTTTGGATCACTTTGTTATTGTTTTCATTGACAATATCTTGGTGTATTCCAGAAACTCAGAGGAGCATGCCCATCATCTGAGGATTGTGTTGCAGACTTTGAGAGAACACGGCTTATATGCCAAGTTCTCTAAATATGAGTTTTGGTTGAGGAGTATCTCTTTCTTAGGGCATGTAGTGTTAGAAAAGGGAATCGAGGTGGACCCTAAGAAAGTAGAAGTTGTAGCTAACTGGTCCAGACCCACTACAATAACAGAGATTAAAAACTTTTTGGGTTTGGCAGGTTACTACAGGAGGTTTGTCCAGGATTTCTCTAAAATTGTTGCTCCTATTCAGAGGTTTGTCTGGTCAGATCAGTGTGAGGAAAGTTTTGAAGAGTTAAAGAGAAGACTGACGTCAGCACCGTTGTTAGCTCTACCTACAAGTAATGAGGATTTCATAGTGTTTTGTGATGCATCCCGAGTGGGACTAGGTTGTGTGTTGATGCAGAATGAGAGGGTAATTGCTTATGCTTCTAGACAGCTGAAGAAGCAAGAGTTGAATTATCCTACACACGATCTAGAGATGGCAACTATGATCTTTGCACTCAAGATGTGGAGGCATTACCTGTATGGGGTAAAATGTGAGATCTTTACAGATCATAAGAGTTTGCAATACATCTTGAGTCAGAAAGAGTTGAACATGAGGCAGAAAAGATGGGTAGAACTGCTTAGTGACTATGATTGCAAAATCCAGTATCATCCGGATAAGGCAAATATAGTGGTAGATGCTCTCAGCCGGAAATCACTTAGCAGTTTATCCCATATCTCAGTAGAGAGAAGACCGGTGGCAAGAGAATTTTACAGGCTCATTAGCGAGAGTTTACAACTAGAGTTGTCTGGTACAGGTGCATTAGTAGCTCAGATGAGAGTGACACCTGTATTTCTGGAGCAAGTGACACAGAAACAACATGAGAACCCCGAGTTGGTAAAAATAGCGAGAACTGTTCAGATAGGCAAGAATGGTGATTTTAGATTCGACAATAAAGGGATCCTCTGTTACGCAAATAGATTGTGTGTACCAGATGACATAAGCTTGAAGGGAGACATTATGAGAGAGGCTCATAATGCCAGGTATAGTGTTCACCATGGGGCCACCAAAATGTATCAGGATTTAAAAAGAGTTTATTGGTGGCCAGTTATGAAGAGGGAAGTGGCTTAGTTTGTGTCCGCTTGCGAGATATGTCAAAGGGTGAAGCTAGAACATCAAAAGCCAGCTGGGATGCTCAACCCACTACCGATTCCAGAGTAGAAATGGGAACAAGTGGCGATGGATTTCGTGGTGGGATTACCAGCAATGTCCAACAGACTAGACTCTATATAGGTAATAGTGGACAAACTGACCAAATCTGCTCACTTTATTCCTGTCAGGAGTGGTTACTCTGTAGACAAGTTGGCGAAGGTGTATGTGGAAGAGATTGTCAGGCTGCATGAGGCTCCAGTTTCGATAGTGTCAGATAGGGGACCCTAATTTACCTCCAGATTTTGGCGGAGTCTACAAAATGCTATGGGCATGAGGCTGGACTTTAGCACTGCCTTCCATCCACAGACTGATGGACAGTCAGAGAGGACCATCCAAACTATAGAAGACATGTTACGAATGTGTGTGCTAGACTTTGGTGGTTCTTGAAAGCAACATCTATCATTGGTGGAGTTTGCCTACAATAACAATTACCATGCTAGCATTGGGATGGCTCCTTATGAAGCTTTATATGGGAGGAAGTGAAGGTCACCTGTCAGCTGGGAAAAAGTAGGAGAAAGGGCTTTAACAAGGCCAGAATTAGTAGAGATCACCAGCAGGGTAGTGCCTATCATTAGAGAGAGGATCAGAACAACGGTGAGCATACAAAAGAGCTATGCAGACATCTGCAAAAAGCATATTATTTTCCAGGAGAGGGATATGGTGTTGCTTAAGGTGTCTCTTATGAAGGGGGTGATTCGTTTTGGGAAGAAGGGTAAACTAGCTCCAAGGTACATTGGACCCTTTGAAATTTTGCAAAAGATCGGGAATGTATCTTACAAGTTAGATTTACCTGCTTCAATGGAGAGGATCCATCCGGTTTTCCATGTTTCCATGTTACAAAAATTCATGTCAGATCCGGGTAAGTGTAATACCCGGCTAGACTCCGGCGTTGGAATTCCAATCTTTCGACGGAATCTCTGTTGGAACCCGAAATCTCGAAGTTGGAATCTTCTTAGGAAGGGTAAAATAAGGTTTTTATTAAATGAATTTGAAAATTTTAAGGTTTTTAGTTAAAATGAAATAGAATAGTTTTGGAAGGGAAAAACCAGGTTCGGCTGCCGAAGGTGGTGCCGCCGCGGGACCTCCCCTTTCGGCCCCCGAAAGTGGTTTAACCAGCCACCTATAAGAGGCCTTCAGCCCGAAAATGAGAGAGCTTTCTCTCCATTTTCGGGCAGTGGTGAGTCATTGCCCTCCCTTTTATGGTTTTGTTGTTTTTCCTTCAAATCTCTTAGGAAATTCATGGGTTTCCTTTTGTTTTTTTTTTTTTTAAGATTTAAGCTTGAATCAAAGTTTTTAAACCTTGAAGACCTCCAGACACCATTTTACCTCATCTTCAAGTTGGGGTTGCTGTCACCCTTAGATCTCCAAGAGGTAAACCTAGATCTTTATTTTTACTATGTTTTAAATAAGTTTTAAGAAGGGGTTAAGGGTTAATAATGCATGAAATGGTTAGATCTAAAGTTATAAGGTTTGAGTTGGGTTGTTAATGAATGTTTGCTCTTATGTGTTTTTGTTTTTGCTTGTTGGGGATTAGGCTAGTTTTTATGCCCCTTATGCATGATGAGTGAGTATGTATATTTTTGAGGAGTTGGGTGTGAGGATTGGAGAGTTGGGTGGCTATATGCATAGGGCATAATCGGGTTTTGCCTTGCTGGAGAATCCAAGTTCGGCTGCCGAACCTGCTTGTGGAGGCAGCTTTTTGGCAGCCTAACCTGCCCCAGAAAGCATGGACTTTCGGATCTGTGAAGGGGTTTAGGCCGCCGAATTTGCCCCCAAAAGTCCCTAACTTTCGGATCTGTGAGGGATCTTCGGCAGCCGAACATACCGCCAAAAGTCCCCTGCCTAGCCTTCTTTTGCTTGTTTTGTGTGCATGCTTTGGTATGTTTTAGGGATTTTTGGGGAGTTGTTTAGAGTCATATAATAGTTATGTTTGGCCCCTCATTTGAGTCTATCTATTTAGGATCAAACTTGGGAGACTGTAGAGGTCTTCAGTGAGTTAGCTGCTCATTATTAGGCGAGCGTCAGCCAGAGGTGAGTAGAACTAAACTATCTTTTCAAAGTAACTAAAATTTTAAGCATGTTCACTCATCATGAATGCCATGTATATGTCTTAGGTTGTTTTGCATCAGAATTCACGAATATGATGTATTGCATAATTTACTGTTGATGTGGATGGATATTGGATGACCCACTAGCCCTCGAGATGTTATGACATGATATGATACGGAAAGACCATGGTTGCCCATTCTACGCTCTTAGCATTATGAATATGTTATGTTATGTTTAAGCGAAAGTCCTAAGGAGCTCCGTCGAGGGCTGGGCACATTGGAATATGTAGAGGGTTACTGGTGACAAGTCCATCTTGATGTGAATTGTTTGTGTTGTGACGCATTTCATACGAGCATATGTTTATTAAACTGTTTTTATGTTCTGCTCACTAGGCTCTTGTAGCTTATCCCTTTCCCCTAACCCCAAGTCTGCAGGGTCCAAGATAGCTCGGGAAGTCGGCATAATAGCAGGTATAGACAAATGTAATAGTATAGTGTGGACATGTAAATTTTAATGGATTAGAATTGTGCTTGGTCCTAGTTTTCTTTACCTTTGTAATCCCTGTTAACATGATCCTTATGTAAAAGTTTTAATTATAAGTTATGTTTGAACCAAGCTTGAGGCATGTAATGTTAACCATACTAGAGCATTTGATGAGAGCTCTAGTATGGGTTTTATGTTTACATTTTTGATACATGTACAGGTTGAGCTTGGTTTTATGGAATGTTTAAGTTTTTGTTATAATGTTTGATCATGTATGGGATTTTATCAGGTACCCAGGATGTATAGTAGGCTTGCTACGGGTTCCGGCGACCTTAAGTCGATCTGAATCCTAGCGCTGGTAGCGGTCCGATTTCTGGGTCGTTACAGTAAGGTTCTTAATGAACCTGATGTAGAGATCCCAGGAGATCTCACCTATGTTGAGTAGCCAGTGCAGATCATAGACACACAAATCAGAAAGCTGAGGAACAAGGAAATCGCGATGGTGAAAGTTCTTTGGAATCACCACAACATGGAAGAGTGCACCTGGGAGACCCGGGAGTCCATGCTTAAGCAGTACCCCTATCTCTTTTAAAGTAAGTGTTATATGTTATTCATGTATTTTCTTGATGTTTATGTTTGCTTGTTGAACATTTGGGGACGAATGTTCTTAAGGGGGGAAGAATGTAATACCCGGCTAAATTCCGGCGTCGAAATTCCAATCTTCCAACGGAATTCCCATTGGAATCCGGAATCTCGAAGCTAGAATCTCTTAGAAGGGTAAAATTAAGGTTTTCATAAAATGAATTTGAGTTTTTATTTTAATCTTGAGAAAAAAAAAGGAAAGTTTTTCGAGCAAACCCCAGGTTCGGCCGCCGAAGGTGGTTCCTCCATGCCGCCACTGGACATTCTTGTTCGGTCGCCAAAAGTGATTTGTCCAGCCATCTATAAAAGGCTTTCAGCCCGAAAATGAGAGAGCTTTCTCTCCATTTTCGGGCAGAGGTAGGTCTATACCCTCCCTTTGATGCTCTTGTTGAAATTTCTTCAAATCTCTTAGAAAATTCATGAGTTTTCCTTCGTTTTTGAAGATTTGAGTTCAAATCTAAAGTTTTAAACCTTGGAGACATCCGGAGACCGTTTTACCTCATCTCCAAGCTGGGGTTGCTGTCACCTTTAGATCTCCAAGAGATAAGTTTATATCTTTACTTTTTCTATGTTTTAAATAAGTTTTAAGAAGGGGTTAAGGGTTGTTAATGCATAAAATGGTTAAATCTAAAGTTTTAGGGTTTGAGTTAGGTTGATAATGAATGTTTTCTCTTGTGTTGTTTTTGTTGTTGATTATTAGGGATTACGCTAGTTTTTATGTCTCTTATGCATGTTGAGTGAGTATGAATGTTTATGAGTTGTTGGGTGTGAGGATCGGAGTGTTTGGTGGCTTTGTGCATAGGGCAGAATCGGGTTCTGCCTTGCTAGAGAACCCAGGTTCGGCCACCGAAGCAAGGTTCGGCCGCCGAAGCAAGGTTCGGCCGCCGAACCTGCTTGGGCTGCCTAACCTGCCTCCGAAGGTTCCAACCTTCGAATCTGTGTGGAGTTTAGGCCGCCGAACTTGCCACCGAAAGTCCCCTGCCCAGCTTTTTTTTGCTTGTTTTGTATGCATGCTTTGGTATGTTTTAGGGGGTTTTTGAGGAGTTGATTAGATTCTTGTAATAGTTATGTTTGGTCCCTCATTTGAGTCCATCTGTATAGGATCGGACCTGGGAGACCGTAGAGGCATGCAGTGAGATAACTGCGTCAGTGTTAAGCGAGCGTTAGCCAGAGGTGAGTAGAACTAAACTGAATCATTATTTTAAGAAATTAAACTTTTAAGCATGCTCATGCAGTACGAATACCATGTATATGTATTAGGTTGTTTTGTATTAGAATTCACGAATATGATGCATTGCATAATTTACTGTTGATGTGGATGGATATTGAATGACCCACTAGCCCTCGAGTATGATATGATATGATATGATACGGAAGTCCAGGTCGAAACCCATTCTACGCCTCTGAAATTATGGATATGTTATGTTATGTTTAAGAGGAAGTCCTGAGGAGCACCCATTGAGGGCCGAACATTATTGGAATATATAGAGGGTTACTGGTGACAAGTCCATCTTGATGTGTATTGTTTGTGTTGTGACGCATTTTATTCGATCATATGTTTATTAAACTGTTTTTATGTTCCGCTCACTAGGCTCTTGTCGCTTATCCCTTTCCCCTACCCCAGGTTTGTAGGGTCAAAGATAGCTCGGGGAAGTCGGCATCGTTGGTGGTATAGTATAATATAATAGTTGTGGACATGTATTATTTTATGGTTTTAGAAGTGTGCTTTGCCCTAGTTTTGTCCTTGTAATCCTAGTTTATATGATCTTTATGTAAAAATTTTAATTATGAGTTATATTTGAATTAAGCTCGAGACATGTGATATTTATCATACTGGAGCATTTGATGATGGCTCTAGTATGAGTTTATGTTTTCACTTTGGATGCATGCACAGGTCGAGTCTTAGTTCATGAAATGTTTAAGTTTTTGTTTTTGTGTAAGCATGTATGGGATTTTATCAGGTACACAAGATGTATTATAAGCTTGCTATGAGCTCCGGCGATCTTAAGTCGATCTGAATCCTAGCGCCGGTAGCGGTCCAATTTTCGAGTCGTTATAGAATTTGACCGATCTAGAGCATAGAAGCGAAAGGAAACAAATGAAAATAACAGATGTAACTGGGGAAGAAGACAAGTGAAGAGTTGGGAGGCGGAGGATAATAGGAGAGAACAATGAAGTTTTGACATTAATTGCCAATTGTGATTCGAGGATTATAATTTTCTCATTTAGGGATTTCTTAAGTTAGAATTAAATTAGGGATTTTAGAAGGTTAAGTGTGTCTAATTACAGGGAATAACTATGCTTAGCTTTTAATTGATTTGAAATTAGTTGTAATTGCAAAAAATAAAGGAAATGACCGTTGTCATGTTAAGTATACTAGATTGGATTTAGTCCTTTTGAAAAAAAAAAGTTCAAAATTAATTTTACAGTTTTTTATAATTACAATTAATTTAAAAGTATAAATTTTAATATATAAAATTGAAAGTTTAAACAGTAAAGTATTAAATTTTTATATTCAACTTTAATTAATTGATATTATTTAATAATAGAATTATTTTATTTTTTTATAAATATTTATTGTTAATTTTGCAATCAAATTACATAATATATATGCTATTTAAAATGATTAATTGAATTCAAATTTAGAATTTTAAAAACATCTCATTGTACAAAATAAATGCTTAAAACTTTATAATTAGTTATATCTTAAAATTAATTTTTTATTTAGGTGCAATTTGTATTAATTAATTTAATATAATAAATATAAAATATAACCAAATTATTATTAAATGAAAATTTTAATTTAAAATAAAATAATTTTATTAATAATTAATTCTAATTTTTTAAAATATAAAAATAAAAGTGATGAAAAAATTAAAAAAATATGGAGTAAAATATCTAAAATTATTAAGCTGCTATAGCATTAGCATATTAGAATCACTTGTTCAAAAACCTTACATTTACTTTTCGAAATAGAAACAAAACAAATTCTAGTTTCTCCCTTTCAGGTTGTGTAGTTCCAAAAAGACAAACTTTTGCTTATGCAGCTAGGCTGCCTCACTAACCACCATTATGTGTGGTTTTCTCAAGCCGGACAAGGGAAAAACGTCATTCTTCTTATCTAGATAGGTGAACTTTCCTTTTCCTTTCTTTGACTAAAATTTTATGTATATAAATATTTGTTTTTCCTTTAGTTTTGAACAGATTTAAGACTATGAAGAATGTTTATTAATATGCTATGTTTGTTATGTTGTGGTTTTCTTTTTTCTTACTTTCCTTAATTTGCATGTAAGTCTCAAAGAGGAGATTTTTCTATTTTATCGAAGGAGAGAAGAGGTGTAATACCCGGCTAGAGTTCGGCATCGGAATTCTACTTTCCGGTGGAGTCCGGGATGTCGGAAGTCTCTAGAAGGGGTAGATTTATGTTTTTCTATAATGTTTTGATATGTTTATCAAGTTTTAAGCATAAGGAAATGAGTTTTTGAGTGAAATGAACGAAGGCAGAAAAGCCAGGTTCGGCCGCCGAAGTTGAGGTTCGGCCGCCGAACATGCATGACTTTCGGTTTCACGTGTGGCCGCCGAAGGTGGTTTGGCCAGCCACCTATAAATGGCCCTCAGTCGATTGAAGCGGTAAGAGCACCGTTTCTTTTGTCTTCTGAGGTGAGACCCTGTCCTTTGTGAGTATTTCTTCATGTTTTCATTAAATCATGCAAAGATTTGATTAGGTTTCATGATTATTTGAAGGTTTTAAGCTAAAAACTCAAAGTTGTGAGGTTTGGAGAGTTTGAAGGGAAGTTGCTCCTAAACTCCACGTTAGGATCATTCATCTACTTGTTTTCAAAAGGTAAGTGAAGATCCTGAGCTTGTTTTTATATTTTCTGAAGGTTTTATGGGGTTTATGGAGAGAGGTGCATGAATAGGGTTTTTTTTATGATTTTGTGAGTAAAGCTTGTTTATGTGTTGTTTTTGTTGTATGTTTGGGGTTTTAAGGTAGTTTCTGACCCCTTTGAGCATATACATGAGTGTATGCAAGTGGAAGTATTGAGGTGTTTAAAGTGGAGTGAGTTTTGTGCATTGAGCGAGAGGCATGGCAAGTTTCTGCCCTGCTGATGAACTCAGGTTCGGCAGCCGAAGGTACATTCGGCCGCCGAACCCCTAAGGAGATGTGAGGAGGTGGCTTCGGCTGCCCAAACTTGCCCCCGAGCTTTTGGACTTTCGACTCTGGAGGGAAGTTCGGCCGCCGAAGATGCCGCCGAAGGTTAGAGACTTTCGTCTCTGGAGTGTCTTTTGGCCTCCGAAACTTGCTCCCGAAAGGGTTAGGCTGCCGAAAGTAGAGATTCGGCCGCCGAAGGTGCTTGAGTTTCATCTCTGGAGAGGACTTTCGGCCGCCGAAAGTGTCCTGTCCAGCTTTCCTTTGCATGCTTTGCATGGATGTTAGAGTGAGTTTAAGGGGATTCTTGGGGAGTTTCTTAGCATTGTTCATAAGCTAGTTTGGTCCCTCATTTGTGTCCATCTGTATAGGTACAGACCAGAGGAACCAGAAAGAGCAGCAGTGAGTACTGCTCCAGAGTTTACAGAGCCTGCAGAGTCAGTCAGTCCAGATAGCCAGAGGTGAGTGGAACTAAACTTAACTCTTTTAATTGCACAATGGAATGTTTTAGCATATCTCATGCATCATGATTATGCAATAGGTTGATTGCTTAGTATCCACGAATATGTTGCATTGCATCGTGACTTGTTGATGTGGGTGAATGCTGAATGATCCAATAGTCTCAGACAGGAAGTCCAGGAGCCTTTGACTACGCCCTGGCAGGTATAGTAAAGACCAGGAGCCTTTGACTATGCCCTGGCAATGGTAAGTACAGAGGTGTTATATACACATATACATATATGACAGGAGGACCAGGTGCTCGATTCTACGCCCTGGCACAGAGTTACTGGGACTATGTGGTGACAGGTTTACTCTTGATGTGGCTTGTCTGTGATATGGTGCATTCCATGAGATCATATTTTACTGAGATGTTTTGCTGTTCTACTCACTGGGCGATAGACCTCATCCCACTCCCTTAACCCCAGTTTTGCAGGTTCAGTGTACAGTGTACAGGGACAGTCCAGCAGAGTACAGAAAGAGTAAAGAGATTTGTAATAGCTTAGAGTGGACATGTAATATTAAAGAGATGTAATAGTTGTGTATCAAGTTAGAAATGTGCTTGACTTAGTGATGTATGTTTTGTACATGATCTGGATATGTATATATGTTTTTCTGTATGTGAAAAACCAGACTTAACAGGTATAACCCATCTAGAGCAAGCTCTAGTCAGGGGTACAGAGTACAGAGTACAGAGATAGTGCATGCACATGTTAACTCTTGGTTCAGAAAAGAATTTTTATTTTCACAAAAAATGTATGATCATGTATGAGTGTTATAGGTACACAGAGAGTATAGCAGGCTTGCTACGGGTTCTGGCGGCCTTAAGCCGACCTGAGTCCTAGTGCCGGTGACGGTCCATTTTGGGGTCGTTACAAGAGGCTCATCAAAGTTTAAAAGTAGAGTGAAATGTCATCACCCGTAATCCTATTGGAGGTCATATCTTCTCTTTATGACTTTTATTTTTTTGTCTTACAATGTTCTTTCTCCTATGTTTTAAGTTTTTAGTCCAAAAAGGAGTGCTCAACATGAGACTTTGAACAATGACTTTTTCCTTTCTGCGGCTCATAGACTTTGATCTATGGTTTGTATATGATTCTTAGGGCCTCCTTGGTTTTCTCCTCATTAGTTTTGTCGATTGTTTAAGTTGATTTATCTTCTCCCGAGGTTTAGTGATTTTTTTGGACTTTATCTACTGTTGAGAGTCTCTCTAAGTCTCTTTGGCATTTTATTTTCTTAGATAGTTAACATTTTAGTGGAAAGGTGGTGGTGGTTTGGATATTCAGTCGGATCAAATTCTATATTAGAATTTTCTTTTTGAGTCTAGAGTCTCAAATCTAGTTTTTTTTTTTTTTATTTTGAGTCTAATTTGTTTGAATGGGAGAAGTAGAGAAAAAATAAAATAAAAGAGGTAAAATAATTTTGATGTGATGTTTTTCTTTGTTTGGATAGAGAAAGAAAATAGAGGAGAGGAAAATAAATTTTATTTTTTATTTAGTTATTTTCTCTTTATTTTAGAGAGAAAATAAGAAATTATATATTTTTTAATAAAATTACATTTTCCTCTCCCTCTTCAAAAAATCCAAACATAGAATTAGTTTGCTTTATTCCATGTTATAAAGACCTTCATATAATTTAGCTTTGCCGAATATTCATAAATGTTATCTTCCAATAAAAAAATAAAAAAATAAAAGTGAACTCAAAGTGAGATAAATATAAATAAAAAAGAATTACCCCAAATTAAGAGGAAAAGGCAAAATGATTTCTTAATTCTTATCCCTTGATTTAAGATGATCAGTCAGAAACGAAATTTGTCCGTTACCAGAAGCTACAAAATCATAAAAATGTGACATAAAAAAATAATAAAAAAAGGTGATGGCAGTCTAATCACATCAAAATCAGAAAATGGTCCAAATAATTGAACAAGTAAAACACCCATCATTCTATGCCAATCTTTCTGTTTTTCAAAAATAATTTTCGATACACCTTCACATCTGAAGTGACTCTCTCTCTCTCTCTCTCTGTTTCTCTATTATATTTATAATTATGGTAAATATAACCCTTGCCTACGCTAGCTGCCCTCCGATGTCAGTGCTCTTGGGTCCATAACTCTTTCTTTAATTTTATTTCTGGTTTTGCTCTTCTTCTTTTATGAATTTTCTTAAAAGAGTTTGAATTGTTTTCGTCCTCCACCTCTCATGCGATTGCATTTTCATTTCTTGGTATTTGACATGACTAATAATTTTCTCGTAACTTATATAATTTTATTTTTAATATCCTTCTGATCATGGTTGAGTCTCGAACACTCAAATCACGGTTGAATCCTCATAAAAAATTCAAATTTAAAACTCATCAAAATTTATTAAGCGAGTCTGTCCACTAACGCACAATTCAGATCACGTTCCAATAGATCTAGCAGACTGGGGTCTAGACTCAACAAAAAGGAATTTAGCTCACTTAACTTGACTTGATGGATCAATGAGAAGAACGGATCTATCTGCATCCATAACTCTGTTAGCACGAACGTCAGAGAGAATTAAATAGTCATCTAATAATGGAGAGAAGGGAAAGTACGTCTGTATATACAGTTTCGTATGATAGGTACAGGTATGGCACAATTGCATAGTGACGGTTATACGTTATTAGAGGACAAATGAGAAAAGGAATAAAAAAAGAAGACATGAGTGAATAATTCAAGTTAAACACACTCACATATATCAATATCCTACTCTCTTTTGGATCTCAAATCATCAATTTCTATTCAAAGTATTCGCGTTATAAATAGAAATATTCAATGAAAAATTATCTAACTTTAAACTCAATCTTTTTCTACTTCAATAGTTTTAGTTGATTTTTTTTTATTTTTAAAATAAACAAAGTGGATGAAATTTCAAATTTGAATTTAAATTTTCTATTCACCTCTTCATAAGTATTCACATTTATAGTGAAAAGTGAGAAGGTTACCTCTTTTGTAGCCATTAATTATATATAATTTCAGTATGGCCATATTTTTTTAAAAAAATAATCTTCTTTTCCTTTGTTTTAATAAAGAAAAATTTCCTATCTACCCTCATACTAAAATATAAGCTTTTTCATGAGTGTAGGAGAATGCTCGCACTCTTGAAACTATTTGTAGGAGAATGCAATTGTATAGTCGTACTCTTTGAATTTTTTTTATTGTCGAAAAAAAAATTTATCAATCTAAATAATTACTTTTTTTACAGTTAAAAGCGGTGTTTAATTATTTTTAAAATTAGAATTAAATTTTTTATACGAGATTTAGCACTAATTATTTAAATCACTTTGAATTGGATTAAATTATAATATAATTTTTTAATGTGATATAATGCAATCCAAAAAATAAAGGGATACACCTTTGATTTTAATCTTATTTTTTAAACTCTAACTTTGAATTTTCAGTTGCATCAATTTCATCAAAGTAAAAAGTAACATGCATGTGAAACTTATCGTTAGTATATACAAAAACATGTACCAGCAACAGAAATTGGGGGTATTAATAATTTTAAATTATATATATATATATATACTGGCAAGTTTTTTTTTTCACACTGATTGGAATGTCAAGAAATATCGTACTCATATTTTTACAACTAACGACAACATATTTAATTGTCTTTAATCGTGCATTCTGGCAAGACATGATATACTTTTGCTTCACATTCTGTAAGATCACTAGACACTAGCTATATATACACACACACGCAAGCACATTTTTCAGTAACTCATTGTTAATCTCTTATTTCTTCAAATTCTTTTCAGAAATCAAACACATTTATTTTATGTTAAAATCTTATAGAATCTAATCTTACATGATATGCAAGGATACGACTTATTAACCATTGAATTAGTACTCACAAACTTAATCTGATGATAAGTATATTTAAATAAATTTGAGAAATTTTAAATTATACTTTTCTGATTTCAATTTCATTTTTTAAGAAAAAAAACACTAAATTAGTTTAAGAAATATAGTTAGAATTTAATTTCCTTTTTAATTATGTCTAATATTTATAAAATTAAAGAAATCAAACACAATAATATAATTTGCTTAATTTCTTATCTGAAAATGAATCCCAAATTCAAAAGACAGAAAGAGACATCTGATGTGACGTGCAAATAAGCAGAAACCTCTCGCCGGTGTCAGCTGGTGGGAAACCGCTAATATTTACTCATTTCTCTGCAAAAGTCACTTTCTCAACGGAGACCCATAATCCCTAAACGGAACGGAGAAGAAAGATTGAAGAAAAAAAGATGGGTGTTAGGCAGAAGCAGCAGCAGCAGCTGCAGCTGCTTGCTTCCTGCAATTGCACTGTCAAGAGTTTGCGAAAAATATTTACTATTAACACAACCACAGAGAGAGAGAATTGCGGGGAAAAGGGAAGTGGATGGTGACAGGACGATAAAAGAGTGGGACGACCTTAATTTCCATTTCTATATTCTCTGCCAGCTTTTCTTGCTTTTATATATTTTATTTCTCTGTGAAAAAGAAAAAAAAAAAAAAAAAAGTAAGAAGAACAGAGGTGGCCCCAGCTATGCTTCCTTGCAGCAGCATCATCAGATGCAAATTTACCCACCATTACCAACATCCACATTTATATCTGAACACAACTTCTTTTATTTGTTTTCTTTTGCCTCCCACATATTCTCTTGGGATTTCTAAACTCCCTAGAAAACAAACAAATTTATCAAATTAGTGTAATTCTATAAAATCTAACTATTTAGTTTATTATGCTTATATGTTTTTAATTTTTTTTATATATTAAATAGTTATATTTTTATAAAATTAGGTGTTAATTAAGTTTTTAATAAAATTTAAGGATTAAATTATATATTTTACTTATAAAATAAAATATAAAGATTAGGACCACTTTGGATTTTATATAGATTAAAAAAAAAAGCATGGGTGTTTTTTTCAAAAACAGTTGTGATTGTACAAAACAAACCAGTTAAGAGAGAGAAAGAGAGAGAGAGAGTGTGTGTGTATCCTGACATTTCCACCTTGCAGGGTTTTGCACTACCACTGCTTTGGTTGACATTTTGAATTAGGATTTTTTTATTATTATTTTTTAAGTAAGAGAAAGGTTTGTTCCTTTCTTCCTTAACTCTCTCTCTCCTATTCATCATGCCTTTTGTTTTTTTTTTTTTAATAATTTTTTTTAAAAAAATATATTTCTCCTTGGTTTATCTACGTATTTGTTTGTTTGGATACTGAAAAAATAGAAAACAGCTAAAATTGTATATAAGAAAATAAAGAAGAGTTGAAATTTTCTTTTCTCAATTCAAGAAAATCAAAGAATGCCTTAAAAAATTGTTATAAAGGTGATAAATGAATTTAAGGAAAATAACACAAGTACCTCAAAAATGATTGTAATTTTGAATAATTTATTTATTCCATGAAAAATATCTCTTTATTTTTCACCATTTCATTCAAACAAATAAAATCTTTCTTAAAAAAATAAAAATAAAGTAAAAATCAACAATAGTATAAAAAACTCCCAATACATAAAGCTAATTACTTATATTTCAATTTTATTAAAAGAATAATTATAGTCTGAATCGGTATATCCTAATCGTAGAGATCGAAAGAGTAATTTATATATCGAAATTAAAAATAAGGATAGGACAGAAAAATTATAAAAATATTAAAGAGAAAACTCTCCTGTTAAAAAATTAAAGAGAATTTAAATTAATGATAATTAGGTGGAGATTAAGGAAGAAATGAATAAGCTACCAAATTTAGACTGACAGTGTCAAATGCTTCCTCCACTACCATCCATCTAGCATCTAAATGGAAGATACTCATCCGCACACACACTTCTTTCTAAAATTTCTTGCGTGCAATTGAAAACCCTTACCCCATCTCTTCCTGCTCCATAATCATCATATGTATGTCTAAATTTTTATAACATTTTCATCAATTTGTCCCTCTACTCTCTGCATTTTGTCCTTTTCCTTTCATTTGCTTTCTATTAATCAATCCTTTTTTTTTTCGTTATAATTAATTATTCACGATAAAATTCATGTAAATATATTATATACTTCGAAAGTTTTTATTCTCATTACTCTTCAATTTCACACGATATAGTTAATACTTATTATACTAATTCAAAACTAAATCAATCACAAAATAATTTTTTTTCGAAAAATAAACGTATACATATAGACTGTAACCAAATGATAAAATTAAAATATTTTTCATAGACTAAACAGACTCCAACTTCCTTAAAGAGTGTAGGCCGGCCATTTTTGGCTTGCAGTAGCCCTCCTCTCCTTCTTTTTTTTATATGCTTTCCTTTATTTGGTGATCTTCTTATTATTTTCCTTTTTTTTTTCTTGCTTTCCCTCTTCAAAGAGTTGAGTATTATTCATCTTTTTATTTTTTTCAATTCAAAAATTTTTCTAAACCAAAATATAGTATGGTCTTAGTAACCGTTGATTATAATGAATATCTAGTATAAATAGAATGGTTGCGTTTAAGGAATAAAATTTTAAAGTAATTTTTGAATTTTTAAAATTCATTCTTATATTTTTTAAAAGAAAAGAGAGAGAGAGAGAGAGTTAGGGATGGGAGACAAGAGATGATTTGAGGACAGAAAGTTAAAGAGAAGTGAATATAAATGTAATAAAATGATGAGAAAGCATGATGAACATAAGCTATAATAAAATAGTATTAGGAGCTAAAAAGTGTGAAACTGTTTGATAATAAAAGATGATGACCAAAGAGAGAATCATAGCAAAGAGTAATGATTCAATGCAAGAGTAGAAATGGCTATGGCTACTCATCAACCCCATTACAATCACTTTAGAAGATGAGCGCATGATTATCTACAGCCCTAAACAAATGCTTTAGTAAACTTATACAGTCATACTCTTTCTTCCCCCCTTGATTCATGCTTTGATCATCGCTCCTTTTTTTTTTTGAAAAATTACTAAATTTCTAGTGCATAAAAGAATTCACAAATTAGTATCTTAATTTTAAAAAACACATGAAAATATTCTTAACACTTTAAAAATTTACTAGTCAATCTATCCGTTAATTTTAATATTAAGTATTTTATTATTTAGTCTCTATAATTTTGAAAAATTTATTAGTTGATCTTTCAAATTTTAAAAAAATTACTAATTAATCACTCCATATCAAGGGTATTTTAGACTTTTTTGCAATATTTAACGGCTAAAACTAACGAAAAAAAATTAATTAGTAGACTTTTAAAACGTCAGAAATAAATTTAATATATTTTTCAAAACTGAGAGATCAATTAATAAATTTCTCCACACCATAAATATTAAATAGTAATTTTTCTTTTTCGTCAATCTACTCAAATCTTCATATTTTCTTATACAAATAAAGATACAAAATCTTTATGTTTTCTTATACAAATAAAGATACAAAATTAAAAGAAAATTTTGAGTTCATTCTTACTTTTTAATTTTAAGAATATGTGTATCGGTTATTAAATCCAAAATAGCAATTATATTTAAAAATAATTCAAAATCAAGAAAGTCTTTTTTCTCGATCTTTCAATATTTTATCATTCTTACTATATTTTATTATTATTTTATTAGAAGTTTGATTTAGGTATTATTATTAATTATTTTATTATATGTTTGTGTGTATATATAAAAAATATTTAAAATTAAATGTTATATTATTATTAATGGATTCTTAGTCAGTTGAGGGACAAGAAGCTAAGTGTCATTCATAATGGTAATAATCACTTTCCAAGAGGACTAATACCATTCTAAATTGTAACCAATAATAGCTGCAACCTCCATCAAGGCCTAAACCCTAATCTAATTGGAGCACAAACAGTCAAATTTACAAAAAGATATGAAAGACAAAAGAGGGGATTGGCAAATTGTGTTTGGATCCCACAAAAGTGATCACCTTCTAATTGAATCTATGTTTTCTTTTTTCTTTTTTTTTTTTTTTTTCTAAAATGAGCTTTGAGCTGTTTCCCATTAGATTTATCTTACACAAAACATGAGTACGAAATAGGTTGTCTGGCTTTATGTGTGAACTAAAAATAATTGTGTTTCACTTTGGATGTGTAATCTTAAGCCAATTTTGCTTTGGGATTGTCTTAAACAAAAGTGTAATCTTAAGACAAGACATTCACGCGTGCAATTGGAGGATGTGTTTCTTTCTTGTGGGTCTTCATTCTTTCATCTCCTCTAAAACCTTTATAATATGCTTTTTTTTTTTTTTTCCTTTTAAAAAAAATATTATTTAGTCTCCATATTATAAAAAAAGTCACTAATTAGCCCTTTAATTTTAAAAAATATATTCAAAACATTCTTTAAATTTTAAAAATTCTATTAATTAATCTCTCTATAATTTTAGTAATTAAATACCGAGAAAAGTCCAAAATACCCTTAATTAAAGAGATCGACTAGTGTATATTTTTATAAATCATGAGTAAATTTTTCTATATCATAAAAACTAAATAGTAAATTATTATATTTCTTTATTATTGTTTTGGGGATAAGACATGCTTGATAAACAGTTTTAAGGATGCTTTGATTTTGACATTATTATAGGTTCATTATTAGAAGAATCTAATTGGGGTTAGGCTTTGATGTTGAAATTAATGGTTAAAATAAGATTGTCTGGGCCTAAAATGTTGGTCTAGGGCCTTAAAGGAGAGTGCATATCAATGCCCTACTTTAGGGCAGGACCCAAAAGATGTGGAGAAGATGATCCTCACATCCCTTTTTAAATCATTTATAATGAATTTTGTAGGGCCTTAAAAGACAATGCATATGAGTACCCTACTTTAGGGCCGGACCCAAAATAGAGGGTGATGATCCCACCCCATTAAATCAAATCAAAATCAAATTTCCATCCCTTTAGGGCATGGTGATATCTTATTTTTTACAAAGAAAAACACAAATTGAAATTCAAGTTATTTGGAGTAGCTTATCTTTTATTCCATTGCTAGAAAATGTCTACTTGATTATTCCTTTTACTATGACTATTTGACCTAAATACTATATTAACATCTTCCAAATAAGAAAAAGGTAAAAGTAAGTTTTACATAAAGAAAAAAAAAAGAAAGAAAGAAAGAATAATTGGATATCCGGGAGAAAGTTAAGTCATTTTCATGGCAGAAAGAATGAATAGCAAAAAAGAAATAGCAAAGAGAAAAAAAAAATGATTCTAAAATAGAAGAATCAAGAGTTAGTGGCAATGAGAATGATTATAGAGGAAGAAAGCAACCCTTCATTTCAAAAAAATTATGTTCATTGTACATGTTCTTTAAAACTGTTTCTGCCAGTAAAAAAAAAAAAAAAAAGAAATGAAATGCAAGACTTTGGCTATAAACCTCCATTAAATATGGTAAAGAGACTCCCAAAGTCTAGCTTATTATAGAATCCAAGGCATTATTAAGGATAAAACGTTTACCTCTTCTTTTATGATTAGTACAGAGATGAAAATGATGTATTATGTAGTTTTCTTTCTGTTTTCTTTTTCTTAAAAAAAAAATTGTATCACCACTCCACAATTAAAATTATTAATTATTTCATTCTCTTTGTTTGCTAATATATTCCTTCATTAATTACGGATGGTATTCTGAAATCCAAAAAATAAGATTTTACGGTGTATGTAAATTCTGATGGAAAGAAATGTGTCCCTCTCCTTTTATTCATTTTTTTTTGTCTGCTAGTTACGTTTAACGGTCTTTCTGGTACAGTGTCACTTGTTTTTGTCACGCAGATCCGTACGTATGGAAGCGCTAGACCCCTCTCCACGCCAGGCGACTATTTAATTTCTCCCGGCACGCCTGCGGGTAGGGTTGTTAAGTGACTGAGTCTGCTGTCCTTCCTCATCACATCACCGGACTGAATTTCTTCTTACTGGACCTAGGCTTGCGGGTCATCCGGTCTGCCTGCGTATCTGGATCAAGGCTGAATATACTGGACCGGTCAACTGAAGTGGATTTCTGAAACTTTGAACATACTTCACTTCCTTAGGTCTGACTTTCCAGAATGAGTGAAGTCCGGCGGTCATCAACGTATTAATTAATCCCCGAAAGAAAAAATAAAAATGGTGCGTTCCATCAAACTCATGGCATTGCTTTCTCAATCTTCCACAGGAGAGGATTAGTTGTTTGATAATATTTCCATCCATCTTCCTTGTTTAGTATGTGGAAGAGTAACACAATTCCAATTGTCTAAATATAGTTTGCTTTATAAATTGGGGCTGCCAGAGATTTGCTATTTGCTGCGGTAAATTTTTCAAACATGCAAGCACTTGCTAATCAGTTTTCAAACAGTGGTGTCACTCTGTATCACAAGATGTGCATAGGATAGGGTGCTTGGTTGGTTCCATTTCAATACAGTTCAAGTTAAGAATGAAAATCGAAACCCAAACTGCCTTGAAACTTCAATTCCGGTTTGATTTGATTACTTTGATTAAATTCTATTACTTACACATGAAACTATGACATTTTTATGCTCATTTTAAAATAATAAGCAATTTTAAAATTTTAACATAAAATAGTAATAATAAAATGTTTGTATTAATATAAAAAATATATTATATATAAAAACGTAAGTTATATAATTAAGAATCAAAAAGTAATGTAATGCATTTATAAATAAAATCAGTGTTTTGGCTTATTCCACTTCAATGCAATTTAGAATGGTTTCGACTCAATTCTTAATAACTAAATCAAACCAAAACATTAGGCATAAATTCAATTGGATGCAATTGAATTCTTACAACAAAAGTTTTTAATCAATTCTAATACGGTACAATAAAATTTTCAATTAGATTTTTAACCTTCAGGAATCGAGACCAACCCTAGCTATATGGATAATTTCAGAAAACGTTATCATTTATATTCAAGGGGTTAAACCTGGATTAGTAAAGTTTATTAGACTGGATGAAAACAACACCGAAATGGGCAAAATATGTGAAGGTTAACAGCTAATCTCACATAAGATTCATACAAACAAGTTTCTAAATGAGTTGTGCCATGCAAAACTACAACCACATGGATTATATATATGTGCTGTTACAAAGATGTTCATCAACTCTACAATTTCCTAATTTCGTTCCCAGAGGAACAAACAAAATTTTCCAAAGAATTGCAGCATGCGCCGTTCTACATTAGCACTTGGCACCACATGCTGAAAACTTCTGGTTATAAGATAACGAGCATGTGACAAGTATCAAGCAGACTGTAGATTATGGGATTGCAAAGCATCCTGCAGAAATTTCACAGCCCCATCGTAATTTAGGAATCCCATGAACCAAAATTCGTGAGTATCAACAGAAATAATCTCAATGTATTTCTCAGCAGTATTTGTTTTGCTTGACGAAGGATTGACAGATTTAAGCTGATGTAATGGGATGGCCACCTATTTTAACAAACAAAGAGTCAAAATATGGTAGGAGAATCATCACAGAGAGCGCAATAGATACTTGGAGAAGGGAAAAAAAAAAGAAAAAGGCATAAAAGCAATGATACAATATTATCAAATGATGGTCAAAGTAAGTCAATACTGATGAAAGAAGCAAGGGACGACTCCTATGAATGGCTTCCAATTCAAAATAGTAAGGTAACATACAGCAGATTTGCAGACCTGTATATATTCTGATAGGGATTGAAACTGTAACAGCACAATTACAGGTAATTGAGGAAGAAAAGAGTAGAAACTAGCAACAGAGAAACAGGAGGAACTATAGACTATAAATGAGAGAATAGAGTATAAAGGATGACAAATTTATTAAGATTCTTGGTATTGATTTAGATATTAACACAAGTCCCAGAAGCTGTATTTATATAGCTCTCCAACTAATTTTTCCTGCCTATCTCCTCCTTCCTAACAGCTTCCGTTCCTACTTTCAGACTTCTAAAAACAGAATGCAACTCCTACTAGGCTTCTTTGTATACCTAGTCCTTCTATATAACAATAACCCCCTCTTTAGCACCTTCTTGTCCCATACTTATTGCTGGTATTAAGATTCTCACATCTTGACTTCAGAAATGAGTCTATGCCTGCATTGAAGTTTACCGTACTTGAAAGACAAAGTGCTTCACTCCCTGGATGTTTAGTTCTGACACTTGTCTAGTAATAGAAACTAGTAATTAGAAGAGTTTTAAGGTACTGGACATTCGAGCACCCAGTATATTAGAATGACCTAATTCTAAGATAAGATCAAAAGGAACCTTTAGCACTTAAGACCAATGGCCATGGTGTTGCATAATAGAAGACAAATAAAAGTCAAGGCACTAACTTTAAGGTACAACACACTAAAAGCCCTGAACAAAAAGATTAGTACTAAGTAAAGCTTACTTTCATCCTCAATCACATAGCTTCTTAAATCCCATTGTGGTCACTAATTTTGAATGTTTCATGTAAAATTGCAATCAATAATCCCACTGGCAATAAATTAAGAAATTGTGGAACAAATATGTACAGCTTAAAATGAACAATATGCCAATAATGCTCCAATATAGCTACAAATGCATATACTTAAATAAAAGTTCAACTGATGATTATAATGAAAAGTAAGATCCTCCAACTGTTGATATTGCACCAAATCCAATGGATTTAAGAAGTGCAAATTAAAACATACCTTACAGTAGCTCCATTCAGTTTGGCCATCAAATTGATGTTGAAGGGGATTGTCACTACAAAATGCAAGCTTGGCTGTAGAAACGTATAAAATCCCCATAACTGGACCAGCTGATGTGGATAAGTAACATGCATATGAGTTCTGGAGTTGCTCCTCAGGTACTGTTTCAAACGTCTGTCGAAAGACCTTCTCGTAACCACCTTCTGCTAGAATCTTTGTTCCTTGAGCAATTCTTCCCAATGCAGCATCTGCTACGCTAGGTGCTGTCTTCACTGATTTAAATTAAAAATAAACAGAAGATGATTAGTCTATCAGAATAAAGAAAAGCTAAGACAAAAAGCAACACAAGTCGCATAGTATAATGAAGCAAATAAATAAACAAACAAATTTTACAATCAAACCATTCCAATAGGTCAAATAATCATGTAACAAAAGAAAGTCTACCACTTGTTTAGAGTCTTCAAACATCCAATTTTACCTGACATTAGTGCAATCAGCTGATAGTTGATAAGCGACAGGAATATGACTAAGATAGTTCAAATACAAGTCATGTACATGCAAGATGAGGAGGGGAAAAGCCACTAACGTGGGCTTGCCACTAACCATATACTCAAATTGATCTGTTGGAGAAAGGTAGCTTCATTTTAGAATTTAGCCAAAAATTTCAATAAATTTATCCTCATCAGGAATTCATTTGCTATATCATATGTGAATGCAGTTCAATAATTCAGACAAGCAACACCATCATCCTTTAAGTACTGCTAAAAAAGATTTAAAGTCTTTTGTAATGTCATATGTAACTAGACTTTGAATCCTCAGTTTTTTCAGTGATAAAGCATGTAATGATGCTATTTTATCTATGAGGAAGACCCTAATGGACTATTTAACTATGAATAAATGTAAGGAGAGGAAGACTTTTTCTCATTACCATGTCAAACATTGCTCCTTGGATATTTAAAACTACTTTCATTATCCTCTCTTGCATCCAGTTATCCTCTCTGTCTTTGCCTCACATATTCGCCTCTACTCTCTAATTATCATCAAAATCCATGAGAATCTGTCATTATAATCCAAACACCAATAATTGATAGATGCATATGTTCATGTAGCAATGGCCTATCAAAGATCAGTGAAGCCACACCACTTAAACAATGACAAACCAAAAATCAGAATGAAAGAATAAATTCATGTTTCAGTCGCAATTTTAAGATATCTTCTCATTGAGATTATTCTATTTCACTTCCATCGCAGAATTCAGTTAAGCATTAAATGTTAAGAATTATACTTCAAAATAATTAAAGTCGGAAGATGAAACAAAACTCACAGTGCTGCCATGTGTTTTCAGCGAGATCCTCGACCATCTTGGTAGCTTCACCCATCTTTTTTCCCAGTACTCCTAGCGTATCCCGCACGCTTCCCATCGTATCTGCTCCAAAAAGAAAAAACACAGAAATCCCTGAAAAAGAAGAGGGGGGGGGGGGGGGGGCAGAAAGAAACCTAAGTACATTCGCTTATTTATAAACATCGAAATTGATAATTACCTTTTAATGAAAAGGACAAGGAGGGATGTGCAGGAGATGAAGAAACGTAGGGATTGGATCCATCAAATAAATCCTTGTCACTGCCATTGCTGTCAGGTAAAAAACGAGGTTCTGTCACCAATGCGGAGCGCCAGCGGACCGTTTTTTTCCTGGGGCTTGTACAGCTCGGAGCTTGCAACTGATCAGCGTCACCTGGAGCCTCTGTCTCAGCAACCGATTCCGTCGCGACACTCCCCTTGTTCTCGTCTCCATTTGCATCATGAAGATGATTATCTCCGGTATTCGGATCGGGTTCAGATTTTGGCTTCGAATCCTGGCTCGTGGAATCCGTGTGCTCCGTGGGCTGTTGCTCCATGTTTGTAGAAGAAACGAAGCGTGCAGTGGCGCGTGATCAGTAAGTCGGCTTCTGTATCGAGATTTTGTTTATTCGTTTTGTTAAGAAATTGAAGAGAGTGAAACGGCAAGCAAATTTCTTCATGGATGAGGCTAACCTGGAAAAAAGGTTGTGGGCCGTACGCTGGTGTCGCCTCTTATATAGCGCGTAGAAGCAGAACATTGACAGAGACAACTTTGACCCTTTTTTTTTATCAATTGATAAAATTTCATGAGAAAACAGGCCTGTAAATATGGAGGCCCAAATACAATACATAGAAATATAAAAGTCCAAAGTAAACTCAATATATTTTACAGCTTTAAAACTCGATTGTTGCTGCTGCTGCACAAACACCACTGCTCCTTTGGCTCCTCTGGTCATCTAAATTCAGCGTATATCACAGAGGTTAAACCCAAAAGTCATCTAGAAGTGAGGAGGAGAACCAACTCTCCGGATGAGAACTCCCCCTATCCAAATGGGGCAAAAAAGCAAAAAACCCGACTGTGCGGCATACGGTGGGAACTTACTCGTAGAAAAGAAAGAGAACAATTTCAGAGCACCTCTCTCTAGATTGCAGCTTTTGTTGTAACTGGTTTCCAATTTTATAGAAGATGTAAAATCAATTTCGCCATCAAATACATTATTGCGATTATTGTAAACTTTATATAAAAATCAGTTTATTATTTACTAATTTTTATATTTAATTTAGCTTAATTTTGCGATAAATATTTATTTTAACAATCATTAAAATTGAGCTTATATCAACATAAATTATATTTCTTTTGACAAATTATCAAAATAACTTATATTTTTATATTGCAATTATTGTATCAACATAATTAAATTGTCAAAAGAAAATAATTTATCTATCTCTTACAACTTGAAATAAAAGAGAAATAATTTAAATTTTTTATTGGCGAACATTTAATTGTTGTATGTACAACGATCTTATTATAATCATTATTTATGGTGAGCTCTGTTTAGATCTCACTATGATCAACAGTTAATTTCTAACTTGTTATACATACAACAACCATAGTATTGAATAATTTATCAACATTCAATAGTGTAAAAGAAGCAGGCCTCACATCCAAGCAGATCCATCATCAGTCATGTGAAGGCATCTTTTGAATCTGTTCAATGAAGCTAAGCATTGTATTTTGGCTGATATCATCTGTGCAAAAAGTTAATGAAATAATAAAAAAAGAGGCAAATTCAAAATGACCAATCAGAACCATATCCTATTCTTAGATTGGAAAATGTGAAACCAGCATCCTGCAATAAGGAAAGAATCATAAATATTATGACTAACCAAGTCTTGGTATGATGTGCCCCTTGGGATGATGAATCACAACAGGGTTAACAAATGACTTCAGTAGATCAATTCCTCCTGGCTTCAAAAAGTCCTTCTCCCCTTCATCATATGCCATTATCAGAAATTAAAAATAATGATTCCTATTCATATAAAATTGTTTCTTATTTGTTTCCTACATTACTGTAATGATGCTGAAATGCATTTATACATCATGTCTTATACAATTGCATTCAGCTCTGGACTGTGGATCAAAGTAATTGTCTTTGCTTTATAGGTGATGAAATCAAAATAGTAACTCATTGCTCAAAAATGATATCCTCTTCCAACTGAATCCTCATGATAACTACTTGATTATAGAGTTTTAGAGTTCTTTTTCTGCATTAAATTTGAACCTGTTGCTTGTTCAACATCCAGTTAACATTTTGCATTGATAAGTAATGCACGTACCATACAGAGCACAACTCCCAACAGAATATGGTTAACTCTTTTAGATGAATGAAAACAGACATTTCATGGACCATTAATCATAACAGAGAATACACCCACAACACAAATGCTCAATGAAAATAATGATGATGAATCTTTACTCCTTAGATAAAAGCAAAAAATACTCCGAGAATGAATGCAAGTGTATTCAAATTTTGAATATTGCCCCTGGTTAATGAATTGGAAGATAACATTTGTTGAAGAAATGCAAGAAAACATTATTAGAAGTCTCTTTGAAAAGTAACTACAATACTAGAACCTTTGAAATATAAATGCTGGTAATAATACAACTTTCTAGGGCATCAATCACTTTGAGTGATCTACTTAGACATAGCATTGCTACGTGCTCTAATCCACTGAGCTACAGGTCCCATCCAGTCTTGATGTCTTAAATACGGAAAGATCAAGTGAAAGAAGCTCCTCCTAAGAGCTGAAAATGGAGGGCAAGCGACTTGTTTATTTTCTTAACGGTAACTTCTAGATTTAATTAGTGTTATTGAAAATTTTTTAGGACGGCATAGACCTTTGAGTGCTATTAGTGCAACAACAAAAATTAGAGGATGTGGAATTTTGAAAAAGGAAACACATGAGTTGTGGCCTTCTCTATTAGAAAATGGAAAACAATAATACTGCAGTTGTATTGCCGGTGAGTACACAAAGCAAAGCTCAATGTCTACATATTATGCCTAAGAGACAAAAATTTCTTTAGAAATTAACATTCACAGCAATTCACATATGCGCAACCACTTGTATCAGTGTTTGGATTAAAAAAAAAAAAAAAAAAACAATTTTTCTACAGCCCCATCAAATGGTGCATAAGAATGAAGACTTCAAAAACACAGCATACCACTTTGCTCTGAGAATAATAATAATAATCATAAGGCTAGCTGCATTTCATTAACTTGGCTTTTTTTGTGTTCTATTGTTATAAACAACAATAATAATAATAACAATAATAATAATGACAAGTTAAACAAAGGGAGTCTAAACAAGTGCTGCAGGCTATTGAAGTTACCTAAAATGTGGAGAGAAGGGCAGTCAATGGGAGATGAAAATGCATTAGCACCAAGCTTAGGTTGGCCAAACTTATACCCTCCAAACTTAGCCCCAGAAATCATGATGAGAAACTTTATCTTGGGTATCCTTGTAAAAGCTACGCCCTAAACTTTCAGCAATCAAACAATAATTTTTTTCACCTTAAGATTTCCACAATTTAAACAATTAGAAAATTTCAAGAAAATTTCTTATGGAATTGAGGGGAAGAAGAACCAAGAGTTTCCATACCTGTGCTTGCATGCCAGGCACAGAAGCTGATATCATTGCTCCCTAATATTCATCATCCAAACAAAAAAAAAATAACATAATAAAAATAAATAACTGTTTCAAGAAATTAGAGTATAAAAAAAGTGCAAGATTAATACTCCAGGAGTAAACTTGAGTAATCTCACCTGGGAAAAACCAAGCAAACCGTCAAAAGGACCATGATTTATCATATACTCTTCTATATAAGCAACACATTCATCAAAATTCCTATACTCTGTGAAATCCTACAAAAAGAAAATACATCAAAAATTTTTTAAACTAACCTACTTATTTTTCTCTATAATTAAAGCAAAAAAGAAATGGACAGGGAAGATAAAGCTCTGACCTGATTTGCCTGGTACCATTCATAGTAAGGAGGATCAAAAAAGCCTTCAACCTCAGATTTACCTTGGGCAGGAAATGGGCCATCAAGGAACTGAATGTCGAGTTTTTTTAGCACAGTATCAGGCCATCTAGCTATCAAATTTTTGAAGATCAAAGCACTGGTCCTGAAGCCATGGAGGCCAAGAATTCTGGGTTTGTTTTGAATTTCGTTTTGCATCACAAGTCTAGTTTGATTGTGCGGCTGCAGTAGTGATTTTATGGAGTATAATCTCCTGAGCTGACTGTTGGAGACAAAAGGGCCAAAATGGCGAGACTGAAATCTTACCGGTGACCCCACTGTAACGCAATTTGCAACGGTAAAGGGAGTCAATCCCATCCTCAGAGTATTGACAACTTGTTTGAAATAATTTAATTGATTAATCATCATCCGTTTCCGATCCACGGGAAATCAAGACACTGCACTGGGAAAATTTGATGATGGGAAAATTGATTGAATTACGAAAAAAACGAATCAAGACAAACTGCCATTTTTATATAAAAATATTAATCAAAGATTTACGCTCTGTTTCTTTCTAAAAAAAAAAAAAAATTAATTAATATTACTCTTTTCATTCATGAAAATAAATTTATCTTTATTTTTTTTTAGTTTAAAATACAATTAATATAATTAAAATTAATAATATTTTAAATTTTTATGAGAAAGAGTGCCACGCGGTTGAGTATAGCGTTGGGCTTCTCAACCTTTGTGTAGAGGGCCTTTGTTTCATTTTTATGTTATTTTTCTTCTAACTTATCATGTTTTTTAGTTTGTTTTGGTGAGATTCCTTCTGATTTTGGTTTGTTTTACCATCGAGGGGTTTGGGGTTTCTCTGTTATTGGTGTTAGAGGTGATCACGATGGGTGTAATTTAGTTTTACTAGGTGGCTCCATTAAACAGGAAATACTATGGATTGATATTTAATTATGATGGTTTCAATGTCAAACATGAATATTCTAATAACAAAGTGAAAATCAAAGGATGCTTTCATTGAATTAGAGAACTGAATTTATACACCAAGTATATTACAAAAAACTAAAGTCCTATTCAAGTTTAAACTAATCAGAAATTAAGGAATAAATCAGAAAATAAAAAATAAAATAGTTGACTCAATCAACAAATATAACAGAAGATAGTTGTTAATATTAACACAGGAACATATGCTAATATACCCCATAAGTTAGATGATGTGGAACAACACCTAGCTTGAATGTGTGATGATTGAACTAGTCCTTGGCAAGTGGCTTTATAAGTGTGTCTGCTAACTGATCTGAACTGGGAATGTGTGTAATAAAAAGTTACTTATCTTGAACTTGCAGCTTGACATAATAAAAATCAACTGCGACATGCTTCATCCTGCTGTGTAGAATAGGATTATGACACAAATAGATAACACCTAAATTGTTATAGTAAATGGTAGGTGGAAGACGCAGAGGAGCTCCAAGTTCTGTGAGTATATTTTTGACCCAAAGTGTTTCCTCAAGAACATTGGCAACTGCTCGATATTCAGCTTCCGTCGACGAACAAGCAATGGTTTTTTATTTTTTTGAAGACCAACTCACAGGATGAAGACTAAAAAAAAAGAACATAGCCGGTTGTAAAACTCCTATCAGTGGGATTACCTGCCTAATCAGAATTCGTGTACACGAATAGTTTAAAATTGGTGGAACAAGCTAGACGAAGACCATAATAAGCAATTTGTTTAGGATAACGGAGAAGATACTTGACTGCTTTCAAGTGTGATTCAGATGGATTGTGCATGAATTGAGATAATTGATTGACAGAAAAAGGAACATCGGGTCTGGTAAATGATGACTATTGTAACATGCCAATCACTTGTCGATACTCAGTTGTATCATGTGAGGGAGTGCCATCATTTTGCTTGAGACTCTAACTAGAACTCATTGGAGTTTGTACACCCTTACACTCATGCGTATTGAGATCATGGAGAAGTTTTGAAATATATTTAGATTGGGGAAGGACTATACCAGTAGAATCACAATGAACCTCAATGCCAAGGAAGTAAGTCAGTGGGCCAAGATCTTTGAGTGAGAAACGACCAGGCAAAAAAGAAATAATATGTTTGACCAGTGTTGCATCATTGCCAATAAGAATAATATAATCCACATTGACTAAGAGATAAGCAATAGCTTTAGAGGTACTGTAAATGAATAGCGATGGATCTAATTTTGATTTAACAAAACCTAGGGACAGCAAATGTGTAGACAACTCATTATACCAAGCATGTGGTGCCTATTTAAGGCCATAGATGGCTTTGCGCAATCGACAAACATGAGATGGATCAGACGAATCTTCAAAACCAAGGGATTGTGTCATGAAAAGCTCTTCTTTAAGGGTGCCTTGGAGAAAGGCATCGTTGATATTGAGTTGATTTAAGAGCCAATTATTTTGCATAGCAAGAAATAGTACAACATGAACTGTGGTGGGTTTAACAACAGGACTAAAAGTTGACTGGTAATCAATACCCGGACGCTGAGTGAATCCCTTAGCAACTAAGCGAGCCTTGTATTGATCAACTGAGCCATCTGCTTTCTTCTTGATCCTATATATCCACTTACAATCAACAATATTTTGGTTAGAAGTTGCAGAAACTAAGTCCCACGTGTGATTCCGAATGAAGGCATCAAATTTCAATTGCATTGTTGTCTGCCATTCTAGATGTTTTTGGGCTTGCTTAAAAGTGTGGAGAGTTATGATCAAAGGAAGTTGAGCAAGATAATTAAAAGGTTTGTGAGAGCGGAATATGTTATTTTGTGATCTAGTAGTGTGACGGGTAGGAGGTGGAGTTGAAGAAGTATCTAGAATAGTATTAGACTGTAGGGATGAGTTGGGTGGCTAGATGTGAATAGAAGATGGTTGATTGGTATGGCGACGGTGATATGTGATGAGAGAATTATTTTGGAAAGTAGAAGGAACGGATGAAGAAGTACCTGATGTTGACGAACTGAATTGGTTGGGACAGACTGTCCAGATTGAGGGCTGTTGACCACCATATCGCAGATTGAGGGCTGGTGACAGTGGTGATGGATTATCGCAGATTTCCCAAGTGAGAGAGAAGAAATTAGGTTGAATGTGAGAAAACATAGTTTAAAAAGGAAAAATATTTAATTTTACCTCACAGGAGATGTAAAATTTAGAATTGATGGGATCAAAACATTGGTAAGCATAATGGGTTTGGGAAAATCCTAAATAAACACAAGGAGTGGAACGAGGCTGAAGTTTATTTGTGGTGTAAGGTTTGAGCCAGGGGTAACACAAAGAGCCAAGGTGCATAGGGAATCATATTTGGATTTGGTATCAAATAACTTTTCGAAGGGGGACTAGTTGTTTAAAAGTAGTGTGGTAATCTGTTGATGAGATAAACTACATGTTGACAAGCAAAGGACCAAAAAAAGATAATGACGTTGTATGCCAAAGGGTTTTGGTGGTCTCAATTATATGCCGGTGATGACATTCAGCTGAAACTACTCTTTGAGGGGTATGTGGAGGTGAAATTAAGTGTTCTATGTTGTGGGAGCTGAGATATGGATCTACACTTTTATATTCACCTCCACCATCGGTTTAAAGTGAGGTAATTTTGGCTTTGAAAAATTTTTTTACTAATGGATGAAATCTGTGAAAGATTTCTGCAACTTCATGTTTCCTTTTAAGAGTGTATAACCAAATGTATTTAGTATAGTGATCAACAAAGACACAATAATATTTTTTTCTTGTCAATAGAAAGTGATGACCGCTGGATTTCTTCACCCCGGTTTGGGGTCAGGCCCATGACAATAGCCCATTATTTGGAGACCCTCAAGTCTCCCGCATGGACTCAGTCTGGCCCACTCAGCCTTGAGATCGGGCTCCATTTAAATTTCTCAATCAGGCCCGCCCAGCCCGTACGGCTCATCAAACAGATCCTCTTTGGGCTCAGTTTTAATCTTATCTTTCGGCCCGACTCAGAACCTAGAAAGAGGCCGACCCATCCGTCTGGCGGGTCCATCAGCATGCGTGCCCGTGGAGAATTAGAGGCCGTTACGCATGTAGCAGGAATATGATATTCTCGTACGTCCGAATCAACATGGCAGGGACAAGTGGCCCAATGATAGATAGTTTGTTATACGTCACTAGCAGACAAAAGAAAATAGATAAAAGGAGGATTGCCCTCCTCTAGGCCTAAGTTTTTTCCCAAGTTCATAAAACCCTCGAAAAACCCTACTTTCTGGATCTCAGATCATCAATTGGCGCCGTCTGTGGGGATACGACGAAGGAGATCTTTTCATCGCCGGAGTTTCACTCTTACAATACCCACTGAGATCCACGATGGCTAACCACAATGAAAACAACACCATTAACACTCCCAATGACCTGAGCTCTGCCCAAGAGGGGCAGCAGTTCTCTTTTTCCAGTCTCACAACTCCAAACAACCAACCACCCATTCCTTTCAATCCCTCGCTAAGCCTGGCAGGGAATGTGCCTGCAGCTATCTTATCCAACCAGGACCTCCAAACCATCACCCTCCAACTACAAAACACCGCCCACTGGCTAGGGCAGCTCATACAATAACGGGGCCTTAGTACCCCGGTAAATGTATTGCCAGTGGTAGAAGAACTCCAAACCAACGAACCCCAGCCTATCCTTAACCGCCCTCAAACTAACAGCCGAGAAACCGGAGACGAGGGGAGAAGAGCTGGAGAAGAGGACGAACCGGAACCTCTGGTTCATGGAAGGAGGGTGAAGGAAATGATTGAGAATGATGAGGCCGACAGTTATTCTGCCGAAACAACCAACTGGACGAGAAGCGAAGCGGAGGAAGAGGAGTACCGCCGGGAGAAGAAACCCAGGCAGGAGGAGGTAATACCCAGCTAGATTCCGGCATCGGAATCCCTACCTTCCGGCGGAATCTCCGTTGAAATCTGGAATTCTGAAGATGTCAGTATTCTAGAGGGGTAAAATGTGTTTCTAAAATATTTTCACATGATTTTATAGTTTTAATGCAAAAGAAATTGAGTTTTGAAAAGAAAAGACCAATGAGACATTAGCCAGGTTCGGCCGCCGAACCTCAAGTTCGGTAGCCGAACATAGGGCTATTTCGGGAGTGCTTTAGGCTTCCGAAAGCATTGAGGGCAGAAACCAGGTTCGGCCGCCGAACATGCATGAGTTTAGGAGGCATGTTAGGCTGCCGAAGGTGGTTCAACAGGCCACCTATAAAAGGCCCTCGGACCGAAAATGGGCGAGTTTTCTCCCCATTCTCGAGCTCAGGTGTGTTCATGTCCTCCTTTGGTTCATTTCTAGTTATTTCTTCAAATCCTTCATGGTTTTTATGAGTTTTAGTTTGGGTTTTGAAGTTTTGAGCTTAAAGTTCAAGTTTTGGAGCTTGGATTCTCCATACCTTCAAGCTTGGGTCGCACCAACCCTCGATCTTCAAAAGGTAAGTATAGATCTTTATCTTTTGTGATGTTTTAAGTAAGTTTTATGAAGGGTTAAGGGCTAGGAATGCATGAGTTGTATGGATGTGCATGTTAAGGGTTTTGATACCCTTTATGATAAAAGTATGTTAATGCATGTTTATGTGATGTTTGTTGGGGGTTTAGGCTAGTTTGAGACCCCTATAGGCTTGTTGTATGAGTTGTGCATGTTTTGAAAGCGTTGGATGTGCGTGTGGGAGGTTTTGGAGGTTGATTGCATGAGGCGGAAATGGGTTCTGCCTTGCTAGGGAACCCAGGTTCGGCCGCCGAAAGTGGTTTCGGCTTCCGAACCTGCCTGTGGAAGCAATCTTTGGCCGCCAAACCTTGCCCCCGAAAATGGACTTTCGGCTCTGGAAGGGACTTCAGCCGCCGAAAGTGCCTGACTTTCGTCTCTGGAGGAGACTTTCGGCCTCCGAAAGTGCCTGACTTTCGGATCTATGGGAGCATTCGGCCGCCGAATGTGCCGCCGAAGGTGCCCTGTCCAGCCTTCCTTTGCCTGTTTTACATGCATGTTTTGAGGTGTTTTAGAGGGTTTTTGGGGAGATGTTTAGTGTTATGTTAGAGTTGTTTGGTCCCTCATTTGAGTCCATCTATGTAGGATCGGACCTGAGGAACCGAGGTAGTCAGCAGTGTTAGCTGCTTCAGAGTTAGCCTAGAGCTAGTCAGAGGTGAGTAGAACTGAACCTTATGTTTTTGTTAAATTTAAACCAAATGATTTAAGCATGTTCATGCATCACGAATACCATGTTATGTAATAGGTTGTTTGCATTAGAATTCACAAATATGATGCATTGCATAATACGATGATGATGATGTGGATGAATATTGAATGATCCTCTAGCCCTCAGTATGATATGATATGACATGGTATGACATGAGATGGAAAGACCGGGCGTGGCCTAATCGCCCCTGGCAATATATTATATGTAAGGGAAGACCAGGTGTAGCCTAATCGTCCCTGGCATAGTTGGACATGTTATGATATGAGCTATGTAAGAAAAGACCAGGCGTGGCCTTATCGCTCCTGGCACAGTTGGACATATTACGATATGTAGAGGGCTATTGGTGACAAGTTCATCCTTGATGTGATATGTTTGTGATGTGATGCATTTCATGAAAGCATATGTTCAAATGATTTTTATTATCGTTCTGCTCACTGGGCTTTATAGCTCACCCCTCTCCCCTAACCCCAGGTTTGCAGGGTCAGAGATAGTTCAGGAAGTCAACAGGATATGGCTATGGTTATGATATGTAATAGAATAGTAGTGGACATGATGTAATGTAAAGTTATGTAATGATGTAAAAGAGTTGTATTGTAAAATAATATTATGTAATGTGTTCAGAGTTATAGTATTGTGCTTGGCCCGAGTTGGATAATCCCTTTGTATATGAGTTTTAGGTTATGTTGATATATGTGTTGGACCGAGTTTGACATAGGGTATGCTGACCCTAGGGGTTCTATGAGTTCAGTCATAGTGCATACACAGGTCAAGCTTGGTAAAGGTAAAGTTTTAATGTTTTATGAAAATGTTTGATCATATATGGGATTATACCAGCTGTACAGGATGCATAGTAGGCTTGCTACGGGTCCCGGCGGCCTTAAGCCGATCTGGATCCTAGCGCCGGTAGCGGTCCGATTTCCGGATCGTTACAAGAGTGTAGACCAAAAGCTGCAAAAGATGAGAGAGCAGCTCTTGGCCGAGTTGGGAACGAAGGATCAGAATCAAACTCTCCTGCCCACCTCTCCACCCTTCTCGAAGTGGGTGTAGCAGGAGATCGTCCCCAAAAAATTTATGATGCCGCCTATGGCCACATATGACGGAGCTAGGAACCCCCGAGAGCACGTCTTGAACTACAAAACTTTCATGGAACTGCAGACTTTATCAGATGCCTTGATGTGCAAGGTATTCCAACGACGCTCTCGGGGCCAACACGGGCATGGTTTAACAGCCTTGAAACCGGAAGCATCAGAAGCTTTGGAGATCTGGCCACTCGCTTCATCAGCCGGTTCATTGCCGGGGTGCCTGTAGACAGAAAGACGAGTTATCTGGAGACAGTCAGGTAGAGAAGGGATGAATCGCTCAGGGAATACGTTGCCCATTTCAATATGGAGGCCTTGCAGATTCCCGAGCTAGATGAGGGTAGAGTAGTGGAGGCCATGCAGAAAGGGACGACCTCGCCCGAGTTCTTTGGCTCGTTGAGCAGGAAGCCTCCTACCTCACTGGCCGAACTGATGAAAAGGGCAGAGAAATACATAAGGCAGGATGATGCCTTGATGACAAGTAGGTTCACCAAAGGAGTAGCAGATAAGGGGAAAGCCCCGGAGGAAAGGAGGCCAGAAAAGCAGGAGAAGAAGCAAGGCAGAAGGCTTGAGCCCTACAGACAGCTCTGGGAGCGAAGGGACCAAAGACCCCTCCCTCCTAAGGTCCCAGAATAGAAATCACTTCCCCCGTGGGTTCCAGAGAAGCCGACCCCACTCAATGCCTCTAGAGCCGAAGTGCTCATGGCCGTTCAAGACAAGGAATTCCTACAATGGCCCAGACCTATAAGAACGGAAGCAGACCAGCGAGATCCTGACAAATATTGTCAGTATCATCGCACACATAGCCACAACACCAATAACTACTACCAGTTGATTACTGAGATTGAGAGGCTAATAAAGAGGGGACACCTCAAAAACTTTGTAAAGAAGCCGGAGGGACAAAGGCCTCAGCCGAACCCAGCAGCGCGAACACTCAGAAGAACGAGAGCAGGGCCAGTGAATGATGGGTCTAGTGGGACCATCAACATGATTGTCAAAGGGACAGGAGGTCAGATGAGCCGAAGGGGGAAGAAGAGAGGCCGAGATGGGGAAAGCAGCAATGCCGAGGTCATGCAGGTCGTCGAGCACTCTCCAGTGGCCATCACTTTCTCTCCGGAGGATGCTCAGGGTGTTCAGATGCCTCATGACGACGCCCTTGTCATTGAAGCCATCATTCACAACTACCGGGTGAAGAATATCTTGGTGGATGATGGAAGCAAGGTGAACCTGCTACCCTACAGAGTTTTTCAACAAATGGGAATCCCTGAGGAACAGTTGGTCCGGGATCAGGCACTGGTCAAGGGGATTGGAGGAGTCCCAGTACCCGTGGAGGGGAAGGTAAAACTGGCTCTCACTTTAGGCGAAACGCCAAGAACTCGCACCCACTACGCGGTGTTCTTGGTGGTCAAACTCCCCCTGAGCTACAACGCGATACTGGGAAGACCTGCACTATTCGATTTCAAGGCCGTCACAAGCATCAGATACCTGGCCATGAAATTCCCAACGGAGGCAGGAGTGGGAGTGGTCAGGGGAGGTCAGGAAGAGGCAAGAGCGGTGTACCTAGCCGCAGTGGCAGAGCTGAGCTCGGCAGGAGAGAAGCTAGACTCAGAGGTGCTTGAGGTCAGGGACGAAAAGAAAGAGGCCAGGACAGAGCCGGTCAGAGAACTGGAGACTTTTCCCTTATCAAAAGCAGAGGCAGATAAAGTCTTCAGTCTCAACGTCGGCCTCACCGAAGAGCAGAAAATCGAGGTCATGGCCCTGATCCGAGGTCACTCGTCAAGCTTTGCCTGGAAGCCTTCTGACATGCCCGGGATTGACCCCGGAGTAATGACGCACAAGCTGAATATCCTCCCAGAAGCCAGCCCAGTGAAGCAGAAGAAAAGGGTGGTAGGAAGGGAAAAACAACAGGCCACCAGGGAAGAGGTACGAAAGCTAGAAGAGGCCGAGTTTATTAGGGAAGTGATGTACCCACAATGGTTAGCAAATCCTGTATTAGTCAAAAAAGTAATGGCAAATATAGAATGTGTATAGACTTCACTGACCTAAATCAAGCATGTCCCAAGGATTGTTACCCCCTCCCTGACATTAATAAAATGGTCGACTCTACGGTCGGTTTTGATTATATGTCGTCTTTGGATGCTATGTCTGGGTATCACCAAATTCCAATGGACAGATTGGATGAAGAAAAGACCTCGTTCATAACAGAAGATGGGACTTATTGTTATAAGGCCATGCCCTTCGGGCTGAAGAATGCCGGGGCAACATACCAAAGACTGATGAACAAAATCTTCAAAAGTCAGATCGGCAGGAACATAGAAGTTTATGTAGATGATATGGTGGTCAAAAGCCCAACCTTCCAACAGCACATGGTAGATCTGAGGGAGGTATTCGAGGTGCTTGAACAGTACAGAATGAGGCTGAACCCAGCGAAATGTGCCTTCTTCATCAGGGGAGGAAAATTCCTGGGGTACATGGTAAGTGGGAAAGGCATTGAGCCCAATCCTGAGGAAGTGGAAGCTATCTTGAACATGCCAGAGCCAACCTGCATAAGAGATGTCCAGAGACTTACCGGGAGAGTGGTGGCGCTCAATCGCTTCATGTCGAGGTCGGCTGAAAGATGCTTGCCGTTTTTTAAGAAGTTGAGGAAAGTGTTGAACTTCGAATGGACCGAGGACTGCCGAGAAGCTTTCTAAGAGCTCAAAAGTTATCTTAGCTCGCCTCATGTGCTCAGCAGTCCGATGGAGGGAGAAGAGCTCCTGATTTATTTATCAGCCTCAGAACAAGCCGTCAGTGCCGTGTTGGTTAGAGTGGAAGGAGGGGAACAGAAGCCTGTCTTCTATGTCAGCAAGGTGCTTAAAGATACCGAGATCAGATATTTGAACATTGAGAAGATGGCATACGCTCTGTTGCTAGCAGTCCAGAAGTTTAGGGTCTATCTGGAAAGCCATCAGGGAGTAGTGATGACAAACCAGCCTCTGAAGAAGATCCTCCACAGACCAGAAACATCAGGTCGGATGCTGACTTGGTCCATTAAGATTAGCCCTTACTGTCTAGAGTACCGACCTCAGACCGCTATAAAATCTCAGGCCCTGGCTGACTTCATAGCAAAGTGCTCATTCAATGAAGAACGAAAGGAGCCGGGTAAACTAGCTTCTGACGCATCAGGAAATGAGACAGAGGGGCAGTCCTCTCAAGAATTCGACTGGAAACTATATGTGGATGGGGCATCAGGCGCCGGGGGCAGTGGCGCTGGAATAATGCTGAAGGGACCTAGAGAATTTAAAGTCTGCTATGCCTTGCGCCTAGAATTCAAGGCCTCCAATAATGTGGCAGAGTATGAAGCCCTAATAAATGGGATGCTGGTAGCAATGGAGGTAGGGGCAACCGACCTCGAAGTGAATAGTGATTCCCAGCTGGTGATTAATCAGATAACCGGGGCGTATCAGGCCAGAGACCCAATCATGCAGAATTACCTGGCAAAGGTAAAAGCCATAGAAACCGAGCTCAAGGGTCGGAGAGTCACAGTTAAATACCAAAGAATACCTCGAGAGGAGAATGAGGAAGCAGACTTGCTCAGTCAGCTAACCAGAGAAGAACTAGAACAACTCCCTGATGAGGTATACATACAGCATGTTAGCACACCTGCCTTTGACAAAACGGCCACTGTATTGCAGGTGGAGCAGAATCATACCTGGATGACCCCGTACCTGGAGTACCTAGAAAAAGGAAAGCTCCCCGAGGACAAAGATGAAGCAAAAAAGATAGTAGCTCGTGCCACTAATTACCAAGCAGTAAGGGGGACTTTATACAGAAGGGGAAAATCCAGCCCGTGGCTCCGATACGTGAGCCCGGAGGAGGCAATAAAGGTGATGGAAGAGATACACAGGGGAATGTGTGAAGCTCATGAAGGAGCAGGAACGCTGGCTAATAAGATATTCAGGCAAGGGTACTACTGGCCCACTATCAAGAAGGAGGTAGAGGAGTTTGTCCGAAGATGCGATGTATGCCAGAGGTTTGCCAACGCCATCAATGTCCCAGCCACTCCTCAATCCAGCATATCCAGCCCGTGGCCATTCTCGCAGTGGGGGATAGACATCCTGGGACCTTTTCCTAAGACCACGGGACAGAAAAAAATTTGTAGTAGTGGCTGTGGAGTACTTCTCCAAATGGCCAGAGGCTGAGGCAATCCCCACAATCATAGCCCACAAGATGATAGACTTTGTATGGGGGAACATCATCTGCAGGTTTGGTGTACCGAGGGTGCTCATCTCAGACAACGGCAGAAAATTTGACTGCAGTGCCTTCAGAGCATTTACGGCAAACATGGGCATATGGTACAAATTCTCCTCAGTGGCCCATCCTCAAACCAACGGCCAGACAGAGGTCACCAATCGAGCTATCCTCCAAAGATTAAAAAAACAGCTGGATTGGGCAAAGGCGAACTGGGTGGAAGAGCTCAATAGCATCCTGTGGGCACTCCGAACTACCCCCAGGACGTCCACTAAAGAAACGCCTTTTGCACTCGCATTTGGCACTGAGGCCGTAGTCCCAGTCGAGTTGCAAGTCCCTACACACCGAGTCTAGTTCAACAGTGAAAGCACTAACGACGATAAATTGAGAAGTAACCTGGATGCCCTGGAGGAAGTCAGGGAGGAAGCTCAGATCCGTACTGCCGCTTATCAACAAAGAGCAGCCCGCTATTATAATCAAAGAGTCAAGAAAAGAAGCCTGAAAGTAGGAGACCTAGCCCTGAGAAACTTGAAAGCTACAGGAAAAAGAGCTGCAGTAGGCAAGTTGGCGCCGACCTGGGAGGGCCCATTCAGAATAGCAAAAGTGGTCAAGCCAGGGGTATGCCGAATTGAGGACATGCATGGAAACCCTAAGCCCCACGCCTGGAATATCCAACATCTTAAAAGTGTAATACCCGACGAGAGTCCGGCGTCGGAAGTCCTATTGTCCGGTGGCATTTCTGATGTCGGAATCCTTTGGAAGGGTACGGATTATGTTTTCCTATGTTTTGAAAGCGTTTTCATGTTTTCAAGTGTTTAAAGAAGTAAGGTTTTGCAAGAAAAGCACCAAGGCAGAAAAGCCAAGGTTCGGCCGCCGAAAGTGACTTTCGGCCGCCGAACGTGCATGGCATTCGGGTTCTCATTCGGCCGTCGTAGTTGGTCTGGCCAGCCAACTATAAAAGGCCCTAGGTCGGTCAAATGGATAAGATTTGCTTTCCATTTGCACGAGCTGAGGTGAGACTTGATCTTCCTTGTGTGATTTATGTGTTGTTTGATATGTTTGTTTGAGGTGTAGGATAGGTTTAGACCTCTTTATGCATGTTAGATGGTATATGCTAGTTGGGAGTAGTTGCTATGCATGTTGGACAGGTTTTGGGTGAAGTTTGCATGAAACAGAGCAGGTTTCTGCCCAACGGGCAAAACCAGGTTCGTCCGCCGAAGGAAGGTTCGGCCGCCGAACCCCTTGTGGAGGCAGTTTCGGCTGCCAAAGCTTGCCCCCGAACATTTGGACTTTCATCTCTGGAGGCAAGGTTCGCCCGCCGAAAGTGCCGCCGAAGGTTGAGTGTCGTCTCTGGATGAGACTTTCGGCTGCCGAAGGTGCCGCCGAACATGCATGAGTTTCGTCTCTGGAGGGGAGTTTCGGCCGCCGAACCTGCCGCCGAAAGTGCCCTGTCCAGCTTTCTTTTGCATGGTTTATGTGATTATTCTAGGATGCTTTAGAGGGTTTTTGGGGAGTTTCTTAGAGATGTTCTTGAGTTAGTTTGGTCCCTCATTCTAGTCCACCTGTGTAGGTACGGACTAGAGGAACCAAGGAGTTCAGCAGTGAGCACTGCTTCAGAACCTGCAGAGTCAGTACAGAGTCAGCCAGAGGTGAGTGGAACTGAACTAAATCTTCTCATATGAGAACTTAAACATTTTTCGCATGTTTCATGCATCATTCATGCCATGTGTATAATATTGCTCACTAAGGCAATAGCACGAAGATGTTGCATTAATCAGTGCATGTACAGATCGGGCGTAGCTTGGATTTATTAGCCCCCTAAATGAAGACCTGAGGAGCCCTGAAAGGGCCGGGTACACGGTACCATAGGGTGCTGAATGAAGACCTGAGGAGCTCCTTCGCGGGCCGGGCAATGTGGGGGAAATTTGAATTAGTCCGTCTGAGATTATGTGATTTACTTGTGTTGTGATGCATTCCATGAGCTCATGTTTTACAACATGTTTTATATGTACTACTCTTTTTATGTAAATGTTTTATGTTATATGTATGAAAACCCAGGCTTAACAGGATATGAGGTAGCCCACCTAGAGCAAAGACGAGAGCTCTAGCAGGGATTTACAGGGGAAAGATAGTGTATGCACAGGTTAAGCCTTGGAACAGAGAAAATTTTTAAGTTTTACAGAAAATGTATGATCATGTATGGGATTTCACAGGTACACAGAGTTCACAGCAGGCTTGCTACGGGTCCCGGCGGCCTTAAGCCGATCTGGATCCTAGCGCCGATAGCAGTTCTGTAACGATCCGAAAATCGGACCGCTACCGGCGCTAGGATCCAAGTCGGCTTAAGGCAGCCAGGACCCGTAGCAAGCGTGACATACAACCTGTAAACCTATTTAATCCCATACATGATCAAGAATATACATAAAAATTAAAACTTTTCTTTCATCATTTCCTCATACACCAACTCAACCTGTACATGCACTGAACATAAACATAACTATAGACATTGATCCCTCTGTGGGACCTCATCAATGCCCCCAATGGGCTACATAACATGCGTTGAGTTAGTTCACATATACATCATAAAACATCTGAGATCATGTATAAAAAAAGGGATTACAATATACTATGGTCAAGCACACTTCTAAACCTCAATATCATCATTACATAACATAACTATTCATCACTTTACAATTTATCATTCTACAATTCGTCATGTCCACATTCTATCTATTACATACATAAGACTTCATTACTCTTGCTGACCTCCTGGTCTACCCTGTACCTGCAAGTCTGGGGGTTAAGGGAGAGGGGTGAGCTACAATAGCCCAGTGAGCAGAATAATGAAAAACAACATTTAAATTCTCATGCCATCATGTAATGCAACACATCACAACAAATCACATCTCGGATGGTATTGTCACCAATAGTCCTCTACATTCCAAAGTGCCGGGACGTAGAATGGGTACAACCGGTCTTTCTCTTAACATAACATATCATAACATTCCAATGTGCCAGGGACGTAGAATGGGTACAACCTGGACTTTCTCTTACATAGTGCCAGGGACGTAGAATGGGTACAACCTGGACTTCCATACCATATCATGCCGTAACATCATCATACCATATGAGGACTAAAGGATCATCCAATAACCAATCCACATCAACATCATAAATGCAATGCAACATATTCGTGAATTCTAATGCAAACAACCTAATTCATCACATGGCATTCATGATGCATGAACATGCCAAAAACTTTATAATTTAATTGCTTTAAATCGTAAAGGTTTATTCTACTCACCTCTGGCTGAAGCTCTACTGACTCAGAAGCAGCTGAACTCACTGCTGGGGTCCTCGGTTCCTCGGGTCCGAACCTACACAGATGGACTCAAATGAGGAACCAAACAACTAGAACAAAACTCTAAAAACATCCCCCAAAAACCCCCTAGAACATCATGAAACAACCATAGAAAAAAATGCAAAGGAAGGCTGAACAGGGCACTTTCGGCGGCAGGTTCGGCGGCCGAAAGTCCCTCCAGAGCCGAAAGTCAGGCAGGTTCGGCGGCACCTTCGGCGGCCGAAACTCCCAGACAGAGGCGAAACTCATGCATGTTCGGCGGCACTTTCAGCGGCCGAAACTCCCAGACAGAGACGAAAGTCTCCTTTCGGGGGCAGGCTTCGGCAGCCGAAAGGCTTGCCTCCCCAGCCATGTTCGGCGGCCGAAAGTCCTTCGGCTGCCGAACCTGGTTTCTGCCAAAGGGCAGAAACTTGGCTCCTCTTGTCTCCAAAGCCTCCCAAACCTTCTAATCATGCATAAACCTATTCTACAACACTCATACACAAGCATACAAGTTCCTAGGGGCTTCTAACCATCCTAAACCCCATCTACAACACATCAAACAACACAAATCCAACATACATTGCCCATAAACCAACAAAAACCCAAAAACTCATAAAACCCTACACATGCATTTCTACTCTCAAGAATCAACTTAAAACTTGTTAAAAACATGTAGTGAGCTCAAGATCGGCCCTTACCTCTTGTAGATCGAGAGGAAGACGACCCTAGCTCGGAGATGGGAGAGATTTGAGTTCTTGAACCTCAAAGCTCCAAAACTTGCTTTAAACTCGAAAAATCTTCAAAACAAAGTAAAAATTATGAAAATCTTGAAAGATCTGAAGGAAAGGACTCAAGATTGGTGAGGGACGGCGGAGAGCTCACCTTGGCCGACAATGGGGAGAAAAAGCTCGCCCGTTTTCGGCTAAGGGACCCTTTTATAGTGGCTGGCCAGGCCACGTTCGGGGGCCGAACGTGCCTCCGCATGCATGCCATGTTCGGCGGCCGAACTTGAGGTTTCCCTCACTATGCCTTCGGGGGCCTAAGGCACACCCGAAATGCCTGCATGTTCGGCAGCCGAACCTGGGTTTTCCTCCAAGGTTGTTTTCATGCAAAAACTCATTTCCTTTTTACTTAAAACCATAAAACACATTAAAAATTTTATGAAAACATGGTCTTACCCTTCTAGAGGTCTCCGACATCCGAGATTCCACCGAACGGTAGGAATTTCGATACCGGAGTCTAGCCGGGTATTACATTCTCCCCCCCTTAAGAACATTCGTCCCCGAATGTTCCTCAACTAGCACATAGCATGGCATACACATATCATACATACAAAGCACATAAAACTCACAAGGAACTAACCTCAGAAAAGATAAGGATATTGCCGGAGCATGGACTCCCGTGTCTCCCAAGTACATTCTTCCATATTGTGGTGGTTCCACAGGACTTTCACCATCGGGATTTCCTTGTTTCTCAGCTTTCTGATCTGGGTGTCTACGATCCGTACTGGCTTCTCAACATAGGTGAGATCTTCTTGGATCTCCACATCAGGCTCACTAAGAACCTTGTCCGGATCTGACACAAATTTTCTCAACATCGAAACATGGAAAACCGGATGGATTCTTTCCATTGAAGCAGGCAAATCTAGCTTGTACGACACATTTCCAATCTTTTGTAAGATTTCAAAGGGTCCGATGTATCGTGGGGCTAGTTTACCTTTCTTCCCAAAGCGAACCACTCCTTTCATTGGAGACACCTTGAGCAATACCAGGTCCCCCTCCTGAAACTCTACCTGTCTTCTGCGGATGTCTGCATAACTCTTCTGTCTGCTTGCAGCAGTTTTGATCCTTTCTCTGATTATGGGTACTACCCTGCTGGTAATCTCTACTAGCTCAGGCCCTGCCAAGGCTTTCTCTCCAACTTCTTCCCAGCAAGCAGGTGACCTGCACTTCCTTCCGTATAAAGCTTCATATAGAGCCATCCCGATGCTAGCATGATGGCTGTTATTGTAGGCAAACTCCACCAAGGGTAGATGCTGCCTCCAAGAACCGCCAAAATCCAGCACACACATTCTAAGCATATCCTCTATTGTCTGGATGGTCCTTTCTGATTGTCCGTCCGTCTGTGGATGGAAAGCAGTGCTAAAATCCAACCTGGTACCCATGGCATTCTGCAGACTCTGCCAAAACCTGGAGGTGAACTGGGGCCCTCTATCGGACACTATTAAAACAGGAACCCCATGCAGTCTGACGATCTCATCAACATACACCTGCGCCAACTTGTCCACAGAATAGCCACTCCTGACAGGGATGAAGTAAGCAGATTTGGTGGTCTGTCCACAATCACCCATATGGAGTCCAATCTGTTGGACGCCGCCGGTAACCCCACTACGAAGTCCATAGCTATATTCTCCCATTTCCACTCTGGAATAGGTAGCGGGTTAAGCATTCCAGCCGGCTTCTGATGTTCCAGCTTCACCCTCTGACACACTTCGCAGGCTGACACAAACTGTGCCACTTCTTTATTCATCGCTGGCCACCAATAAACTTTCCTCAGATCTTGATACATCTTGGTGGCTCCGGGGTGAACGTTGTATCTTGCATTATGAGCCTCTCTCATAATGTCTCCTTTTAGCCCTATGTCATCTGGTACACACAATCGACTCCCATAGCGGAGGATCCCATTACTGTCAAATCTGAATTCACTGTCCTTGCCCGACTGAACAGTCCTGGCAATCTTTATTAACTCTGGATCCTCATGCTGTTTCTGAGCCACCTACTCCAAAAACACGGGTGCCACTCTCATCTGAGCAACCAAAGCACCTGTACCAGACAACTCCAACTGTAGACCTTCATCAATGAGCTTGTAAAACTCCTTCACCACTGGTCTCCTCTCTGCCGTGATGTGGGATAGACTGCCTAGTGACTTCCAGCTTAGGGCGTCTGCCACGACATTCGCCTTACCCGAATGATACTGAATCTTGCAATCGTAATCACTCAGCAGCTCTACCCATCTTCTCTGTCTCAAGTTCAAATCTCTTTGACTCAGGATGTACTGCAGACTCAGGATGTACTGCAGACTCTTATGATCTGTGAAGATCTCACATTTTACCCCATAGAGGTAGTGGCTCCACATCTTGAGTAAAAAGATTACGGCTGCCATCTCTAGGTCATGCGTGGGGTAATTCAACTCGTGCTTCTTCAGCTGTCTAGAAGCATAAGCAATTACCCTTTCATTCTGCATTAGTACACAACCCAGTCCCACACGGGACGCATCACAAAAGACTGTAAAGTCTTTATCACTAGATGGCAGGGCTAACACTGGTGCTGAAGTCAACCTCTTCTTAAGCTCTTCAAAACTCTCTTCGCACTGGTCGGTCCACACAAACTTCTGATTCTTCCTGGTTAACCTGGTTAGAGGAGCTGCAATCTTTGAGAAGTCCTGAACGAACCTCCTGTAGTAACCTGCCAAACCCAAGAAACTCCTGATTTCTATCACTGAAGTGGGTTTAGGCCAGTTAGCTACAGCTTCTATCTTCTTGGGGTCCACCTCTATTCCATTTTCTGACACCACATGCCCCAAGAACGAAATGCTCCTCAGCCAGAACTCACATTTAGAGAACTTGGCATACAAGCCATGTTCCTTCAAGGTCTGTAGAACCAACCTCAGATGATGGGCATGCTCCTCTGCATTCCTGGAGTACACTAAGATATCATCTATGAAGACAATAACAAAGTGATCCAGGTACTGGCTAAACACTCTGTTCATGAGATCCATGAATGCTGCAGGGGCGTTGGTTAACCCGAACGGCATTACAAGGAACTCAAAATGCCCATATCTGGTCTTGAAAGCTGTCTTTGGCACATCTTCTTCTCTAATCCTCAGCTGATGGTACCCCGATCTCAGATCTATTTTGGAGAAACAACCCGCTCCGGCTAGCTGGTCAAATAAATCGTCGATCCTTGGCAATGGGTACCTATTCTTGGTAGTGACTTTGTTCAACTGCCTGTAGTCGATACAAAGTCGAAGGGATCCATCCTTCTTTCTGACAAACAAGACTGGTGCACCCCAAAGTGAGGTGCTCGGTCGGATGAAGCCCCTTTTCTACCAGCTCTTGCAACTGTTCTTTCAATTCCTTCAACTCAGCTGGAGCCATCCTGTAGGGAGGAATAGAGATCGGTCGGGTTCCAGGCATCAGTTCTATCTCAAACTCTATCTCCCTAGCAGGTGGTAAACCTGGCAGCTCGTCTAGGAAGACGTCTAGAAACTCTCTAACCACTGGCACCGAGGCTGGCTCTCTAACCTGACTGCTAAGCTCTCTCACATGAGCCAAATACCCCTGACATCCCTTCCTAAGCAACCTACGAGCCTGAAGAGCTGATATCAGACCTCTAGGTGTACCCCTCCTGTCTCCCCTGAAGACAACCTCTGACCCATCCTGACCTCTGAACCTGACTACCTTGTCCCTGCAGTCCAAGGTAGCTCCATGGGTAGATAACTAGTCCATCCCTAGAATGACGTCAAAATCTGTCAAGTCTAGAACCACAAGGTCGGTAGAAAGGCATCTTCCCTCAACAAAGACTGGACTGCACTGGCAGACTGACTCTGCCACTGATGGATCACACTTGGGTCCACTGACCCAGAGAGGACACTCTAACCCAGAGATCATCAGACCCAACCTCTCGACGGCTCTCGGAGCAATAAAAGAATGAGATGCACCAGGGTCCATCAAGGCATACACATCTGAACAACCAATGACTAAGTTACCTGCCACCACGGTGTTAGATGCGTCTGCCTCCTGTTGAGTCATTGTGAAGATCCGTGCTGGAACTGATGGAACTTCGCCTCTGAAACCCGCTGAAGAAGAGGTTGCCCCTCTCCCTCTGCCTCCGCCACTAGCCTGAGTCATGGCTGGAGCTGCTGGCTGAGCCACACTGCCAGAAGCCGTCTGCTGAGACTGTGCTCCAAAAGCTGCCCTAGGACACTCCCGAGCCATGTGTCCCTCTTGCCCGCATCTAAAGCAGGCTGCTATCCCAGCCCGGCAAACTCCCTTGTGTGGCCTACTACACTTTGCACAAACTGCATTATCCACACCAGAGCTTGAGCCACTCCCTAATCCCAGACTAGACTTGACTTTGTTCCAGAACTTGTTCTTCTTGGGCTTCCTAGTGGTATTACTCCACTTTTTGCTACCTGAAGCTGCTGCACTCAGAGAAGAAGAGCCTGGGGTCTTGGAACCAGAAGACTGTGCCACTAACTGACTGACTGTTCCCTGAACGATGGCACTGGCCTCCATTTTCCGGGCCATATCCACTATGGCATGGAAGCTCTCCCTATCAAGGAGGAATATTCTGGAGTGGAGTTTCATGATATACCTCCTTGACCTTTTCTGATCCGAGTCAAGATTTTGCCCTGCAAATGGCAATAGCTCCAAGAATCTGTCTGTGAACTCCTCTACACTCATCTCATCGGTCTGCCTCAATTGCTCAAACTCGATCATCTTCAGCTCCCTTGAACTATCGGGAAAAGCCCATCCTGCAAACTCGTTTGCAAACTCCTCCCAAGACATGCTGTCTACTCTCGGGTTCACATAATTCTTGAACCACTCTCGTGCCTTCTTGCACTTAAGCATGAACCCAGCCATCTGAATGGCTCTACTATCATCAGCCCCAATCTCATCTGTGATCACCTTGACCCTCTCAAGATACACAAATGGGTCATCCCCTTTCTCATACTGAGGAGCACCCAGCTTCATGTAGTCGGTCATCTTGACCTTGCTCCCACCAGATGAGCTAGGCTTCGGTACTGGGTTTTCTGGAACTGTGGGTTCTGCTGGTGGAGGAGGAGGTGCAGCATTCCCCGGGGTAGGGTTTGCCGGATTTGGATAGTAAGGTGGAGGTGGATACATTGGGTACTGTGAGTATGGTGGATAATAAGGTGGGTATGGCATCTGTGTGGGGTAAGGGCTAAAGCTATGGTAATCCGATGTGCCTCCCATCGAATACCCAGGGTTTTGTGAGAAGGGTGGGTAGTAAGGTGGCTGAACAAACCCCGAGGCCTGAGTGCCTCCTTGGGACTCTCCCATTCCTTCTTCTGACATGCTAACTCCCAGACTGCCATCCCTCCTCTGTTCTACATCCATATCATCCCCCATGTCCTTTGACATTCCTCCCTGAACTGTTCCCCTCACTGATCTGCTCCTACCCAGATCCAGAGACCTTCTAGGGTCTCTTACTGCTCTTTCTCTGTTAGACCTACTAGACATTGCCCTAGGCAATGTAGGAGGACGGGCGCTCATGCCCTCATCCTCAGGTGGCACTCCAATCAATCTTGCTGATCGACGAGTTCCTCTCATCCTGTTTTCTGAAAAACAGTACACATCACACAAACATTAGCATCATATGGTTCATGTGAGCACACATGAACCCGCATCACATACATCACATATCATTAATGCACATGCATATAATCATGGCATTTCACATCATCATGCAAGATAGGACTCCACATCCTATCCTAGTGGACATGATCTTCCTATTGTGCTTGACCTTCTATGACATCTATGAGCCCGACACTCTAGGTCCGACCATATGACCTAGGGCTCTGATACTATTTTGTAACGACCCGAAAATCGGACCGCTACCGGCGCTAGGATCCAGGTCGGCTTAAGGCCGTCGGGACCCGTAGCAAGCCTGACATACAACCTGTAAACCTGTTTAATCCCATACATGATCAAGAATATACATAAAAATTAAAACTTTTCTTTCATCATTTCCTCATACACCAACTCAACCTGTACATGCACTGAACATAAACATAACTATAGACATTGATCCCTCTGTGGGACCTCATCAATGCCCCCAATGGGCTACATAACATGCGTTGAGTTGGTTCACATATACATCATAAAACATCTGAGATCATGTATAAAAAAAGGGATTACAATATACTATGGTCAAGCACACTTCTAAACCTCAATATCATCATTACATAACATAACTATTCATCACTTTACAATTTATCATTCTACAATTCATCATGTCCACATTCTATCTATTACATACATAAGACTTCATTACTCTTGCTGACCTCCTAGTCTACCCTGTACCTGCAAGCCTGGGGGTTAAGGGAGAGGGGTGAGCTACAATAGCCCAGTGAGCAAAATAATGAAAAACAACATTTAAATTCTCATGCCATCATGTAATGCAACACATCATAACAAATCACATCTCGGATGGTATTGTCACCAATAGTCCTCTACATTCCAAAGTGTCGGGACGTAGAATGGGTACAACCGGTCTTTCTCTTAACATAACATATCATAACATTCCAATGTGCCAGGGACGTAGAATGGGTACAACCTGGACTTCCATACCATATCATGCCGTAACATCATCATACCATATGAGGACTAAAGGATCATCCAATAACCAATCCACATCAACATCATAAATGCAATGCAACATATTCGTGAATTCTAATGCAAACAACCTAATTCATCACATGGCATTCATGATGCATGAACATGCCAAAAACTTTATAATTTAATTGCTTTAAATCGTAAAGGTTTATTCTACTCACCTCTGGCTGAAGCTCTACTGACTCAGAAGCAGCTGAACTCACTGCTGGGGTCCTCGGTTCCTCGGGTCCGAACCTACACAGATGGACTCAAATGAGGAACCAAACAACTAGAACAAAACTCTAAAAACATCCCCCAAAAATCCCCTAGAACATCATGAAACAACCATAGAAAAACATGCAAAGGAAGGTTGAACAAGGCACTTTCGGCGGCAGGTTCGGCGGCCGAAAGTCCCTCCAGAGCCGAAAGTCAGGCAGGTTCGGCGGCACCTTCGGCGGCCGAAACTCCCAGACAGAGGCGAAACTCATGCATGTTCGGCGGCACTTTCGGCGGCCGAAACTCCCAGACAGAGACGAAAGTCTCCTTTCGGGGGCAGGCTTCGGCAGCCAAAAGGCTTGCCTCCCCAGCCATGTTTGGCGGCCGAAAGTCCTTCGGCTGCCGAACCTGGTTTCTGCCAAAGGGCAGAAACTTGGCTCCTCTTACCTCCAAAGCCTCCCAAACCTTCTAATCATGCATAAACCTATTCTACAACACTCATACACAAGCATACAAGTTCCTAGGGGCTTCTAACCATCCTAAACCCCATCTACAACACATCAAACAACACAAATCCAACATACATTGCCCATAAACCAACAAAAACCCAAAAACTCATAAAACCCTACACATGCATTTCTACTCTCAAGAATCAACTTAAAACTTGTTAAAAACATGTAGTGAGCTCAAGATCGGCCCTTACCTCTTGTAGATCGAGAGGAAGACGACCCTAGCTCGGAGATGGGAGAGATTTGAGTTCTTGAACCTCAAAGCTCCAAAACTTGCTTTAAACTCGAAAAATCTTCAAAACAAAGTAAAACTTGTGAAAATCTTGAAAGATCTGAAGGAAAGGACTCAAGATTGGTGAGGGACGGCGGAGAGCTCACCTTGGCCGACAATGGGGAGAAAAAGCTCGCCCGTTTTCGGCTAAGGGACCCTTTTATAGTGGCTGGCCAGGCCACGTTCGGGGGCCGAACGTGCCTCCGCATGCATGCCATGTTCGGCGGCCGAACTTGAGGTTCGGCGGCCGAACCTGGACTTTCCTCACTATGCCTTCGGGGGCCTAAGGCACACCCAAAATGCCTGCATGTTCGGCGGCCGAACCTGGGTTTTCCTCCAAGGTTGTTTTCATGCAAAAACTCATTTCCTTTTTACTTAAAACCATAAAACACATTAAAATATTTTATGAAAACATGGTCTTACCCTTCTAGAGGTCTCCGACATCCGAGATTCTACCGGACGGTAGGAATTCCGATACCGGAGTCTAGCCGGGTATTACAAGTTCGGTTTTCGGGCTGTTACAAAAAGGTACTTCCCTTGAGATATTATTGAATGTAAAAGACCTATTGTACTCTAAAGCATGACAATAAAATAAGACGTTGATTACCGTCCCAATTCATTATTTATCTCTACTCACGTTGCTTTCATGAAAGAAAAATGAAACAGGCATAAATGCCCAAGACCTCAGGGAGGTAGGTGACCGGGCTCCCCGAGCGCCCCCGGCACTATAAACCGAACTGAGATGTCAAGACCTCAGGAAGGTAGGTGACTGGGCTCCCCGAGCGCCCCCGGCACCATAAACCGAACTGAGACGTCAAGACCTCGAGGAGGAAAAAGACCAGGATCCTCAAGATCTCCTGGCACCAAAAGACCAGGATCCCCAAGATCTCCTGGCACCAAAAGGCTGGGATCCCTAAGATCTCCCGGAGCGAAAAAGACCAGGATCCCCAAGATCTCCTGGCACCAAAAGGTCGGGATCCCCAAGATCTCCCAGAGCGAAAAAGACCAGGATCCCCAAGATCTCCTGGCACCAGAAGGCTGGGATCCCCAAGATCTCCCGGCACCAGAAGGCCGGGATCCCTAAGATCTCCCAGTGCTACAAGCAAAGACAACTCATACGAACACAGCTCCGATCCCACACGAAAGATGGGGCCCTGAATCACCAATGAAAAACTAAAATCCAACCTCCCCAAGGAGCTCGGGCCCTAAAATGAAGAGACTCTGATCTCACAACAATAGCCAGAGGAAAAGCATCGTGCCGACCTCAAGAATATGCTAAAACTGAAACAGAAGGTCCAAATCCGAACTCGGATTACAGGCTGGAACTCCGATCTAAGACACGCAAATATAAACTTGGAAAACCAAGCAAAAAGAGAGCTGAGCTCAGAAAGCTCAAAGGCAAACCGAAGGCAACAAATCTCATATGATCCAAGAGGAAATCCAATGGCATGAGCAGATAGGGCCCTGGCCTTGATTCCTATTCGAACAAAACTTGAAGCAAGAGGTCAGCCTTACTCATCACCTTAAAAGGTACATGATCTTCTTTACTTTGGTTATATGAAGGTTATACACCCGAGCTCATATCAATGGAGCAACGAAAGAAAGATGAGGATACCCTCGTGAGAACCATTAAAACTCATAAATTGAGAGCTTAATTAACTATTAAAGAACCGAGCTTGGGAGGAAGGCTTAACATGGTTAAACTCTGTGAAAGATTAAGTGAATACATAGCCTAAGGGCTGTTATGCTTAAGATAAATCCAGTTCGGAAAAACTCACAGGTATGAATACCTTTACAAGATTAGAGGAATTCATAAGTCAAAGGGCAAGTCCCTTGTTGAATGGCCAGCCCTGATTAGTTTAAGGGCCTTAGAAAAATCACTGGGCATAAGGCTTAAGTGTTTATCCTTAATGCACTAACTTGATAGGTTTTAACAGATTATCTGATGAAGCCAAAAGAAATGAATAACGAGTAAAATAACTCAAAGTACCAACACAAGTTAGAAAATTAAATTTCATTAAGGAGAAAAGTAATTACAGCCTATTTTACAGTTTACTCTACTGAAGGAAAAACTGTCATTAACGGACTTACATGCCTAGGGGTACTATCATCTACACTATCATTTACACTATTTGTATTTACATTATTTACATTGCTATTTATGGGAGGCCCAGCACCCCCTGGCTCAGACTCCCCAGTGCCCACGAAAGGCACGATCTCTTGCCCCTGACGCCCAGCATCTTCATTCCCCAGCTCGGGTTCTGCCTCAGGAGGCCCAGCTGCAGTGCGAGAAGCTCCTCTGGGTAGAGGTCTGTCATCCTCCCCATAAAGTACCTCCTCTCCATCAGAGTCTTCTTCAGCACCTCGGAGTTTGGCTAAAGGAGTGGAGGGGTTGTATCTATCAGTCCTCAGACCCCGATTATACCCAGAGACGAACATGCAGAAACTCTTATTCCATATGGCAGTTTTCATTTCATCAGAGCCTTGGAACTCCGCAAGTCGCTTCTCACAGGCCTCAGCTATCTTGGTTTTCAGCTCCGAGGAATCTTTGTAGCTCTGAAGATGAGCCTCACAAGCCTGTTCGATCTCCTTTTTCAGAACAGCCGACTCCTTGTACTCCCTCAGCCATTCCTCGCACTCCAGCTGGACTCTATCCTCAGCTAGCTTGGCATCCTCAAGTAAGGCCGCACATCTCTTCTTGAGAATCTCGACCTCCTGGCAGAGGTGCTGATTTTGAAGTTTAGCCGTCTCTACTGCCAGGGCTAGATCCTTCTCTTTATCAGCCTGCTTGGCCAGCTCTTGCTCGAGGACCACCACCCGAGCCAGGGCTTATTCTCTTTGTGCCAGCACGGCATCAAAATCTACCTTTAGTAGCTCGTGCTGGTGCCGAGCCCCATCCCTCTGACTCAGGGCCTCCACCTTTTCCCGCTGGATCCCCTCTAAGGAGGACAGCTGCTTTATTGCTTCGTCACGTTGATCCTCCGCCTCAGCTGTCCTCCCATCAGCCCTTTTGAGGGCCTCCAACGCGGTGTGTAGCTCTATCTGGAAGGACCTGGAATGTTCTCGGGCAGCCGCGAGATTGCCCTGGGCATCACTGGTTGCAGACAGGTTCTCCTCCAGACATGCCTCCTCAATCTGGCGATCCACAGACTCCCGGAGAGAGTGGTCACGAGCGTCCACCTCCATGAAGAGGCCCATCACCTAGTGCAAAAAGAGAAAACTGTCAGAACAAAGAAATAAAGAAAACTAGAACATGAGCAGAAATCAGAAAGGACGACTTACCATCAGGAGCATCTCCCTGATCGTGTCTCCAAGCTCCCCTCGAGGTCGAGACCGGAACGCTGCCTGCTCCCTGGTGGAACTGGCTAGAAGACCAGTAAGGGCAAGCAAGCGTGGATCTGAAGCCTCTGTGATGCCACCAAATATTCGCTCCTTGATAATTTCGGTGACTACGCTCGCGGGAGACTGGTGGGTGATGTCCTCTGCGTTCAAGATGTCGTTGTCAGGAGCAGACAACAGAGGAACCACGGGAGCCTCTTTCTTCTTCTCAAGAGGAGGGAGAGCTAGAGCCGGTCTCCTAGAAGCCCTGGATCTCTTTGGGACAGGAGCCGGGGCAGGCGCTTCGATGGGGGCAGGACGCTTATCTCCAACCTTCTCCCCGACATTCCCACTATCAACAGGGCCGGATCCAATCCCCTCAGAAGCAGGGGCAACCCCGACAGAGGCCTCGTAGGCACCTTCGCTTGCAGGAATAATCTCCATTCTTTCCTCCAGAGCCTCCTCTTCAGAGATGGGGGCCTCATGCCGCACTTCAGGAGCCTCCTTGGAAGGAAGGACAGGATCTGTCCTCGCCAACCCAGTATCTTCGGCCAGCTCAGGAATGACCCTGGCAGCCTCTTTCGCCCCCTCGTTAGAAGCCCGTCTAGGCCGGGGGGCTCGAGAAGATTGAAGAGCCGAGCTCGATCTGTTGCGGCTGGAAGGCCGAGATGACTTGCTGCGTCGGGGGATCAGTCTAGAAGCCTGAGAGGAGACCGGAGGAGAAGGTCGGATAGCCGACCTGGAAGAAATGGTTTCAGCCACCTTTTGAGTAGCCTCCCTCACGGATTGCCCAGCCAGGAGAGCATCCAAAGCAGCGTTCATGCTCTCCCGAGATAGTGTAAGATTCTTGGGAGGCTTGATTTGGTCCATTTTTACTTCGGAAGCTGCAAAAATCCGAAACCATGGCAAGTCAGAAGCAATCCTCAACAAAAAATGAAAAATAAAGCAAAACAGGTAAATGAAATAAGGTACCCGCGCCCTTAATATCCCGAAGGTTGGACGCGTACAAGCACTTTTTGACGTCATACTTCTTCTCTACAGAAGTCAGTCGAAGGAATCTGACTTGGTCGGTAAGGCTCAGCTGGGGCAGGTCGTTGCAACCTAGAGAGACATCCTCCCAGGGGAGATCAAGCTCCCAAGCCAACCCCGTCTGCTTCTTCAAATCTACCACCAGAAACCCCTCTACCCATCCCTTGATGGAGTCCTTATAACCCGTGAAAATGGACAACCCTCCGCGAGGGGCAAAGTAGTAAAATTTTTGGCTCGTCTTGACCAGCCTGAAGAAGCTGACGAACAGATGAACCGTGGGTGTGAACCCCCAACTCAAACACACGGATTCAAAGGAAGACATGAAAAGAATGGAGTTAGGAGTCAGCATTCGAGGGGTAATCTCGAAATACCGGAAGACCTCGTTGAAGAACGGAGAAAAGGGGAAAGACAAACCATACTCCCTCTGCTTGATGAAGAAGACTAGACTGACATCTCTTTGAGGGTCGACTAGGCCAGGGGGAGAAGGATCAGGGAGAACGATCCTCTCATTCTGGTAAGGAGCCCAGATGTGAAAAAGAGGGGTATCCAGGTATTCCTTGGAGATGAAACTCCTAATGTTGGACGGGGTGATGCTAGACTCTAGGTTGACGACATCGGGGAGGCTAGAACTATCCATGGTAGAAGAAGAGGCGTACCTGAAAAGCGATTAGGGCGAATGAGCAGAGGAAAGCAAAGAGAGCAGTAGAGCAAAGAAGAGCAAACGTTCTGAGGAGACTGACAGGAAATGAAATTTGAAACAGTGAAGAGCCGAAAAGATGTTTTGAGCTGTTTTGTCCTTGGGCGGCGCGATCATTATTACTCTCGGTATTTACCCCCTCATCAGTTGAACAATAACTGATGAGAAGGTAAAGGGGCAATTGATGACCGCTGGATTTCTTCACCCCGATCTAGGGCCAGGCCCATGACAATAGCTCATTATTTGGAGGCCCTCAAGTCTCCCGCATGGACCCAGTCCGACCCACTCAGCTTTGAGACCGGGCTCCATCTAAATTTCTCAATCAGGCCCGCCCAGCCCTTACGACTCATCAAACAGATCCTCTTTGGGCTCAGTTTTAATCTTATCTTCTAGCCCGGCTCGGAACCTAGAAGGAGACCAACCCATCCGTCTGGCGGGTCCATCAGCATGCGTGCCCATGGAGAATCAGAGGCCGTTACGCATATAGCAGAAATATGATATTCTCGTACGTCCGAATCAACATGGCAGGGACAGGTGGCCCAATAATAGACAGTTTGTTATACGTTACTAGCAGACAAAAGAAAACAGATAAAAGGAGGATTGCCCTCCTCTAGGCCTAAGTTTTTTTTTCAAGTTCACAAAACCCTCGAAAAACCCTACTTTCTGGATCTCAGATCATTAGAAAGGATAGGTGAGGGTCCTTACAAATCACTGAATAAAAGTTTTAAAGGAGCAGTACTGGTTAGAGTCAACTGATTGAATGGAAAACGATGTACTTTATTTGAGCAATAAGAATTACAAAAAGAGAACTTGTCTTTGGATGAAACTGGTACGAAAAATTTATTCATAATAAATATGAAAACTCGAGAATAGGGATGACCAAGACGGTTGTGCCAAGTGCGAAGAGGAATTGTTGTAGTGGCAGCATGAACAATAGGCTTGCAGTTGGTGAAGTTGGGTCATTCGTAAAGTCCGTCTCTATGCCGACAAATACCAACGGAGTCCGTGTTTTCAGATCCTTCACACAAAAATTAGATGAAAAAAATTCAATGGAGGTCAGATTATCTTGACAAAATTTTGAAACAGAAACAATATTTTGTTTAATAGCTGGTGCATATGAAGTGTTGTGTAGCTTAAAGGAATTATTTGATGCAAGTAATTTTGTAGAGCCAATATGAGTAATTGGAATTATTTTATCATCACCCATTGTTATGCTTTTTAAACCAGTATATTCTTCAAGATTAAGAGATTCAATGGTAACATGGTGGGAAGCTCCAGAATCAAGAATCCACGGATCAACAGCGGCTTGTGAAGTGGAAATAAAATGGGCTTTGGCTTGTAGATGATTGTGAGATTAAGATTTGCAGACATTTGTAGTATGACCAAATTTGTTGCACAACTGACAACGAACTGAATTGTAGCTGAAATTATTACGCCCTTGAGATGGAGCATTGGAATTGTTATTGCAATATTGAGAATTAGAGTTGTTGGTGTTGGGTCGACGAGGGTTGCGGCTATTGGAATTATTAAATTTATTTCGAGTAGTAACTGCTACTGTAATTGGAGTGGCTACCTTCTTTGATTCCTCATATTTAAGAAAGAGTTCATTGCAGCAGATATGTCACGAAATTTTGGTCCAAGACTACTAAGAACTTTCACAATTAATTCATCATTAGATACTTTAGTACCTGTTGTTGCAAGTTCATCACAGAGAGATCTGACTTGATGGAGATAATCTACTACAGAGTTTGAGTCCTTCGTAAGACGAGCAAGCTGGTCTCGAAAACTAAAAATTCGTGTTTGAGACTTATTCGTATAAATTGTGTGGAAAGAGTTTCACGCAATTTTGGCCATGGTCGCTGCAATAACTGTTGGAGCAATGGTCAGATCTACAGAGGCATGATTGCATTCTATATCAATTAGTCCTGGTGAAACCAAGTATTGTAGCTAGGATTCTCAATTTGTTGATCACCTTGTGTGAGAGCGAGTGATGGCATAGGAGATGTGCTGTCAAGATAGCTAAATAAGTTGTGTCTACGCATAAGCATAGAGATTTGTACTTTCCAGATTGCAAAGTTGTGGCTGCCAATAAATTTAATTGGTAATTGGAATATTGGATTGAACCGGACAATTGAGTTAGTGGTGGAATCGGCATTTAATACATATATATTGGTTGTCATTTTTTTCGTAATTGATTTAGGAGTTAGAGGATTTTACTCGTTTGAGTTAAAAATGTAACTTTGGTACCATAATAACAAAGTGAAAATCAAGAATTGAATTTATACACAAATATACAAGACTTCTATTCAAGTTTAAACTAACCAGAAATTAAAAAATAAATTAAAAAGTAAAAAATAAAATAGTTTACTCAATCAGCAAATATAATAAAAGATAACTGTCAATATTAACATAAAATCACGTGTGAATATACTCTTGTTCAGATTTGTTTGATTAGAATTTTGAGTTCATAATGTCAAATGAGGGTGGTCCGCTTTCTTTTTTACTTTGCTCGATTTCTATTCCTTGTTGGCTATGTAGTGATATCGATGTGGTCGTCCATGTGTGTGTTCAATGGCAATGTCGGTGGAGGCCTATAAGGCAGTAAGCAGTGCAATCAACGAATGAATGCTCTTCTATCTATTTCTTGTCATGCAAAGCCTAGATTAAAGTGTAAATCAGGTTAAATTTTAGATTCAAATTTCTAAACTAGATTTTTATGTTTTTAACCAGTTTAAGCCTGATATGTAAATGATAGGCCAAATTCCATTTATTTAGTACGTGTTGTACAGTATTAAATGCAATTTAAATTACAAGGTTAAAAAAATAACAAAGAAATATTATATTTTAATTTTTAAATTTAAATAACCCACCTTAATATCCCATTTTCTTTTTTCCCAACGGACTCCATTAAGAAGAGTGATTCCGTTTCCTAAAAATCTTCTTGATGTCATTGGCCTTGTGCACCTTGCATAACCCATCAACATTTGGAATGGTACCCTTCTCCAGCATTAAAGTAGACAGTTTCATGGCTTGGGTGAGACCATTTTTGCAATGCCCATTAAGCAATATAGCCACAGCATTTGGGATGATCCCAATTACCTTCATCCCTTTGAGCATTTGTTTTCAAAGAAAAGGAAAGTAGACGAGAAAAGAAAGTGATAACGTTTTATTTTCTAGTTACACTCTGATAGTAAGTGTATTTGAAGAAATCTGAGTGGTCTAATTTTTAAAATTCAGTGATTTTAAACTTAGTATTTTTATTTTAATTAATAAATTCAAAATACAATGGATATAACATCATTTATTTTGCCATCTTTGAAATATATCATTTCCATACTCAATCTTTTTGTGAAGGTAGCATCTGAATCCTCTGAATGAAGCTAAGAATTTTTTCAAGGCTTTCTTCATCTATACAAAATAAATTAGAAAAACTATAATATATCAATTCCATTATTGATAAAATCATATAACAATTTGGGCCAGTAGAGCTAACCAAGTCTTGGAATAGTGTGTCCCTTGATATGATGAATGACCAAAGGGTTGACAAATGATTCCACTAAACCAATTCCTTCTTCCTTCAAAAAATCTGCTTCCCCTGAAAATTTAAACATACCATTTTCTTATCACTAATGGGTTTTCTCCCTAAAAAATTATAATATAATTATTCAAATTTAACAAATTCTATATTTTAGTCTTTATGATTAAAATGAGAAATAATTTAATTCTTTAATATTTCATTCTATTAATAAAATATCTTTTTATTAAAATTTATTTATAAAAAGAAGAAAAAAAAACATTTCACATACCTATGAAGTGGAGAGAGGGGCACTGAACAGGGGATGAAAATGCATTAGCAGCAAGTTTAGGGAGGCCAAACTTGGATCCACCAAGCTTGGCTCCTGATATTATTATCAGAAATTTGATATTTGGAACCTTGGTCAGACACACTCCATCTTTCTGCATTCCTGGCAAAGCAGCTGCTAAAATTGCACCCTACAGTATATATCCACAGCAGATTTTTTTTTTTTTTTTTTTTTTTGAAAAAAAAATACAGCTTCTGATGCAAAATTAGCATGAAATTAATTAATTAATTGATTAATGATTAAATCACATCACCTGGGAGAAACCAAGGAAACCATCAAAGGGTCCATGCTCTATCATGTAATTTTCTATGTAAGCCAGGCATTCTTCAAAATTTGAATACTGAGTAAAATCCTGCATTTGAAGAAATTATTAAATCTGTTCTGTTTGGGTGAGACATAATCTGTTAAAGAGAAGGGGAAAATGGAAACACAAACCTCGTTGCCTTGGAACCATTCATAGTAGGGAGGATCAAAGATGCCTTCAACATCAGATTTCCCCCGAGCAGGAAATGGCGCGTCAAGGAAGACAAGGTCTAATTTTTCTAGGACATCTTCAGGCCATCGTAGGATTAATTTCTGGAGGATTGAAGCACTTGTCCTGAATCCATGGAGACAGAGAATTCTAGGTTTCTTTTGGCTTTGATTTTCCATGGAAGCAGTCTGCTGGCTTTGATTTTCCATGGAAACAGTCTGCTAGCTTTTCCTCTGCACCAAACACCAAGTTAGTTGGCTGCTGGAGTTTAGTGAAGAAAGAGACGCGACTCTCTGCTTTACCGCACGTTAAGGGTTTTTCTTTTTAACGGAAGATTGGAAAATCCGCACGTTTAACTTCAATGAGACAATGACCTTTTTTTTTTTAATTTTCCCAAAAAAAACAAATGCTTTCTACGTAATAAAATGATGAAATGTCAAATATGCCCCTCAACAATTCCAAATTTAAAATCTCAAATCTCATAAATATAAGGGGTGTTTTGGCGATTGGGACTGTCCATGGGCCTATACTTAGAGGCTCGTTACTCCTCACCATTGACCTGAATCTTTCTCTTGGTCCATTCTAATGGCAAATACTTGAGGAACAAATCTTGGGACTCTACAGGGCCAGAGGGCCCAAATACAAACAATTGCCTATCTTAAATAATCCACTCAGCCACAACTATCAAAGGTCCAAGCCAGCTAATTGGAACCTTAGGCAGAAGTTGGTATCCAACCCCAACAAGAAATCATAGAGAAGTTAAGGAAAGCACATCTTCATGTGAGCACTAGTTTTCCAACGATTGATTATGTATGGAAATAAATGAAAGGAAACAAGACTCTATGCCGGACCGATGGAGATAAATTCGGCATTAGAAATGTCCCGAGAGATAGGGGTGTGCATCGGTCGATTCGATTCGATATAGAATCGAATCGATCAAAATCAATTTAATCAAATTTACTCAATTTATAGACTGAATCGAATCGAACAAGTTAGAATATTGAATCAAATCAATTTAAATTGATTCGGTTCGAAATCAATTTTATGGAAGTTTCAATGTATTAGCTACAGGCATTACAATTCAAAACAGTCTACTCATCGAGATGACTAGAAGGCAGAGGTGAGTCGTGATGGATGGCTAAGAACGACGACAATTTGATGAGAGACCAGACGCGACAGAGAAAGATAGAGAAGAGTTGAAGATTGAACTGAAATTTGAGATAGTGTCGGAGAGATCGCGACCGTAAGAGAGAGACGCGAGCGACGAGCAACGGTCTCGCGACGACCGTCAGAGAGAGACATGAGAGATGGAAACAAGACTTTGGCTTTGGAGACTGAATAAGTGGGTGGCTGCGGGACTAGAGGACGAGAATAGAAAACGACTTCAAGTGATTGGTAAAGTGGTAAGGAGCCGTCGCGGCCAGTCTACGAGATCAGGTCAGGGTGCTTCAACTGAGCGAGAGGGAGGTAGGTAGCGTGCCGCGTGACTAACTCTGTATGCAAGAAAGAAGTGGCACTTGAGATTGAGAATATAAACCTATAATAAAATAGAGCATTTATGGTAAAATTCGATCGATTCGATTGAATCGAACCATTTTGTCTTTAAAACTAAATCGAACTAATCAATTCGAAATTTTTAAAAATTAAAATAAAATTGAATCTATTTTATTTTAAAATCAAATCAAATTATTAAATTTAATCGATTTGATCGAATTATTTACCCGCAATGAAGCACCTTGCAAAGAAGCCTTAAGCAAAGAAACACATATGGAAATTTTTAACCTATTCATAGGTTCCAATTAGTTTTATCTAGTAAAAGATTTAGTTCATATCATGAAGTAATGGGTTTTTGAAACGTGTAACTAACAAAATCTTGTCAAGACACCTTAATGCGAGATAAATAGAAGAGGGTAGAACTTCATTACAATTCGCCTCAGTGCTATCCACTTCTCAAAAAACAGGGAAGTGTAGATATTCATCTAATAAAGATAGGATCTTCGAGAGGGAATTATTCTTTCAACTCAGAACTTGCGTGTTGAAATTTAAGAAGCTGATTGGAAAAGTGTATTCTTAATCCAATAATTAAAGACTCTTTCAGTACAAAAGGTAAACAATTGGCGTTTCTTAATGGGTTTTCAAAGCCAATTTAGCCAGTGAACTCACATGATTGACATGACTAGTTCACCACAATTGTGGCAGTTGGTGAACTGCACCCATCAGCTTAGAATATCTGACTGCTTCAAGAAAAGAAAATAATTTAAATAATTTTGTATAAATAAATATTATTATATTGATGGATCATCATCCCATGCTTCATAGGAAAGGACAGTATTTTCACTCTAATAAATTTTCTAAACTTTAATTAAAAAAATGAGTTGATATCCTAATATTTTTATTATTACTTTTAATTCATAATTTTTAAAAAATATAATTATTTAATCTTTATGTATATTTGTGATTTATATATATTTTTAAATTTTTAATGATTAAATAATTATATTTTATAAAATTTAAATATTAAATAGTTATAATCTATAAAATTTAAATATTAAATTACAATTTTATAAAGTTCAACGGTTAAAAAATTAACAATAAAAAAATATTTTATTAAATGTAATAAATTAACATATAATTTCAACATCAGTAAAATAAAAACAATATTAAAAATTAAGGATAATTATATAATATTATAAAAATATTAATTAAATATATTAAAATTTTTTAAAATAATATATATAAATAATAATTACGCTATTAACTAATTAAAGATACCATGTTGATTAATTCTAGTTTATGAAATTTATTAAACACAACTAACTACAAAAATACAATAAATCTTAAAAATGCACATTTTGTCAATACAGTTTAATGCATTAAATTGAAAGTTCATCCATCTAATTTTTCGTAAATTATATATGAAATAACAAAATTATTTATGAGGAAAAATTATTTTTATGTAATTGAATTATATTTAAATAAATAAATATTTGTGTGTTTATATTTACCTTTATTTATTTATACACTCTGATCACTCTGATAACCGCTGGATTTCTCTATCCATTACGAGACCGGACTGATAGTAGCAGCCCACAATTAGGAGGCTTCTAAGCCCCCGAATAAGTCAGACCCAACCCGTTCATCCTCCTGATCGGACTCCTATTTAAGCCACTCAATCAGACCGGCCCAGCCCATTTCAGCCTTAAAGCCAGCCCTTTCCTAGGTTTCAGTTCATTTCCCTCAAACCCGGTCACAAGAAGAAAAGACTGCGGGTCTAGTCATTTCGCAGCCCTGTCTACTCACGCGCCGAAGGGAATTAAATACTTGCCTGACACATGGATGGTCCTAGGGTTATCCCTACGTACGGACCTGCACCAAGGGGTAGGTGGTCCTATAGCGGAGAGGCCATCTCGCGTGAGGGAGAAAAAAGAGGATAAAAAGGAAGAAATACTCTCTTCTAAGGCTAAATTTTTCTAAGTTCACAAAATCCTGTGTTCTGTATCTCAGATCATCACACTCCACAATTATTATATGAAAAATTACTAAAAAAATTTACTAATTAAAAAAATACATTAAAATATTTTTAACATTTTAAAAAGTTTATTAATTAATTTTTCTATTAATTTTAAAATTAAATATTTTACTATTTAGTCTATAATATTAAAAAATTTATTAATTGATCTCTCAATTTTTTAAAAAGTTTACTAATTAATTCATCCGTATCAAAAAATATTTTAAATTTTTTTATTATACTTAATAGTTAAAATTAATAGAAAAATTAATCAGTACATTTTTTTCAAATGTTAAAAATATTTTAATTAATTTTTTAAAATTAAAAGATCCACTTTTAAAATGTTAGAAATATTTTAATTAATTTTTTTAAAAAAATGACAACTTTCATGGTCCAAGATGTTATGGTGGTGTTAATGTTACTTTCAGAATAATTTGATTGTAATTAATTAATGACTTTAGGCTATGGGCATGAAATGGAATTGATGTTCTAACAACAATATTATTCATTTTCACACATCATCAAGCATGTTATTGGAAGTTTCCAATACATAAAATAAATACGAATACGCCATTCGGTTTCAATTAATATTTATTTTGGTTACTCAACAAAAAACAGCTATATATTTTACAATCATTTTAGCAAGTTGCTTACATAATATGAACTTTAACTCTTTTTTTTAATAAATCTTTATGAATACTTTTGCCAAAAAAAAATCATTGATAAGAATAACTTCTGACCAATAATCATTCACATATAATTAAAAAATGCCAAACATGACTCATTTTTCACCATAATTTAGCTCTTGACAGCTTTTGCCAGCTACTATTCCCTTTTCAATCAACTTGCACAAAAATTAATAAGATAATTTGACTCAACATAATCTTATTAAAATTATGTGTCATACAGAACGGGTACTCTTGCCTTCCCGTCAAGACACGTGTCCTTCAAGACCTTTAAATGCACGTGTCTTTTAAGCAAAGAAAGTACTATGTAACTTGTCCAGGTTTCATTAAACTTGGGGTCACAGAAAGTTCTCAACCCTTACTCCATGTCCTACGCACGAACGACAGCCAGACATGCACGTTTTAGGGCAACATTTGTACATGTTAGGTTAGGTGTTGCACATTTCCCGCCGTTACTTTAGTATTTCTCTCTCCACAATTATCTTCTCAAAACGGCTAGAACACAGCTAATTAATTATTTACCACCACTATTTTTATATACAAACAAATGGGTCATTATCGAACCTCAAACCAACAATCATTTGCCACGTTTTGTTGCTAACCAATCATTGACTTGCCCGGTCCACCGCCAACGTTCGTTAACGGCTCTGATCGATTATTAGCGACGCGGGAGTTTTCAGTTTCGGTGTTAGTGACAACACTACAGACAAAACTGGAAAAGCAAAAGAAGAAAAAAATGTTTAAGAAACGTTAAACGAGGGTATTATGGTAATACCACTGACCAGGACAAGAGTTGTGTTGAAATGGTTAACGCGGAGGACAGATTGTGAACGGAAGGTGACTTTTTTTTTTTATTATTATTTTTCTGTTTTATTAATTAATATTTATCAAATTTTGATACGTAGAAAGAGACATCTCACTGACCCTTTAGCAACCGACGATTTTTCAATTTCAGTGATGATTAACGTTCAAGTTTTGCTGTTAATTTACTATAATAGCCCTAATCTTGACAGGTGTCAGGTCCTGGCATGTCGTTTTAGGTGTGGGTTTGTGTATTTGATCCTCGAAGAAGGTTCAGGGAAGGAAAATAAAATAATTAATTATTAAGTAATGAGAGGTAAAGCGTTTGGATGTATGAGTGTGATATATATAAATATATATAAAGAGGAATCTCTTGACATTTGATTATTGATTTTTTGATTAATTTCGCCCTCTCTTCTCTTATCTCTCTCCTTTTTATATTGCAGACTCTGTTCGCTCTCTTCACTCTTCAAAATCTCAAAAAATCTAAGCTTTCTTCTTGTTCTCTCCTTTCTCTCTCGAAGTTTGTGTAAAGATGAAGATGGGTTCTTGCACGCTTAAAGTTTTCTTGATGTTGGGTCTCTTGGCTGCCTCTTGCATGGCTCAGGCACCTGGAGCTTCACCAACTCCGGCACCAAAAGCAGCGCCTACTCCAGCACCAAAAGCAGCGCCTACGCCGTCACCAACATCTACGCCAACTCCATCACCAACACCCGCAGCAACACCATCTCCTTCTCCTTCGTCTCCAGCCCCTACCCCATCTTCACCACAAGCTCCATCTCCTTCAACAGTTTCTCCTCCATCTGAGGGTCCAACTTCCCCTACCACCTCTCCCCCTTCACCATCAACCCTTTCACCCACTTCTCCACAGACTCCTGCTCCTCAGCCTCCACCCAGTGACAACTTTGCTGCTGCTAAGGTTGATAGAATTATCCTCGCCGGAACTGTTCTTGCTGGAACTTTCTTGGCCTTTACTTTGGCCTAGGATGAAGGTTTGAACTTTCGTCATCGGCGTAATTTAGATCTTTTGGATTCATGGAGCTGGGGTTGAGGAGATCTGTTATTCTCTTATTTGCTGGTCGCCTATTAGTGGTTTCTTTCTTTCTTTCTTTTCGATACTTGTTTTTTGTTTTTTAATGTTCTTTTTTATTTTTTCTTCATGTGATTGTTGATTATTTTATTTTGGATTTTGGACGGTGATTATTTGGGCATGAGGGATGTGATTACACGTGTACGATCTGATGATGGGATGGGATGATTATTGTAGAAATTGGGATGGTGTACATCTAATAAAACAGTTTGCTATTCTTTTATAAATTCTAATTTCTTTTTTTTTTCAGAACAATTCCATCTTCGTTTGTTTTTTTTCATGAATATATTTAAAATATGCATGTAAATTAATCAACTAATTATTTTTTTATGAAATAATTAATTAATTAGATAGTCCTTTTGGTCACATTCTGTAGAGAGGAGGACAGGAGAATGTACTAATTTTACTCATTAATGCTGACTCTTTCTATAGAATTTAATTGTAAAGAGCTCAAAATTCTAGGGCGTGGTCTGCACGTTTCCTTCAGGATTGAGATGTTTTCGGCTTCGATTCAGCCACAGCCCACAAACGTGGTTTTGTTTGTTAAGAAATTAAAATTATTTGTAAGAATTTATTTAAATATTTTTTTAATGAATTATTTCAAAGGAAAAAAATTAAAATAATAATATATTATTAGACTTGAGATAGGGCCTGAATTATTATGCAAACCATCCACAAAGCAGTCAGCACACGAATGCTGACTTTATCTGGGGAGATAATTTCCTTTGGGCTGGTTCGATGAATTGCAATCGGTTGCTCCATTACGCCCTTTTTCGTTTAGGTCCACAAAAAGCTTTCCTCCCACAAAAAATTCCAACATTACTCAAATCAAAGTCATTATATATATATATACCATTTTACAGTCTTATTAAAAAAATAAAATATATTTTTTTAAATTTAAAAATAATTTATATTTAAAATTTTAATTTAAAATCTCCAATTAAAATAATTCCCTCCATCTATCAAAAGAGTAAATTTATTTCTTTTTAATAATCAGTAGTAAAGAAGCAATTTCTATAATCAGATGGGCATCAATATGTTGATTGGTTCAACCAAAAATTAAAAAATAATAATAATAAAAAGAATAGACTAGAAAATTCCAGTATTGCTGAAAGAAAGGAAGGAATGAAGCTCTTAAATATATGTAAAAGGCACACGATCTCAAGTAAAAAATTCCTTTGTAAAAAAATATTACGAGGAAAAATAAGTTGGAGAAAAATAAGGAGATATTTTTTTTTTAATGTTAGAAAGAAAAATAAAGAAATGAAAAAAAAAGTGTTATTTTTCTCTCTCATTTTTAATTTGAAATATATAAATATATATGTATTATAATTATTGAGTTTCAGATACCGTGACCACAGTTAAACTCATGTAGAAAGGTCGAACTATAATCTCATCAAAGTTCGCTATGCGAGGCCATCTATTAGCATGCGGCCTTAATTTCGTGCAAGTAGGTCGGACCGAGTAGGATTCGGGCTAATCGAAAGGAGATCCAGCTCGACTGGCTTGATAAATCAGTGGGGCAATAGACCCCTATACATATGGGATCGTGTCCACATAGCGCCGGAGGGAATTAAATGGTCGCTTGACGATGGAAAAGAATACAATACATCTATACGTAAAGCGCCGCCTGATAATGACAGAGTGTATAGTTGTAAGACGGCGGTTACGCGTCACTAGAGGATAAAAGAAGGAATACATGAGCCAACCGAGAAAAGTTCAAAAAAATACATACCCTTGAGCCTACTCTCTATTGGATCTCAGAACATCAATTAACGCCCATCTGTGGAAATGAAGGAGATTTTTTCGTCACCAGAGTCCTCTTCCTCACCATACCCACTGAGATCCGCATGGCCAATCACGGCGAAAACCATATTGAAACACCCCAAACGATCTGAACTCTGCTAAGGAAGGACCACGGTTCTCATTTTTCAGCCCTATTGCCCCATTGAATCAACCACATGCATTGTTTAACCCTTTGCTAAGCTCAGCAGGGATCATGTCTCGAACCACTCTATCTGACCATGAGCTACAAAATATGGCTCTTTAACTCCAAAACACTGCTCATTGGCTAGGGCAAATGTTGCAACAGAAAGAACTCAATACCTCGTTGAGCGTACCACCAATAACCGAAGGGTTCAATGTTACCGAGTTCTAACCCACACTAAGCCGCCAAGCCCCTCAGCAAAACAGCAGGAGGACGGGTGATGGAGACGGAGAAGCTAGCAAAAGGAATGAGCCTGCAGCCAGAGTGAGAGGTTGAGCAGTAAGGGAGTTTATTGAGAATGTTAGGGCTGAAAGCTATTCTTCTGAGCCAGCAAGAAAGTCAGAAAAAAGAAAGGGACAAAGCAGCCAATTACCAAGCAGTGAGGGAGCCTTATATCGAAGAGGGAGCCTTATATCGAAGAGGGAAATCCAGCCCGTAGCTGAGATGTGTAGGCCCAAAAGAAGCAGTCAGGGTGATCCGAGAGATACATCGAGGGGTCTGCGGAGTTCATGAGGGGGTAACCAGGCTGGCAAATAAGATCTTTCAATAGGGATATTACTAGCCCACAGTAAAAAAAAAAAAAAAAAAAAAAAAAGCTGAGGAGTTTGTCAAGAGATGTGATATCTGCCAAAGGTTCGCCAATGCTATCAACAATTCGGTTATGCCACAGTCAAGCATATCGAGCCCGTGGCCGTACTCTCAATGGACATCCTAGGCCCATTTCCTAAGACTATGGGGCAGAAGAGGTTTATGATCGTAGTTATAGAGTACTTTTCCAAGTGGCTTAAGGTAGAAGCTATCCCCACCATCACAGCCTAAAAAGTAATAGCCTTCGTGTGGAGAAACATTATATGCCAATTCGAAATACCCAGGATGCTCATATTGGACAATGGAAAACAGTCCGATAATAACTCTTTTAGAGACTTCACGAGCAACATGGCCATATGGCATAAGTTCTCCTCAGTAGCTCACCTGCAGACAAATGGCCAAACTGAAGTGGCAAACTGGGCTATCCTCCAAGGCTAAAGAAGCTGTTAGACAGCGATAAGAAGAATTGGGCAGTCGACCTACATAGCATCTTGTGGGCATTCCAGACTACACCTCGGACACTAACAGGGGAGACATCATTCGTGCTAGGATTTGGGACAGAGGCTATAGTCCCCATAGAGCAACAAATCCCTACTCACCGAGTCCAATTCAGTGATGAGATTACTAACGGTGAGAAATTAAGAAGTAATCTGGATGCCCTTGAAGAGATCAGAGATGAAGCACAAATAAGAGGAACTACTTATCAACAAAAGGCAGCCCGATATTACAACCAGAAAGTCTGTGAAAGGAACTTGAAGGTTGGGGACCTGGCCTTGAGGAGATTGGAAGCAACAGGAAAGAGAGCAGCTGTGGGGAATCTAGCACCAACCTGGGAAAGCCCATTCAAAATTACCAAGGTAGTCAAACCTCGGGTATATCGAATTGACGACCAGCAAGGAAATTTGAAGCCTCACGCTTAGAACATCCAACATTTAAAGAGGTATTTCCCATAAAGGCATAGAATGTAATTGCTATTTTTTGGAAGACATGAATAAAATTGTCATCTTTCCCCTTCTACTAGTATTCTTGAGCACGTACCGAAGCCCTCATTGAGGTAGGTGACCAGTCTCGGAATATAACCGCTGGCACCACAAAACCGACTATAGAGACGAAGCCCTCAATGAGGTAGGTGACTGGTCTCAAAATATGACTGCCAGTACCACAAAACCGGTTGAGGAGATGAAGACCCCAGTAAGGTGGGTGAACGGTCTCGAAACATGACCGCTAGTACCACAAAACCGGCTGGGAAGACGAAGCCCTCAATAAGGTAGGTGACTGGTATCAGAACACGACTATCAGAACCACAAAATCGGTTGAGGAGATGAAGATCCCAGTGAGGTGGGTGACCAGTCTTAGAACATGACCGCTAGTACCACAAAACCAACTGGAGAGACGAAGCCCTAAATAAGGTAGGTGACTAGTCTCGAAACATAATCGTCGGCACCACAAAACCAGTTGAGGAGATGAAGACTCCAGCCAGGTGAGTGATCGAACTCGAAACATGACCATCGGCACCACAAAATCGGTTGAGGGAATAAAGGCCCATGACAAAGGCCTAACATCAGCAAGGCTATAATTCCAAAGAAAACAAACTGAGAAATACGTTGTCGACCTAAGGAAGGGCCTCGACACACATAAGACTCAACAAACAAACAAGAACCTGGCTCAAATGTCACAAAAGTACTCGGATCATACAGGAATATAGGCAAGAATCTGGCTCTAAGCTCACAAAAGAGCTCGGATCATACAGAAATACAGGCAAGAACCTGGCTCTGACCTCGCACGAAGGCTCGGATCACAAAAACACGAGTGAAAAACCTGAATCTGACCTCACCAGAGGGTGCAGATTATGAGAATACAAGCAGAAAGCCTAGCTCCGACCTTGTTAAAGAGCTCAGGCTGTAGGAAAATAAGATTGAGGTCGGCACATAGAAAAATTAACCTAAGGCATCCTAATGCCCACTTCTTGAAACAATACTGCTCGCTGAAAAGCTAATTTAAGGCTCACAAAGCCAAAGTCTCACAACGACCTCGAAAATGAGCTCAGTACCCTTAAAGACCCAAAGGCAAGCCAAGCCAAGGCAAAATCAAAGAAAAAAATAAGCCTTATTATTAAACTCCATAAATAAGCAGCGAATGACATAAAAAATCGTAAACACACCTAAACTTGAAGGCAGTACTATATGAAAATTAAATAGCTCAGCTAGCTAAAGGGCAGTACCAGCTGAAATAAAGAGTTGCAAGAAAACCAAACTTAGCTAAGATAAAGGCTTCAAGAAAATAGAAAGCAAAAAAAAAAATGCTAAGACATTCAATAAATAGGAAAAATAACACAACAGGAAAGACACCATAAAGGTAAAACAAGATTAACAAACTGCCAGCTCGATAAAGTTCACAGACTATACACATAAAAATAGACTAAGTATAGAAATACAAGTAAAGTAAGTTAACGACCTACTAGCCCAGTACAGTACACACACAATACACATAAAAATAGCCCAAGTAGGCAAATTAACGAGCTGGCAGCTAGATATAGTTCACAAGGCAATATACATAAAAAAACAGTCTAAGTACAAAAATACAAGTAAATTCAATAAAAATGAAAAATAAAAGTAGACAGAGGGAAAATAATAAAAGTCAAATCTTTATTAATTATTAGAATGAGTTATAGAGACAGCAAGAGAGGAGGGAGCAGAACTAACTAAATCATTTACAGGATTACTTACAGTATCCTCCCTTGAGGTTCAGAAGGCAAATGAGGAGTATTTTTAGGCAAAGGGTTATCATCCTCTCCGTAGCACACCTCCTGGCCGTTAGAGTCCACTTCAGGAGCTCGCAGGTCTGCCAACGGAGTGGAGGGGGCATCCCAAGCCGTCTTAAGGCCCTGATTGTAGCTTGAAGCTAACATGCAGAAGGCCTCCTTGTATACTATTTCTTTCATCTCTGTAGAGGCCTTATACTCCTCTAGTTGCGCTTCACAGGCCTGCTGGATCTTGCCTTTCAGCTCTGTAGAGTCGTTGTACTCTTGCAAATGCTTCTCACAAGTCTGCTGGACCCTCTCCTCTGTAGCCCGAGTATCCCTTAATAACGCAGAACACCTCTCCTCCAGACTAGTGACCTCTTGATGGAGTTGTTATTGCTGGAGACGAGACTCCTCCGCTGCCGAAGCCATGCCTTTCAGGTTTTCGATGTGCTTGTTAAGCTCCTACTGGAGGACAGCAGCGCGAGGTAAGGCCTCATCACACTGGGCCATGGCCTCATCACGTTGACGACAAGACTCTTCTAAAGAGGACAACTATGCTAAGGCCTCGTCTCATTGAGACTCAGCTACAGAAACTCATTGGGAGGCCCAGGCAACCTCCTCCCTCATCTCCCCTAATTGCTTGGTGAGATCCTCAATAACACCTTAGAATTCAATGATCCATCCGCGGGCCTCACCAGTGGCAATGATGTTTTCATCCCAGCACTCCTCAGTGATGCACTGCTCCACCGAGCTCTGAAAAGACCAGTTTCGGGCATCAATCTCCAAGAATACCCCGAAGTGCTGCCACAGAAAAACAAAGTTAAAAAGCTAAAGAAGTTAGAAATACCCTTGAGAATAGCAAATGGCTTACCATGAGGAACATCTCCCTTAAGCTGTCCTCGAGGTCATCCGGAGAGCGAGTGTTGAACGCCACCTGCTGCTTAGTGGAGTGGGCAAGGTGGATGATGAGGGCCAGGAAACGGGGATCCGAGGCATCCGGAATTCCCCCAAACATCTTCTCCCAGAGCACTTTGGCTACTGAAGCCAGTAAAGACTCACAAGTCACCTCGGCAGCATTCAAGTGCTTGTTGTCTGGAGCCGATGATAGCTGCTCACGACCTTCTTCCCCTTATCAGTGGAGAGGGGAGAGGCTATCCTTGTAGGCTCTATAGTACAAGCTCGTTTGGCAGCCCTGCCTTTAGTAGCAAGCTCTGAAGTCCAGGCCCGCTTATTGGCTGCCTCTCTAATCACTATGGCCCCCACATCCTGGAGAGGTGGGACGTCCAAAGGGGCAACTCCAGTGCCATCCTCTGAACTGCTCTCGGCAGACTCGTTGAGTGCAATGGGCTTTTTGGAAGCCGATTTAGGAGTAGCCAGAGTCTTGGCTGGAGCCGACACTTTGGTAGGAATGGACATCCTCGAGGCTGCAAATCGAGAACCCCCCACTGCAAGCACCAATGCCAAAATAGGGGTAGGGGGCAGTAGAACGGTTCGTAGCTGCTAGGTTCATCACTTGAAAGACCTCTCAGGTTACGTCAGCCACCATCTTATTAGCCTTAAAGGTCGCCAGGGTTGCCCTCATACTTTCCCGAGACAGGAAAAAGTTCTTTAGAAGCTTGATGTTATCCATAGGAACAGTACAAGCTAAAAAAGAGATATCAATCCAATTAGAACTCAAAATAACAAAAAGAAAACGCAACAAGGAAGAAAAAATAGAAAAATAATAATACTAGCTTCCCAGCAATCTCGAAGGCTGTATATGAACATGCACTTCTCGATGTCATACTTCTTCCTCATGGAGTTTAGTCGAAGAAGGCAGACTTGGTCCAATAGGGTCAACCTGGGGAAGTCGTTGCAGTCTTGAGGGACTTCCCCCAAGAGAGATCAACATACCACAAAGACCTCAACCCAACCTTTTATCGAGTCCTTATACTCGGTGAAGGTGGATAACCTTTCCTGGGGACCAAAGTAGTAGAACCCGTGGTTAGACCTGACGAGGCGCAAGAAGGTGGAGAATAAAGCGACAGAGGGGGCAAAATTCCAACACAAACAAACAGACTCAAAGCAGCACATAAACAGAATGGAGTTGGGAGACAACGTACGAGGAGTCACTCAGAAGTGATGAAAGACCTCAATAAAGAAAGGAGTAAAAAGAAAGGTCAGCTCAAAATTGCGCTGCTTGACAAAGAAGACCAAGCTGTGCCCTTGCTGGACATCTATTAAGCCCACAGGAGGTGGATTGGGATGGACAATCCTTTCATTAGGAAGGAGATCCCTAATCTTATATATCGTGGTATCAGCGTAGTTGTAACAGCCCGGAAACCGAACTGCCACCGGCACTAGGATCCAGATCGACTTAAGGTCGCCGGGACCCGTAGTAAGCCTGCTATCCTGTCTGTATACCTGTGAAATCCCATACATGATCAAACATTTTCTGTAAACATGAACACTTTTCTCATACCAAGGCTTAACCTGCCAATACTGTCACGGTACTACAAAACGCCAGCCAGAGCTTTCCTCTATGCTCAAGGTGGCTCAACTCCTCTATGTTAAGCCTGGTTCTGCCTTATATACAACACATATAAAGAAACATACATAAACGGATCATGTAACTCTACAAAGGGATTACAACTCTTATAGTCAAGCACCATTCTATACACTATACATAAACCTTATCTCTTTACATTGACATGTCCACACTAGCTATTACAATACTCTGTACTCTTCCTGTACCCTGCTGAGTTCTCTCTGACCTCTGAACCTGCACAACTGGAGTTAGGGGAGAGGGATGAGCTACTATAGCCCTCTGTTTCATGCAAACTTTGCCCAAAAACCTACAAACATGCATATCAACTACTCCCAACGAGCATATACACATATATATGCACAAGGGGTCTAAAACTACCCTAAAACCCCAAACAAACATAGCACATAACACTTAAACATGCTGCACCTCAAAGATCATCAAACACCTCCCCTAAACCTACACATGCATACTACCCATACAAACTTCATAAAACCTTTAAAACTCATCAAAGAAGCTCAGGATCTTCACTTACCTCTTAAAGAACTTGAGGATGAAGGATCCTAACGTGGAGATATGAAGAAAAGCTCTTCCAAAAGCTCCAAGCTTCAAAACTTGGTTCTTTTGCTCAAAACCTTCATAAGTCACCAAAACTCTTAAAACGCTTGAAAGATTTGATGAAAATCATGGAAAACATGAAAGTCAACGTGGGAGAGGCTGAAACTCACCTCTGGCTGCAAGTGGAGGAGAAATAACCTCCTTCCACCGACCCTTGGCCCTTTTATAGGTGGCTGGCCAGACCACCTTCGGCAGCCGAACGTGAAGCCGCAACCATGCAATGTTCGGCGGCCGAAAGTGACCTTCGGCGGCCGAACCTTTGCAGTTCTCCCTTTTTGCTTTTCTTTCAAAACTCAAGTCTTTTAACACTTCAAAACATGAAAACAAGTGAAAATACCTTGGAAAACATATGCATTACCCTTCTCGAGGGTTCCGACACCTGAGATTCCACCGGACGACAGGAATGCCGATGCCGGACTCGAGCCGGGTATTACAGTAGTCACTGGATAAGAAATCAAAAAGGGAAATACAGGAGTCACTCTGAAGTGATGGAAGACCTCAATAAAAAAAGGAGTAAAAGGAAAGGTCAGGTCGAAATCGCGCTGTTTAACAAAAAAAACCAAGTTGCGCCCTTGTTGGGCGTCTATTAAGCTCGTAGGCGGTGGATTGGGATAGACAATTAGGAACGGGAGCCCTAATCCTACAAATCGTAGTATCAACATAATCGCTGGAGAATAAATCAAAAAGGGAAGAAGGGATAATGGAGGACACCAGACCCACGACATCGGAAATTCTAACTGAAACCATGAGAAGAGTAAGACGTACCTCAAACTGAGAAAGTAGGGATTACAGAGAAAAATGAGAGCAAGATAGCAGAGGCAGCGCAAAAGGAAGAATCGTGAGTGAAATCAAAAGTGTGAATTTGAAATGGATAAAGGAGGAGAGAAGATGTTTTGGCAAAAACACTCCTAGAGCCGTGTAGTAATAATTAAAATTTCGGGATTTACCCCCTCATTAATAATGAAATAATTAATGAAGTGAGTAAATGGGCACTTGATAACTACTGGGTCTCGGATACCCTGGCCACAGCTGAGCCCATGTAGGAAGGCTGGACTGCAGCCTCATTAGAGCCCGCTACGCGGGTCCATCCATTAGCACGCGGCCCTAACTTCGTGCAAATAGGCCGGACCGAGCAGGATTCGGGCCCATCGGAAGGAGATCCAACTCGACTGACTTGACGAGTCAATGGGGCAATAAACCCCTATACATTCGAGATCGTATCTACACGGCACCGGAGGAAATTAAATAGTCGTTTGACGATGAGAAAAGATACAACACATCTATACATACAACCTCCACGTGATAATAAGATGATGTACAAGTATAAAACAACGGTTATACGTAATTAGAGGACAAAAGGAAAAAGATAAAAAAAAAAAAGAAAAGTACAAGACAACCAAATAAAGTTAAAAAAATATATATCATGAGTCTATCTCTATTAGATATCAAAATATCAATATATATATAATAAATTTAATTTTTCTCTATTTTAAAATAAAAAAAATAAAAAATAAAAAATAATAATAAAAAGGAGACCAAAATGTACAACATCCTATTTTTATATTTTCTGCTCCAGTTCTAAGAATGGCGTTGAATAAAAACAAATCCAAGAAAAAGTATACAAAAAGAATTATTTTTTAGATGAAATATCTCACTGTATCTATTTTATGGTCTAATAAAAAATTATTATCTTGAATTTTTTAAGTGAGAGATACTTTGAAATAAATAAAAAAATTCTTTAAACAATAATTATTATACGACGAAGATAATAAATAATAAACTAAAATCATAATAGATATCTTACAATTAATTATATTTTATATACACGAAATCTGTGTAAAAAAAATAAAATTGTCTACATAAAATCACCGTTTCACTACAAATTTTAGGAAAAAATTATATTTTAATCTTTAAATTTTAATATAATTAATAAATTAACTTTTAAAATTAATTAATTCTTATACTTTTAAAATTAATATATAAAATTTTATATAATCAATCCGTCTAATTTCAAGTTATTTTCATTTATAATTATATTAGTCAATTGATAAAAAAAATAAATATTTTGAATAATTAAAATATTCTTATAAATATTTAAATTTCTTTTAATAAAGTAAAAAATTTTATATCGCATAAACAACACTTTAATTTTTAAATTTTAACGTAATTGATTCAATTATTGTATTTTTAAAATTAAATTCTTAAATTTCTCTAATTTAATCTGTCCAGTATTATAATTTTTTTATCTATTATATAAATATTTGTTCAAAATTAATGAATAATAAAATTTTTTCTAAAAGTATAATTTCTTTCAAAAATATTTTTTTATAAAAATTTATAATTTATTTAAAAATTATTTGGTATTATTCTTTTATAAGTATTGAAATATTTTAATAAATGTAAATTAAATAATAAAAAGTATTAAAATTTAATTAAATGGAATATTATAAATAAAAGTCAATGAGAGTTAAGTATTTTTTTAAATAAAAAATAAAAATATTTAAATTATAATAAATAATAATATAATAATTAAATAAAAATTTAAATATATGATTTTAAAAATTTATAAAAATTTATTCATTAATTATATTAAAATTTAAAATTTTAATCTTAATTTATTAATTTAGAGAGAATAATAAAGATATTTTTATATTTTTAATAATAAAAATAATTAGAAAAACTTGTAATTTAAATAGATCAATCACAGCTCGTGACAAAATTACTTCCAAACTTTCACGTGGCGAACGAACCGAAATTGTGATTGTACGCCATCATCATACCCTTTTGAAGTTTAAATTATATGACAAATTTAAGTAAGAATATATATAAACAAAGCCAAATAAACAAAAAGGCCAGCAATTTTGGTCCAACGAATTAATTTTGGCGGATACAGTTTAGGAATCCTTTTCTGCAGAAATTGTCCATTAAAAATAATAAGAAAATTTAGAAGGAATTTTTTCTTTCCTAAGTAATAATTTTCAAATTTATGAAATTAATTTTTTAAAAATAAAGTATGGAAATAAAATAAAATAAAATAAATTTTATACTGAAGAATGTATTCAATAGCTATATGTTTGAGTCAATTTTTATCTATTGGAGGCTATTTTAAAGGCTTTTCTTTTTCTCTATATATATAGATTTTTTGTATTCAAAATAAATAATTTAAAAATATTTTTTCGACCTTGATTGACAAAAAAGAAAAAAATCCTCATAAACTAACTTTAATGGTAAAATTGAATGCAATTATAAGATTATATTTGAATGTTACGTCTCATAAAATGCAACATTTTCGAAATTAAATCATACAAACATTTCATTTTAGTCCCTCAAAATATCTAAATTTGAATTATGACAAAAAACAAGTCAAGAAACGTTAGTCACTACAAGAAATTTCATAATTACCAACGGACAATTCCGTTGGTAATTACTGAAATTCCGTTGGTGAAACGGATCACCAACGGATCTATGACGGACTAAGTCCGTCGGGAAAATCCTCGTTGGTAATTTTAATTACCAACGGAAATTTGTACCCGTGAGTGACAGTGACGGATCACCAACGGAATTTTCCGTTGGTGACAGTGACGGATCACCAACGGAAAATCCGTTGGTGACAGTGACGGATCACCAACGGAAATTCCGTTGGTGACAGTGACGGATCACCAACGGAATTTTCCGTTGGTGACAGTGACGGATGTTTGGTTACTAATCCGTTAGTGAATAAAAATACAGAATTACACATCCCTACCCCTACCCCTGCCCTGTAACTGTACATCCATATACATCCATCTGCACCCTGTATATTCATATACATCCACATCCACAATCATATACATCCACATCCATCTATATCCTGTACACTCATATACATGCATCTGTACCCTGTACATTCATATACATCCATTTGTATATTCATATAATAAAAATACTATAAACAGACAAAACTAAATTACTCATTAAAATATATAAAGAACGTAATGAATTTGTACTACAATTATATGTTGGAAAAAAAATTATAAAGTGGTCATAACAAAATGTACATACTAAACTAAACTAGCTAGCTCATCATCTGTATCATCATCACTATCTGTATGATGATCACCAATGGCAGGAGCATCATCACGCCGCTGCTGTGGAGACGGAGCTGGAGGTGGCGTAGGACCAGATGTCTGAGTGGATGTCCCAATACCCTGTTGTGCCATCATCCTATGCATAAACGTCTGCAACTCGTCCAGCCTTGTGGTGATTCGACTATTCTCTGTCTCTAGCCGATCAATTTTATTCTGCATCCTGTTCATTGTTTCAATTGTAGGAGGATCCACTGGGGGTGCAGACGTGTATGATGCAGAACAATGAGCTGGCTCATGAAAATATGCTGAGGCCTGGGATCCTAACCCATAAACTCGACTCTTTTTCTGTCCACCAACCGCTTCGTAGTACAGTTGGGCCTCATTTATGGACGTTGGTTCATTGCTTCCCTCCTGTTGATGTGTAGCAGCCTCCTTCAGCTCTACGTATTTATCCTGCATTATAATTTTAAAGTAACATATAAGTAAAACAATTTACATCAATCAAAATTGTTAATAACTACATTTAAGATGAACTTACATAAATAGCTTTTGATCTGGCATCAACAAACTCCTCCGTCCCCTTTCTCTTATGTGTGGCCTCAAAAAGCTCATGCGGATGTGGTTCTCTGCCTAGTCTTTCCCTCTGTTACCAATTATAAGAATTGTAGCATTTGTCATCGAACCAAAATATTTATAAGAAGATAATTATAAAATAAAAGTTATAAGAAATACCATCCTCCGCTGGTGGGTGTACTGTGAAACAGAACCGCATGCGTGCCTGGAAATGCCAGATCCTGAACCTCCAGCCTCACTGCGCCTATTGGCAGAAAACTTCTCACACTTCTCTTTGTATTCAGAAGTGTTCCAAGTTTCCTGCCACTTCCTCAAAACATAATCAGGGGTTGCAAGATTCTTCGCCTTTCCTTTCCGGATTTCCCACATTAAGCCCCTGTATCGCTCAGCGGCTTTTTTCTGCCAGGCAATTTTTACCAAGCTCTCAATTGCTTGGTCCCATAGAAAGTATTTCTGCAAAAAGATTACATTTTATGATTAGATAGTAATTAAACAGTTCAAAAATAGATGATAAACTTTTTGGGATAAATTAAATATGCTTCACCTTGAATTCCTGCCAATAAAACTCCTTGGTTTCATTGGGCACAGTCTTCCAACAGTGGCCTTCCTCTACCAATCTTTCTTTCACTATCAGAGTTATCCTGCGGCTGCACATCTCCGACGGATGCAAACTACATGAACAAGATAATTTTAGAGTAAGTAAATGGTAACATTTAAAATATTGTAAATTAATAAACAATTAATTATTACTTGTTGTTAATGAGTGAAATAGTCTGTCTGAATGACTGTGTTCCGCCTACAGCAGTGGTCGATGCAGCTGATGCTGGAGCTGATGCAGGAGCAGATGATGGAGTAGATGCTGATGCAGATCCTGTCCCTCTAGCGGATGCAGTACCAGAAGGGGATGCAGAATGAGGTGAATGTGTATGTGATACCGGTGGTCGTGGAGCTGCAGGAGGGTGGTGAGGATGTAAACTGTGACGGTGAGGTGGTGGAAGGGGACGGGGAAGTTGTGCATCGGCAGATGGTGCAACTGGTGTATATGATCGATCTATATGAGATGGCTGTACACTGGATGCAAGTGGAACCCATATCTGAAGTTCCGTATCCCCAAGTTCCGTCGGTGCCCGTGGTATATGAGCCTCATGCTCATGTCCGTCATCTCTATTCGCGTCCTCTTGACTTGCACTTGCAGGAAGTTGAACCCGTCCTCTGGCCTTGCTAACCCTTCCACGTCCCCTCATCTGTGAATAAACCAAAAATGTCATAGTCAAAAATAATATAAAGTTCATAAACATTATATTAAATATATACAAATGTATTAAGGTACTCACTGAGTAATAAAAGAAATTTACAACTCCAAACTTCTTTAGTATATAGATGAATTTAGTCTGATTCATATGAATTGTACTCATTATCACCGTCTGCATCTGCATCAGAGTCAGGGTCACTAAGGAATTCGTCTTCATCTGTCGAAACGTCATCATGAATCTCAGTCATTCCTTCGCTAGGATCATTGAGGCAGTGTTGTTGATTAATATCATCGATATTTACTTCAGCATATTCTATGTCATCTTCTTGAAAAGGTTCATATGTCTTTGGAGACGTTTGAGATAGTTCAACAACGGGTCTACCTTTAACTTTCATCACAGCCCACCAATCATTTTTGTCACGACGCTTGCTCGGGTATGAAGCATAAACGACTTGTGTTGCCTGAGAGGCCAATACAAATGGCTCGTACTTACTGTATCTACGCTTATTGTTAATATCAACAATTCTATACTGTCGGTGCACCTTGGTGCCCGTATTTGGTGTTGGATCAAACCAGTCACATTTGAAAAGTACAGTCCGCTTAATTGGTAGCCCTGGATACTCCAATCGCAACACCTCGACCAACTGTCCATAGTAGTCACTTTCTTCAGAACTGTAATTACTCCCTTTTATACATACACCAAAATTCATTGAATTACTACTTGAATTTCCATTGATTGTGTTGAATTTACATCCATTAACACAATACCCATTAAAAGTGGTGACACTTCTGAGTGGTCCCTTCGCCACATCTTGCATAAGCTGATTTTGTACATTGTTTGGCGATTCATGGGCATACTTGTAAAACCATTTGACAAAGTCCCTCTCTAGTTTTTCATCAACAGCTGCATCTGTGATATTTGGTTGTGCACCTGCTGGTGCACTTGTGCACCTGCTGGTGCACCAGCAGGTGCACAAGGCAAGTGCACCAGCAGGTGCACAAGTGCACCAGCAGGTGCACAAGTGCACCAGCATGTGCACTTGTCCAAGTGCACCTGCTGGTGCACTTGAAACCAGCAGGTGCACACATTAAAGTGCACCAGCAGGTGCACACATTGGCAGTGCACCAGCATGTGCACTTTAAATGTGCACCTGCTGGTGCTCCTGGTACTGATAAATCTTTAATTTCATCCTTCTTCTGCTAGCACAAATAAAAAATGGCAATTTGACTCAAATCATATATCAATTAGGAAAAAATTGTATCACTCTGTAAGGAAGACTAATATACATACTTCAGGCTCTCCTTGATTAGCTGCAAGCTTTTTTTCGTACTTTTTTCGAATATCTGATACAGTTTGACTATTACTGTCCCTGCCAATTTCTTCTATCTCATTCCCAATCTCTCTACTAGTAGAGCGGCCTCCAAATTTTTCTGCTAATTCATCCTCAAATTCTAAAGTTCGTTGTAGTGCCTGGACACAAATTTTGAAACAAAAGTAGCATTAGCACTTAGCAGATGCAAAACTGGCATCCTGAAATCAAAGAATTCTTGAGACAGGAATATTGATCATACTGTGCATTAACATCTCATTAACATCACCAAAGAAAGGTAGAGGATAGGTACTCCAATTTTAATTGCTTGAAGCTAAGTCAGACAAGTAATAGCTAGCAAATACTCAGAAAAAAAATTTTCCAGAACCCCAAGACAAGTGCTGGGAAAACTCCTTCAAGGGAATCCCCTAATAGTAATTTGCACTAAGCAGAACAGAATCCAATTTATTTAGGATGCAAGAAAAACAAATTATCAGACAGACAAGACGACAAAGGTTAAAGTGGTGCAAAGATTTTATTTTAATGTTATTTAATCTAATTCAAAGATCAGTACAATGGTCAAACAGATGAAGTTTCAACACATTAGACAGTAGATGTGCCAATATGTTCAAAATAGTTTAAGATATACAACTTATTGCAAGTTTCACTGCTAAAGTAGAAAGGAAAGAATAGAATGGTTAAAAATATTAAATAATAGAACTCATAATATAGGTTTTCCAGAGTCTTTACCAGCAACAAAGTTCCAACATCTGGCTTCTCTTTGAGATTTTCGAGTATTCCCTCTAGTTGTTTCCTGAAAAGACAGACCATGTGAAACCTTTTACAGCAGGTACCACAACCACTTATAGAAATAATGCTATTCATGGTCCTTCCAAAATTAATTTCTCAGATTCTAACATGGTGGTGTAAGCCTTTTTAGCCTTATTTTTCCTTTTAATATCTCAACCAGAGAATGGATATAGTATTTTTAGTTTAATATTACAGTAATATGTACAAGTCTAGTGGATGTGTTTAATTGGTCAACGACCTGGATATGACAAGCCTAATATTACAAGTCTATTAGATGTGTTTAAGTTGGTACGCAACCTGGATTTAATGAACCTAAGGAGTAAAATCCAACATTATTCCAAACTATTATAAGCATGCTGCATTAAATAAAGTCTGAACAGATTTATATTTAACTTCCCTATGCAAGTTTAGATATGTCATCCAACTCCAAATTATCTTATTTCCATCTGGTCAAAACTAAAACACAGGAAGGGCTCACTAATCAAATGAATAGCATGGCACAGAACAAGTACCCACTTTAACTTCAGTAACTTGTCATAACCCAGTCTACAGGCATTTAACATGGTTCATATGTTCTGTTGCTTTTCATTTCTCTAGTTTTCTAAAATAAAATGTATAACCTGAGTCACACTGTTCAAGTTATTCAAGCATGCAAGTAGTTCCTAGATTTCAAAAGAAATATGCAACCTACCAGTGGAGTGGGAAATTTGAAATAGATGGCGGCGAACCTTTGATGGCGGCGGACGTTGGATGCCTGCGGCAGTGAACGAGCGTTCCGTTGGACGCAAGTTCAGATTTCAGTGAGCACGTGGACAGTGATGCCGAGAAGAAGTTGATGGCGCAGGACGATGGATGCCGGCGACAGTGGATGGCGGCGAACCGTTGATAGCGCAGGACGATGGATGCCGGCGACAGTGAACGACCGAGAAGAAGTTGGAGGGAAGTTCAGATTTCAGAGTGCTTTTGATTTTGATTTTACAAGCAAAGGATTTAGGGATTTCATTTAGGTTTTGTATTTGGCTCCAAAAATTCACTTACGGATTTCTAACGGGAAAAGGTTCCGTTAATATTTCACTAACGGATTTCTAACGGATGGTTCCATCCGTTGATAGAAAATACGATTAAAATTATCCGTTAGAGTAAACTGTCAGTATCACTAACGGACTTCAATCCGTTGGTGAATCCGTCAGTATCACTAACGGACTTCAATCCGTTGGTGAAGTCCGTTAGTGTTCCGTTGGATTCTTGTAGTGAGTGGTCCACTTGAAAACAACAAGTTGTATGTTAGTTCAAAAGTCTTAATAACTCTAACCTTTAGGATTGACAAATCGTACTTTATACGAGCTAGAATATAAAAATTCTTACTCATATAAAAAATCATAATTTCTCGTTTTTAAATTTTAATTATAAAAAAAAATCAAATTATATAATTTCACTTTAGAAAAACATAATATGTATTTATTTTTTTTAAAATGTGAATTAGAGATTGGGTGAGTAGAACACGAAATCTCTCAGATTTATTGAGATGAACTTACTATCTTATGTTTGTAAGTGCACAATATGTATCCATATATATGTGATAATAAAATATTAAAAAATTGTAACCCAATACAATAATATAGCATTTTGTAGTGTTCTACTTTAGAGCTTTTTTCAATTCATGCATTATAATAAAAATAATTATCAAATCACACAGAATTCAAAAATATTTTCGGATTCTACGTATCAAAAGGATGTGTTCGACAGTATGACTATCGAACACACTTGTTCGACACTATGGGTATCGAACTGCCACGTGGTATCGAACAACGACGCCCCTTGCTACGGGAGCAGTTGGCTGATGTGGCGTGTTCGGCACTTTGGATGCCAAACACGCCTAGGGGTGCAGACAATCTCTGCATCGTTAAACCACCCAGACGACTTTAGTCATCTAGGTAAAGAAAAGTGTTAAGCACTTTAGTGCCAGACACTTTTCTTAAGCACTTATAGTGCCAGACACTTTTCTTAAGCACTTATAGTGCCAGACACTTTTCTTACATACAGGCTCACGTGGCACTGTGCATGCACAGCTCTGCGAACCTGCATGCTCAGAGGGAGGGAGAGGGAGGGAGAGGGAGATTCCTTCCCTCTCTCTCAAATTTTCTCTCCTCATCGTTTTCTCTCCAATCTCCTCAACATTTTCTTCTCCAATCTCCTCAGCAGTTTCTTCTCCCTCTTCACCTTCCTCTTCAGCAGATCTCCTTCATCTCCTTTCAACATCTCCACCATCAGGTTCTTTTTTACTCAAATTTATTTTTGAATATGAATATATATATTTTTTTTACATGTAAAAATAAAATTATAAATTATAATTTTATATATAATCATAATTTTAATTATGATATGTATTGAAAATTTAAGTGTAATAATTCTTATTCTAAAATTTAATTTTGTGAATACTAAATATTAATAAATAAAAATTTAAAATATTTCAGATTAAAAAATTTTTTAAAATAATTTTGTAGGTAATTTTTATAATTTTAAAAAATTAATTAATTAATTTTTAAATTTGTAAAAAATTAATAAATTAATATTTGTATATAAGATATTAAAAATTAAAGTTTTTTAAAAATTAAAAAGGCCCATCAATTATACAATTAAATAAAAAAAATTTAAATTTATTTTTTTATATAAACTTATCTCTAAAAAATAATTAAAATTTTATTTTTTAAAAAATATAATAATTTTAATTCTTGAAATATTTCAACCACCTTATAATTTTTTTAATTATTTTATTTTTATATTATAATAATATATAAAACGATGAGTATTAATATTATTTTATGTTTAAGTTTTTTAAAATTTTTGTTAATATTTAATAAAATTTAATATTTTTATAATAAATATAATTAAAAAGTTAATAAAATTTAATATTTTTTAAAAAATATAATAATTTAAAATCTTAAAATATTTCATCCATTTTATTAATTTTTTAAAATATTTTAAAATTATTATCTATTTTATTTGTTATATTATAATAATATATAAAACGATGAGTATTAATATTATTTTATATTTAATTTTTTTAATTTTTTTTAATATTTAATAAAATTTAATATTTTTATAATAAATATAATTAAAAATTTAATAAAATTTAATATTTTTTAAAAAATATAATAAATTAAATTCTTAAAATATTTCATCCATCTTATAAATTGTTTTAATTATTTTAAAATTAATATTTATTTTATATTTTATATTATAATAATATATAAATTGATTAGTATTAATTTTATTTTATGTTTAATTCTTAATAAAAATTTTATAATATTTAATAAAATTTAATAGTTTTAAAATAAATATTTATTGTGAGCAGTGTTAATTTTGTTTGTGATTTTTGGATTGAATATTTATTGTGATAGAATAAATTAGTAGTATTTATTGTGATTTTTGGATATAATATTTATTGTGATAAAATGAATTAGTAGCATTTATTGTGAGTAGTGTTAAATTTGCCGTGATTTTTGGATAGAATATTTGTTGTGATAGAATGAATTAATAGTATTTTTCGATCAATAAACTTATTCGTTTACTTATTTGAATAATTTTTAAAAAATATCTATCATAATCGTAACTATGAGAACTATTTATAATATTTTCATCCCAATGAATATTAGCATCTGCAGAATTGTCATTTTTCTAATAAAAAATAAAAATAAAAATAAAATTTAATATTTCTATAATTGATAATTAAAGTTTTAATTTCTTAAATATTACAATAAATTAAAATTAAACACAATAAATATAAAATATTAATTTTAAAAAAATTATAATTTTTATATACATACATTTTAAGAATAAATTAGTGTATCATGTTTTCACCAAATCAATCACTGAAATCAATTTATTCAATTCCTGCAAATAGAAAATAATGTCTTGAGAATTTATTTTCTTTTATTTAATTTATTATATAAATAAAAAAATTTAAAATTTATCGGCCTTTTTTTTTTATAGTCGAATCAAAATAAATAGATATAATAATTTTGATAGTTTATAGAATGTAATTTATTAAAATAAAATGTAGATTTTGAATAATTTATAAAATTCACTAATATCGGGAGCAGTTTAAACTGTTTCGTGGCCAAAAAGATCAACCAAAATAAAAAAATTATAGATGTAAGATATAGAAGGTGAATAGTATCAAACTCTCTATTATTCGATATTATGGATATCAAATTGATGTGTTTGGAAATATGACTTTTGATATATAAAATTTAAAAGTATTTTTAAATTATACGTAAATTAATTTTTTTTTATTATACATGAATTAAAAAAATGCTCATCTACTTTATGGATAAAATCCATCCATCTATCGTATGGCGGAGAAGCATAGTTGTACAAACAAGCTGCCGTATGCAATGACCTAATAAACATTCGTTTGATTGAAGATTAGTATTTTGCATTTCCCAATTGCGGACCAACCGATTAGAACCATCCTTAGCCGGTTAGCCCCACTTAGATTTCTGTGCTTGGTAATGCTAGCTGGGCAAGGGTTGGCTACGTTTGGCTCCGCATAAATGCTCGGACTGACATACGTAGAGTCTGTTTAACACTGAATTTAGAAATCAGAAAAATAATTTGTAAAAAAATATATTGTTGTCCACAGTAATACCAATCAGGCCCACAGTCGTAAGGAGACGTGACTAACTTCTTAACTAAATCGGTCAATCTCGTACATAACACTTTACAGCTCCTTTATCTCTTTCCCTCTGGCTGCCTTCTTGGCTCTTGCTGAATCCCACAAAGCAGAAGAGACATGCCGGGTGAAGGTGCAGTAGAGGAATCAAAGGTTCTTCTACTAGGAGATCATTTTGGTCCCAGACTTGAAGAAGATGATCAAGATCAGAGTCTTACGAAGAGAGTTTGGATTGAATCAAAGAAGCTGTGGCAGATAGTGGGTCCAGCAATATTTAGCCGCCTTACCTCTTATTCAATGCTTGTTATCACCCAAGCTTTTGCTGGTCACTTGGGTGACCTCGAGCTTGCTGCCATCTCCATTGCCAATAATGTCATCGTCGGCTTCGACTTCGGTCTCTTGGTACCCTCCCTCGCTCCCTCTCTCTCTCTCTCTCTTTAATTCTTTCAATCTTAATTATATTCTCTGTGTTCTTTGCTATCAGCTGGGGATGGCTAGTGCACTGGAAACGTTATGTGGGCAAGCTTTTGGGGCCAAAAAATACTACATGTTGGGCGTATACATGCAGCGTTCGTGGATCGTGTTGTTCGTGTGCTGCATCCTGCTTTTGCCTCTATATCTCTTCGCCTCTCCAGCGTTGAAGCTTTTGGGGCAGCCAAAAGATGTAGCAGAGCTTTCTGGGATTGTTTCAGTGTGGATGATACCACTTCACTTCAGCTTTGCGTTTCAATTTCCATTACAAAGATTCTTGCAGAGTCAGCTTAAGAATACAATAATTGCATGGATCTCTTTAGTGGCTCTGTTGGTGCATGTGATGGTTAGTTGGCTGCTTGTGTCCAAACTTCAGCTTGGAGTAATTGGCACAGCCATGACGCTAAACTTTTCTTGGTGGGTTCTAGTTTTTGGACATCTGGGTTACACCGTCTGCGGTGGCTGTCCGCTCACATGGAATGGATTCTCAATTGAAGCCTTCTCTGGTCTCTGGGAATTCACAAAACTCTCCGCCGCTTCCGGCGTCATGCTCTGGTATACATACCCCACCAAATCTATTAATTTTCTTTTTCTTTTTCTTCCAAAATCTAAATTTCTTCTCTATTTTTTCTGGGAAATTAAGCTTGGAGAATTGGTATTATAGAATACTCATCTTGATGACTGGGAATCTGAAGAATGCAGAGATTGCAGTAGATGCCTTATCCATATGGTATGCATTTCAGACCATATGATTAATTTTATATTCTAGGAAACCCAGTTTCCTGCATGGACATTAGATTCCATTTACGTATAGATTCAATGCTTAAAATTACAGTAGAGTCCACGTAAAAATGATTAAATTCATGATAGATTTTGACTGGCGTCATTTATTTTCTGGGTTTGGCAGCATGACCATTAATGGCTGGGAGATGATGATTCCTCTTGCATTCTTTGCAGCCACCGGGTACCTCTCCTTTTTCCTTTTTGGCTTTTTCTAATTTTTCTAAATTTATTGAATTATTATTTATTTCATATTAAACTCAATTTATTTAAAAAATATTTTTGACAATATATAGCATTTATAATATTCAAAGAAAAAAATTATATCGCTTTAAATGACAATATATTTTAAAAATCTGATTAACGTTACCATATATAAGTTTCTTTTTATTTTTTAAAATGAAATAAAAAAATATAAAATTAATTATTTTATTAAAACATATTTTTCATAAAAAATAATTTTTTGTGAAAATATTTTTACTTAATAAAATATTATTATAATTTATTGGATGTGATGATAAGCATAGCCTTTTGGCACTATCCTAATTTTTCTGGTGTAGGCTACGGTTGTCAGTCCCATCAATACAATATGAAATATACGACACTCAATCTTAGACTTATTTGTGGAGAATTTTTTTTTAGAAAAATTGTTTTGCTATTATTTAATAATAAATTTATAAAATAAGAAATTTATTGTTATTAATAAAGTTATTAAAAATTATAAAAATGAATTTATTTTTTTAAAATAAACATTAATTTTCTTTAAAAATGATTAATATATTTTAATTAATAACTTTATTAATTTTTTCCACGGCGACAAATAAAAAAAAAATTAGTTTTCCCTCTGAAAAAGCCTTGAACATTGATTGACGTGGACAAGTGAATTTCCGCCACATAATTGGTCGACGTTCCACCCGAACCACTTTAATTTTGCCCGATAATTAGACTCCAATAAATTATTTACAGACAATCAGATATCTCCAAGAAAACAATTTCAGCAAACCGACGTCGTTTAGCGTAATTATTCGACTTATAATTTGAATTTTATTTTTAAATTTTAGTCAAAATCAATCATATAAAAAAATAAAAAAGAATTACTTCTTTGACAAGAATACCATAATGTCCCAATATCTATTTTCATCAACAAAATTATGATAATCAAATTCTATATAAATCCTCATACAAATAATTAATTTATTAAAAAAAAACACAATGTTGAGTTCAATAAATTTATTTATATATATATTTTTTTATAAAATCATTGGTTTCAAATGAAAAATATTTAATCTGAAATGTAGAGTGAGGGTGGCAAATGAGCTAGGAGCAGGAAATGGGAAGGGAGCAAAATTTGCAACAGTGGTTTCAGTGACAACATCAGTGATAATTGGGATATTCTTCTGGGTATTGATCATGATTTTTCATAATCAGCTTGCCTTGATATTCACTTCCAGTGCTTCTGTTCTCAAAGCAGTCAGCCATCTCTCTATTCTCCTAGCTTTCACTGTTTTGCTCAACAGCGTTCAGCCTGTTCTCTCTGGTACTCTTCTTCTTCTTCTTCTTTACTGCATCATGCCACAGTTTATTTATGGGATAATTACTGTTTAATCCTTATTTTATATAATTAAAATGATCCTTAATCCTTTGTTTGTTTATATTTTGTAGGGGTTGCAGTGGGATCTGGATGGCAAAAGTATGTGGCATATATAAACTTGGGTTGCTATTATCTGATTGGTGTTCCATTGGGATTCTTGATGGGTTGGCTCTTTCACTTTGGAGTTCTGGTACATGCTCTTACTAAATATTATTTAAAAAATTATTGCCGAATTGAATATTATCTAACATGTAAGCGAACAATATCAGGGAATTTGGGCTGGAATGATATTTGGTGGGACAGCAATTCAAACGTTGATACTGGCCATAATTACCATTAGGTGTGACTGGGAGAAGGAGGTAACTTTATATTTGAATTTTCAAATATTTTGGCATTATTTGATTAGGGTAATTCAGTTAGCAAATTTAAAGTTTGAAATCAAATAAGACCTTTATTTCTGTTTCTGTAAAAGCTAAATTTATAAGAACTAATTTGAGAAATTTTATGTGGGATTTGCATTTTGCAGGCAGAGAAAGCAGCCTTGCATTTAAAGAAATGGTCCGAAGTAAAGTGAAAAAGAAAAAAAAAAATTGAAGACGGGCTTCTATGATGTGAAATGAGGGATTGTTATTAATACTAGTGATCTGATCTCTCACTTGTAGTGGTTCTTTGATTTTGATTTTGGAATCAAAATCCACTTCTGTAACCATTGCTGCCTATATAATAGTTAATCAATTGAAATGTATTTTGTTTTCCTTTATTGCATTGGGTTGAAATAATTGCTATATGAATATTGGGGCAGCTTTAGGCCTTTATGAATATGGTAAAAATCGTGAAATATGTAATCTAACTCAAAATCAATTTCGAATCCAACGAACTCATCAATGTGATTCAATCTAATTTTTATAATTAAAGAATTTAGTTATTTTAATTTTATGTTGATTAGTTTGATAGTGATTTGAACCAACAAACACTCCGGCCTATCTATATCATATAAAGTATGTAACATTTCATTTAAACTATGTTTGCTTCCCATTCTATGGGTATGAGCTGATCTCAGTTCTCAAACTATAAAGCCTTTTCCCCCTTATAAAGACCGAAGCAAAAGCATCAAAAGATTAACCGAGACTATTCAAACATATACATGTCAATTAACATCATTTTCATGGTAATTGAGGGTATTGATTTTCAGTTTAGGAGATAATGAAGTGAGATTTGGCGGGGCACCAAATGGAAACACCTAGGCAGAGGCCAGATTCGATGGGTCAATCATTGATCTATGATTGGACTGATGAGAGGTAGATACCATTGAGATTTCATATGGGTCCCTCCATGACTGATCTTGCGGAGAGGACCTACAAGACATGGAGAAAGGGGTCAAAGATCAACCGGAGGTGCATCAGTGAAGACCCTCTGACGCTCAAGTTAGATTTGGGACATTTTAGTGAAATCAAGGGGAATAAAATAGTGAGGAGAAGGGAGGAGGAGAAGAGAAGAGAGAGAGAGCTCCCGAGAGAGGGAGGATAGCAGTTTTAGGGTTTCTCCCTGTGTGTGTCGATGAGAGAAAGAGTGTTCTCTCCCTATAGAAGAAGAACCTCCTCTTTAGGGCTAGTTCAGTGATATATATACCTCTGATCGCTCTATAACTCAGTGATATATATACCTTTGATCTCTTTGATGCCCTTGGTGTCGTGTCCTTATCAGATTGGGCAGGGATGCTTTATGGCAGGTTTGTCAGGCGATATATTAATGATGCGCTACAGGATAATAAATATGGAGCTGGTCGAGTTGTACCTTCTGCACACACATTTATGATCCCTATGCCATACCAAGGGGATGACCAGCTCATAGGAGGTCGGTCATCCTTACCGTGGCTTCATCAGGTCATGCTTGGTTTATTCGACTGATATAGAGGTGAGTTCCTTCCGGTCACTGAGGTTGGCCACTTTTGAATTCAAAGTCTCGTCGTAGTACGAGCTTTAAAGGAGGTTTGCCCATTCTTTCCGGGTTTTGAAGAGGTCGGTCTATCTACTTTGGGCTTTGGTAAACATAGGGGTGTTGCTAGTCTGATTCTTTTTACTTAATAGGTCGGACTTCTTACTGCCCAGTCTAACTAGATGGAAATGCTTTTGAATTACGTGTACACGTGTCATGGTCTTAACGGGTTCTATTTTTTATATGTTCTCAATTTCTCTTTCGCTTTGTCGATGGTTATTTATGACCATCAAAGTAGGGAATCCATCCTGCTAATTCGGCGCCGCCTGTTCATTTGGCAAACGCTTATGAAGTTTGAAGGGGAGTGCAATCAATTGAATTGATTGACTTGACATAGATCGAACTAAGAGAGCAAATTTCGTATCTTGATAATGTTTCCTTTGGGAGATCTAATCTTGGTAGTTTTTCTTTTGGAAGGCCCAACCTAGGTGCTCTGCCGTTCTAGCCTTACTTTTTTTACTTGACCTTAATGGTCTGCCTTTTTGGGTCTTCTTTATGGAGGGTCTGACCTTGACGGTGGTTCCTTCTAGCCTTTCGACCTTAATGGTCCGCCCTTTTGGGTCTTCTTCTGAGCATTTTATTTTGAGGCGTCTTCCGGACTTTAAGCCCTAGGTCTTTTAATAAGCGTTTCAGTTGATTGGTTTTACGAGTGGTTTAGCTCTTTACTAGGCTATTTACCTCTGAATGTTCATCCGAACTCTTTAGCTCTTTAGTGGGCTCTTTAGCTCTTAACCGTCCATCCAGTTGTTTAGCTCTTTATTGGGCTCTTTAGCTCTTGATTGTTCATCCGACCTCTTTGGTTTTCTATATCCTTCTGAGTTCTTTAGTCCTAAATATTTTTTGTAAGTATTTTAGCTCTTTTCAGACTCTTTAGCTTTGGTTCTTTGTCCAAACTCTTAGCGTCCTTGTGATCTTCCTCTAGGCTCTTAGTGTTGATTTTTAGTCTCTGTGCTTTTAGCTTTCCATATTCTATCGAGTCCTTTTTAGCCCTGGGTTTCCATCTAGGTACTTTGGCTCTTAGGCATCATCCAAGCTCTTAGTTTCCTTGTATTATTCCGACTCTTTAGCCTTGGTCCTTTATCCGAGCGCTGTGGCTCTTAGGCGCTTCTTCTGAACTCTTTGACTGTTTAGTGCTTCTTCTAAACTTTTTGACTCTTTAGTGCTTCTTCCAAGCTCTTTAGCTCTTAAGCGCTTCTTCTGAGCTCTTGCTTTTGAATGTCTTTTGGGCTTTTTGCCCTTCAGCGTCTTTTAGGCTTTTAGCCCTTATTCTTCTTCCATGCCCTTACCATTCTCCTGAGGGTTATTTATGAGCTGTTAGGGAAGGAAATCTGCTTTTAAGCATTTTCACTCTTCCAGGCTATCTTTCTGTAACGACCCGAAAATTGGACCGCTACCGGCGCTAGGATCCAGATCGGCTTAAGGCCGCCAGGACCCGTAGCAAGCCTGACATATAACCTGTAAACCTGTTTAATCCCATACATGATCAACAACATACATAAAAATTTAAAACTTTTCTTTCATACATTCTATCATACACCAAACTCAACCTGTGCATGCACTGAACATATACATAATCATAAACTTGACCCCTCAGTGGGATCTCATCAATGCCCCCAATGGGTGGCATAACATGTGTTGAGTTGGCTAAACATAGTCATCAATAAACATTAAGATCATGTATCAAAAAGGGATTTCAATATACTATGGTCAAGCACACTTCTAACCTCAATATCGTTACATTACATATCTATACATCATTATACAATTTGTCATGTCCACATTCTAACTATTACATACATAAGACTTCATTACTCTTCTTGACTTCTCTGTCTAGCCCGTACCTGCAATCCTAGGGGGGTTAGGGAAAAGGGGTGAGCTACTAGAGCCCAGTGAGCAGAATAATAGAAAACAACATTTAAAATCTCATGCCATCATGTAATGCAACACATCACAACAAATCACATCTCGGATGGTATTGTCACCAATAGTCATCTACATTCCAAAGTGCCGGGACATAGAATGGGTACAACCGGTCTTTCTCTTAACATAACATATCATAACATACCAATGTGCCAGGGACGTAGAATGGGTACAACCTGGACTTCCATACCATATCATGCCGTAACATCATCATACCATATGAGGACTAAAGGATCATCTAATAACCAATCCACATCCACATCATAAATGCAATGCAACATATTCGTGAATTCTAATGCAAGCAACCTAATTCATCACATGGCATTCATGATGCATGAACATGCTAAAAACTTCATAATTTATTTGCTTTAAATCGTAAAGGTTTATTCTACTCACCTCTTGGCTAGCTCTGACAAAGACTGATGCAGCTAACTCACTGCTGGGACCCTCGGTTCCTCGGGTCCGAACCTACACAGGTGGACTCAAATGAGGGACCAAACAACTAGAACATAACTCTAAAAACATCCCCCAAAAACCCCCTAAAACACCTTAAAACAATCATGCAAAAACATGCAAAGGAAGGCTGGACAGGGCACTTTCGGCGGTAGGTTCGGCGGCCGAAAGTCCCTCCAGAGCCGAAACCCAGGCAGGTTCGGCGGCACCTTCGGCGGTCGAAAGTCCCAGACAGCGATGAAAGTCTCTTTTCGGGGGCAACTTCGGTAGCCGAAAGGCCTGCCTCCCCAGCCATGTTCGGCGGCCGAAAGTCCTTCGGCTGCCAAACCTGGTTTCTGCCAAAGGGCAGAAACTTGGCTCCTCTTGCCTCCAATGCCTCCCAAACCTTATAATCATGCATAATCCTATTCTACAACACACATACGCAAGCATACAAGCTCCTAGGGGCTTCAAACTACCTTAAACCCCAACTACAACTCATCAAACAACACAAACCCAACATACATTGTCCATAAACCAACATAAACCCATAAACTCATAAAACCCTACACATGCATTCTACCCCATAGATCTTACATAAAACTTACTTAAAACATGAAATGAGCTTAAGATCGGCTCTTACCTCTTGAAGATCGAGAGAGAGACGACCTAAAACTCGGAGGTGGGAGAGATTGGGTTCTTGAACCTCCAAGCTCCAAAACTTTGCTCAAAAGCTCAAATCTTCAAAATAAAGTTAAAATAAATGAAAATCTTGAAAGATCTAGAGGAAAAACATCAAATATCGGTGAGGGACGGCGGAGAGCTCACCTTGGCCGAAAATGGGAAAAAAGCTCGCCCGTTTTCGGCTAAGGGACCCTTTTATAGTGGCTGGCCAGGCCACGTTCGGGGGCCGAACGTGCCTCCGCATGCATGCCAAGTTCGGCGGCCGAACCTGGGCTTCCCTCACTTATGCCTTCGGGGGCCTAAGGCTCACCCGAAATGCATGCATGTTCGGCGGCCGAACTTTGAGTTTCGGCGGCCGAACCTGAGTTTCCTCCAAGGGTGTTTTTATTCAAAAACTCATTTCCATCTTGCTTAAAATCATCAAAACATTAAAACATTTCATGAAAACATGGTTTTACCCTTCTAGAGGTCTCTGACATCCGAGATTCCACCGGACGGTAGGAATTCCGATACCGGAGTCTAGCCGGGTATTACATTCTCCCCCCCTTAAGAACATTCGTCCCCGAATGTTCCTCAACTAGCACATGCAAGGTACATAACATAACATACACATAAAACACATGAAACATATAAGAAACTAACCTTAGAAAAGATAAGGGTAATGCTGGAGCATGGACTCCCGTGTCTCTCAAGTGCACTCTTCCATATTGTGGTGGTTCCACAGGACTTTCACCATCGGGATTTCCTTGTTCCTTAGCTTTCTGATCTGGGTGTCTATGATCCGTACTGGCTGCTCAACATAGGTGAGATCCTCTAGGATCTCCACATCAGGCTCACTAAGAACCTTGCCCGGATCTGACACGAACTTCCTCAACATTGAAACATGGAAAACCGGATGGATTCTTTCCATTGAAGCAGGCAAATCTAGCTTGTACGACACATTCCCAATCTTCTGCAAGATTTCAAAGGGTCCGATGTATCGTGGAGCTAGTTTACCTTTCTTCCCAAAGCGAACCACTCCTTTCATTGGAGACACCTTGAGCAATACCAGATCCCCCTCATGAAACTCTACTTGCCGTCTGCGGATGTCTGCATAACTCTTCTGTCTGCTTGCAGCAGTCTTGATTCTTTCTCTTATTATGGGTACCACCCTGCTGGTGATCTCTACTAACTCAGGCCCTGCCAAGGCCTTCTCTCCAACTTCCTCCCAGCAAACAGGTGACCTGCACTTCCTTCCGTATAAAGCTTCATATGGAGCCATCCCGATGCTAGCATGATGGCTGTTATTGTAGGCAAACTCCACCAAAGGTAGATGTTGCCTCCAAGAATCGCCAAAGTCCAGCACACACATTCTGAGCATATCCTCGATAGTTTGGATGGTCCTTTCTGACTGTCCATCAGTCTGGGGGTGGAAGGCAGTACTGAAATCCAACCTGGTACCCATGGCATTCTGCAGACTCCGCCAAAACCTGGAGGTGAACTGGGGTCCTCTATCCGACACTATTGAAACAGGAACTCCATGCAGCCTGACGATCTCATCCACATATACCTGTGCCAACTTGTCCACAGAATAGCCACTCCTGACAGGGATGAAGTGAGCAGATTTGGTGAGTCTGTCCACAATCACCCATATGTGGTCCAATCTGTTGGACGTCGCCGGTAACCCCACTACGAAGTCCATAGCTATATTCTCCCATTTTCACTCTGGAATAGGTAGCGGGTTAAGCATTCCAGCCGGCTTCTGATGTTCCAGCTTCACCCTCTGACACACTTCGCAGGCTGACACAAACTGTGCCACTTCTTTCTTCATCGCTGGCCACCAATAAACTTTCTTCAGATCTTGATACATCTTGGTGGCTCCGAGGTGAACGTTGTATCTTGCATTATGAGCCTCTCTCATAATGTCTCCTTTTAGCCCTATGTCATCTGGTACACATAGTCGACTTCCATAGCGGAGGATCCCCTTGTTGTCAAATCTGAACCCACTGTCCTTGCCTGACTGAACAGTCCTAGCAATTTTCACTAACTCTGGGTCTTCATGCTGTTTCTGAGCCACTTACTCCAGAAACACAGGTGTCACTCTCATCTGGGCCACTAAAGCACCTATACCAGACAACTCCAACTGTAGACCTTCATCAATGAGCTTGTAAAACTCCTTCACCACTGGTCTCCTCTCTGCCGTGATGTGGGATAGACTGCCTAATGACTTCCGGCTTAGGGCGTCTGCCACAACATTCGCCTTACCCGGATGATACTGAATCTTGCAATCATAGTCACTCAGCAGCTCCACCCATCTCCTCTGTCTCAAATTCAAATCTCTTTGACTCAGGATGTACTGCAGGCTCTTATGATCTGTGAAGATCTCACATTTTATCCCATAGAGGTAGTGCCTCCACATCTTGAGTGCAAAGATTACTGCTGCCATCTCAAGGTCATGTGTGGGGTAATTCAACTCATGCTTCTTTAGCTGCCTAGAAGCATAAGCGATCACCCGCTCATTCTGCATTAGTACACAACCCAGTCCCACGCGGGACGCATCACAAAAGACTGTAAAGTCCTCATCACTAGATGGCAGAGCTAACACTGGTGCTGAAGTCAACCTCTTCTTAAGCTCTTCAAAACTCTCTTCGCACTGGTCAGTCCACATGAACTTCTGATTCTTCCTGGTCAGTCTGGTCAGAGGAGCTGCTATCTTTGAGAAGTCCTGAACGAACCTCCTGTAGTAACCTGCCAAACCCAAGAAACTTCTAATCTCTGTCACTGAAGTGGGTCTAGGCCAGTTAGCCACAGTTTCTGTCTTCTTGGGGTCTACCTCTATACCATTTTCTGACACCATATGCCCCAAGAACGAAATGCTCCTCAGCCAGAACTCACACTTAGAGAACTTGGCATACAAGCCATGTTCCCTCAAGGTCTGCAGAACCAACCTTAGATGATGGGCATGCTCCTCTGCATTCCTGGAATACACTAAGATATCATCTATGAAGACAATAACAAAGTGATCCAAGTATTGGCTAAACACTCTGTTCATGAGATCCATGAATGCTGCAGGAGCGTTGGTTAACCCGAACGGCATCATAAGGAACTCATAATGCCCATATCTGGTCCTGAAAGCTGTCTTTGGCACATCTTCTTCCCTTATCCTTAGCTGATGGTACCCCGATCTCAGATCTATTTTGGAGAAACATCCTGCTCCTGCTAGCTGGTCAAATAGATCGTCGATCCTAGGCAACGGGTACTTATTCTTGGTAGTGACTTTGTTCAACTGCCTGTAGTCGATACAAAGCCTAAGGGATCCATCCTTCTTTTTCACAAACAGAACTGGTGCACCCCAAGGTGAGGTGCACGGTCGGATGAAGCCCTTTTCTACCAGCTCTTGTAACTGTTCTTTCAATTCCTTCAACTCAGCTGGAGCCATCCTGTAGGGAGGGATAGAGATTGGTCGGGTTCCAGGCATCAATTCTATCTCGAACTCTATCTCCCTAGCAGGTGGTAAACCTGGCAGCTCGTCTGGGAAAACGTCTAGAAACTCTCTAACCACTGGCACCGAGGCGAGCTCTCTAACCTGACTGCTAAGCTCTCTCACATGAGCCAAATACCCCTGACATCCCTTCCTAAGCAACCTACGAGCCTGAAGAGCTGATATCAGACCTCTAGGTGTACCCCTCCTGTCTCCCCTGAAGACAACCTCTGACCCATCCTGACCTCTGAACCTGACTACCTTGTCCCTGCAGTCCAAGGTAGCACCATGGGTAGATAACCAGTCCATCCCTAGAATGACGTCAAAATCTGTCAAGTCTAGAACCACAAGGTCGGCGGACAAGCATCTTCCCTCAACAAACACTGGACTGCACTGGCAGACTGACTCTGCCACTGATGGATCACACTTGGGTCCACTGACCCAGAGAGGACACTCTAACCCAGAGATCATCAGACCCAACCTCTCAACGGCTCTCGGAGCAATAAAAGAATGAGATGCACCAGGGTCCATCAAGGCATACACATCTGAACAACCAATGACTAAGTTACCTGCCACCACGGTTTTAGATGCATCTGCCTCCTGCTGAGTCATCGTGAAGATCCGTGCTGGAGCTGATGGACCTTCACCTCTGAAACCTGTTGAAGAAGAGGCTGCTCCTCTCCCTCTGCCTCTGCCACTGGCCTGAGTCACGGCTAGAGCTGCTGGCTGAGCCACACTACCAGAAGCTGTCTGCTGAGACTGTGCTCCAAAAGCTGCCCTAGGACACTCCCGAGCCATGTGTCCCTCTTGCCCGCATCTGAAGCAGGCTGCTGTCCCAGCCCGGCAAACTCCCCTGTGTGGCCTACCACACTTTGCACAAACTGCATTATCCGCACCAGAGCTCGAGCCACTCCCTAGTCCCAGACTGGACTTGACCTTGTTCCAGAACTTGTTCTTCTTGGGCTTCCTAATGGTGTTACTCCACTTTTTGCTACCTGAAGCTGCTGCACTCAGAGAAGAAGAGCCTGGGGTCTTGGAATCAGAAGGCTGTGCCACTGACTGCTTAACTGTCCCCTGAACGATGGCACTGGCCTCCATTTTCCGGGCCATATCCACTATGGCATGGAAGCTCTCCCTATCTGCTGACTGGATCAAGGAGGAATATCTGGAGTGGAGTTTCATGATATACCTCCTTGACCTTTTCTGGTCTGTGTCAAGGTTTTGCCCTGCAAATGGCAACAGCTCCAAGAATCTGTCTGTGAACTCCTCTACACCCATCTCATCAGTCTGCCTCAACTGCTCAAATTCTATCATCTTCAGCTCCCTTGAACTATCTGGGAAAGCCCATCCTGCAAACTCGTTTGCAAACTCTTCCCAAGACATGCTGTCTACTCTAGGGTTCACATAATTCTTGAACCACTCTCGTGCCTTCTTGCACTTAAGCGTGAACCCGGCCATCTGAATGGCTCTACTATCATCAGCCCCAATCTCATCTGTGATCACCTTGACCCTCTCAAGATACACAAACGGGTCATCCCCTTTTTCATACTGAGGAGCACCCAATTTCATGTAGTCGGTCATCTTGACCTTGCTCCCACTGGCTGAGCTAGGTCTAGAAGGTTGAGTAACTGGGGCTGCTGGTTCTGTAGGTGGTGGAGGTGGTGCAACATTTTCTGAGGTAGGGTTTGCTGGATTTGGATAGTAAGGTGGGGGTGGATACATTGGGTATTGTGAATATGGTGGGTAGTAGGGTGGGTATGGCATCTGTGTGGGATAAGGGGTGAAGCTAGGGTAATCCGATGTACCTCCCATCGAATACCAGGGATTTTGTGAGAAGTGTGGGTAGTGGGGTGGCTGAACAAATCCCGAGGCCTGAGTGCCTTCTTGGGACTCTCCCATTCCCTCTTCTGACATGCTAACTCCCAGACTGCCATCCCTCCTCTGCTCTACATCCATATCATCCCCCATGTCTTCTGACATTCCTCCCTGAACTGTTCCCCTCACTGATCTGCTCCTACCCAGATCCAGAGACCTTCTAGGGTCTATTACTGCTCTTTCTCTATTAGACCTACTAGACATTGCCCTAGGCAATGTAGGAGGACGGGCGCTCATGCCCTCATCCTCAGGTGGCACTCCAGTCAATCGTTCAGATCGACGAGTTCCTCTCATCTTGTTTTCTGAAAGGCAGCACATAACAAACAAACATTAGCATTATATGGTTCATGTGGGCACACATGAACCCTCATCACATACATCACATATCATTAATGCACATGCATATAATCATGGCATTTCACATCATCATGCAAGACAGGACTCCATATCCTATCCTAGTGGACATGATCTTCCTATTGTGCTTGACCTTCTATAACATCTATGAGCCCAACACTCTAGGTCCGACCATATGAACCTAGGGCTCTGATACCATTCTGTAACGACCCGAAAATCGGACCGCTACCGGCGCTAGGATCCAGATCGGCTTAAGGCCGCCGGGACCCGTAGCAAGCCTGACATGTAACCTGTAAACCTGTTTAATCCCATACATGATCAACAACATACATAAAAATTTAAAACTTTTCTTTCATACATTCTATCATACACCAAACTCAACCTGTGCATGCACTGAACATATACATAATCATAAACTTGACCCCTCAGTGGGATCTCATCAATGCCCCCAATGGGTGGCATAACATGTGTTGAGTTGGCTAAACATAGTCATCAATAAACATTAAGATCATGTATCAAAAAGGGATTTCAATATACTATGGTCAAGCACACTTCTAACCTCAATATCGTTACATTACATATCTATACATCATTATACAATTTGTCATGTCCACATTCTAACTATTACATACATAAGACTTCATTACTCTTCTTGACTTCTCTGTCTAGCCCGTACCTGCAATCCTAGGGGGGTTAGGGAAAAGGGGTGAGCTACTAGAGCCCAGTGAACAGAATAATAGAAAACAACATTTAAAATCTCATGCCATCATGTAATGCAACACATCACAATAAATCACATCTCGGATGGTATTGTCACCAATAGTCCTCTACATTCCAAAGTGTCGGGACGTAGAATGGGTACAACCGGTCTTTCTCTTAACATAACATATCATAACATACCAATGTGCCAGGGACGTAGAATGGGTACAACCTGGACTTCCATACCATATCATGCCGTAACATCATCATACCATATGAGGACTAAAGGATCATCCAATAACCAATCCACATCAACATCATAAATGCAATGCAACATATTCGTGAATTCTAATGCAAGCAACCTAATTCATCACATGGCATTCATGATGCATGAACATGCTAAAAACTTCATAATTTATTTGCTTTAAATCGTAAAGGTTTATTCTACTCACCTCTTGGCTAGCTCTGACAAAGACTGATGCAGCTAACTCACTGCTGGGGCCCTCGGTTCCTCGGGTCCGAACCTACACAGGTGGACTCAAATGAGGGACCAAACAACTAGAACATAACTCTAAAAACATCCCCCAAAAACCCCCTAAAACACCTTAAAACAATCATGCAAAAACATGCAAAGGAAGGCTGGACAGGGCACTTTCGGCGACAGGTTCGGCGGCTGAAAGTCCCTCCAGAGCCGAAACCCAGGCAGGTTCGGCGGCACCTTCGGCGGCCGAAAGTCCCAGACAGAGACGAAAGTCTCTTTTCGGGGGCAACTTCGGCAGCCGAAAGGCCTGCCTCCCCAGCCATGTTCGGCGGCACCTTCGGCGGCCGAAAGTCCCAGACAGAGACGAAAGTCTCTTTTCGGGGGCAACTTCGGCAGCCGAAAGGCTTGCCTCCCCAGCCATGTTCGGCGGCCGAAAGTCCTTCGGCTGCCGAACCTGGTTTCTGCCAAAGGGCAGAAACTTGGCTCCTCTTGCCTCCAATGCCTCCCAAACCTTATAATCATGCATAATCCTATTCTACAACACACATACTCAAGCATACAAGCTCCTAGGGGCTTCAAACTACCTTAAACCCTAACTACAACACATCAAACAACACAAACCCAACATACATTGTCCATAAACCAACATAAACCCATAAACTCATAAAACCCTACACATGCATTCTACCCCATAGATCTTACATAAAACTTACTTAAAACATGAAATGAGCTTAAGATCGGCTCTTACCTCTTGAAGATCGAGAGAGAGACGACCTAAAACTCGGAGGTGGGAGAGATTGGGTTCTTGAACCTCCAAGCTCCAAAACTTTGCTCAAAAGCTCAAATCTTCAAAACAAAGTTAAAACAAATGAAAATCTTGAAAGATCTAGAGGAAAAACATCAAAGATCGGTGAGGGACGGTGGAGAGCTCACTTTGGCCGAAAATGGGGAA